>NC_045438.1:112324499-112498454 GCF_002776525.5 Piliocolobus tephrosceles
GATGGATGGATGGATGGATGGATGGATGGATGGATGGATGGATGGATAGATAAGTAGTGGTGGGAGAAAATCGATAGATAGATAAGTTGTAGTGGGAGAACCTAACATTTGTAGAATTTTCTATGCTGCGGTGCTGTGATAAGCACTTGATATGACTGTTTTTATTTAATCTTTAGAACCACCAAAGGAGGACGTTATTATATTTAATTTTTTTTAAATTGACAAAAATTATATATATCATGTACAACGTCACATGAAATTCAAGTAATTAACATATACATTACTTCAGAATTACATTTTTGAGGTGAAAACACTTAAAATCTACTGTTTTAGCAATTTTAAAGAGTGCAGTACATTGTTACTAACTATAGTCACTATGTTGTATAAGAGGAACTTATTCCTCTTAACTGAAATTTTGCATCCATTGACTGATATCACCCCAATCACTCCCACCCCAACCACCGCAGCCTCTGGTAACCACCATTCTAGTCTCCTCACTTCTATGAGTTCAACTTTTTTAGATTCCACGTATAAGTGAAATCATTCAATATTTGTCTTTATGTGCCTGATTTATTTTGCTTAACATTCCCTCCAGGTTTATCCATGTTGTTGTTAATGCCACATTTCCTCCTTTTTTTTTTTTTTTTTAGGCTGAACAGTACTCTTTTGTTTGTATATATCACATTTTTTAAATTCATTCTTCGGTTGATGGACACCTAGATTGATTCCTTATCTTGGCCATTGTGAATAATGCTGCATTATACATGGAAGTGCATGTATATCTTTGATATGTAGATTTCCCTTGGATATGTACCCAGTAATGAGATTGCTGAATTATATGGTAGTTCTATTTTTAAGTTTTTGGGTACCTCTATACTGTTTTCCATAATGGTTTTACTAACTTACATTCCTACCAACAGCGCAGAAGTTCCCTATTCTCCACATTCTCAACACTTGATATCAGCTAGGTGCAGTGGCTCACGCATGTAATCCCAGCACTTTGGGTGGCTGAGGTGGGTGGATCACCTGAGGTCAGGAGTTCAAGACCAGCCTGTCCAATATGGCAAAACCCCATCTTTACTAAAACTACAAAAAAATTAGCCAGGCGTGGTGGTGGGTGCCTGTAGTGCCAGTTACTCGGGAGGCTGAGGCAGGAGAATTGCTTGAACCCAGGAGGTGGAGATTGCAGTGAGCTGAGATTGCCCCACTGCACTCCAGCCTGGGCAACAGAGTGAGACTCCGTCTCAAAAACAAAAACAAAAACAAAAACCAACAAAAAACCACTTGTTATCTTCCTTTTGTTTTTCCTGAGACTAGCCGTTCTAACAGGTGTGAGGTGATATCTCCATGTCATTTTAATTTGCATTTCTTTGATGCTTAGTGATGTTGATCATTTTTTTCATATACCTGTTGGCCATTTGCATGCCTTCTTTTGAGAAAATGTCTATTATGATATCCTGTGTTTATTTTAAATTGAGTTTTTTAAATTTTTATTTATTTGTTTACTTATTTTGAGATGGAGCATTGCTCTCTTGCCAGGCTGGAGTGCAGTGGTGCAATCTCAGCTCACTGCAATCTCTGCCTCCTGGGTTCAAGTGATTCCCCTGCCTCAGCCTCCCAAGTAGCTGGGACTACAGGCCCGTGCCACTACGCCCAGCTAATTTTTTGTATTTTAGTAGAGATGGAGTTTCACCATGTTGGCCAGGATGGTCTCAATCTCCTGACCTCGTGATCTGCCTGCTTTGGCTTCCCAAAGTGCTGGGATTACAGGCATGAGCCACCATATCCGGCCAAGTTTTTTGTTTTCTTATTACTGAGTTGTTTTAGTTCCTTATATATTTTGGATATTAACTCATTATAGGATGAATGGTTTGCACATATTTTCTCCCATTCTGCAGTTTGTCTCTTTGTTTATTGTTTCTTCGGCTGTGCAGAAGGTTTTTAGTTTGCCGTAATCTCATTTTTCTATGTTTGCTTTTTTTACTTGTGCTTTTGGAGTCATATCTAAAAAATCATTGTCCTGTCCAAAGTCAAGGAACTTTTCCTTATATTTTCTTTAGTAGCTTTATAATATTAGGTCTTACATGTAAGTTTTTAATCCAGTTTGCATTGATTTTTGTATATGGTGTGAGATAAGGGTCTAATATCATTCTTCTTCATGTGGATATGCAGTTTTTCAGACATCATTTATTGAAGAGACTGTTCTTTCTCCATTGTGTGTTATTGGCATCTTTGTCAAATATCAGTTGACCATAAATGTGTGGTTTATTTCTGGGCTGTCTGTTGTTCCACTAGTCTGTCTGTTTTCATGTCAGTACCGTGATGTTTTCATTACTATAGGTTTGTAGTATATTTTGAAGTCAGGTAGAGTGTGATGCTTCCAGGTTTGTTCATTTTGTTCAAGATCGCTTTGACTCTTTGGGGTCTTTTGTGGTTCTATTCAAATGGAAGGATTGTTTCTTCTATTTCTATGCAAAATGTCATGAGAATTTTGATAGGGATTGCATTGAATCTATAGATGGCTTTGGCTAGTATGGACATTTTAACAGTGTTAATTCTTCACATTCATGAATGAACATGGGATATCTTTCCATTTATTCATGACTTCTTTAATTTCTTTCATCAGTGTTTTCAGTATAAAGGTCTTCTATCTCCTTGGTTAAATTTATTACTAGGTCTTTTTTTAAGCTATTGTTAATGGGATTGCTTTCTTGATTTCTATTTTTGATAGATTGTTGTTATTATTTAAGTTTTTTTTTTTTTTTTCTTTTTTTTTTTTTTTTGAGACCAAGTCTCGCTCTGTCGCCCAGGCTGGAGTGCAGTGGCCGGATCTCGGCTCACTGCAAGCTCCGCCTCCTGGGTTCACACCATTCTCCTGCCTCAGCCTCCCGAGTAGCTGGGACTACAGGCGCCCGCCACCTCGCCTGGCTAGTTTTTTTGTATTTTTTAGTAGAGACGGGGTTTCACCATGTTAGCCAGGATGGTCTCGATCTCCTGACCTTGTGATCTGCCCGTCTTGGCCTCCCAAAGTGCTGGGATTACAGGCTGAGCCACCGCGCCCGGCCTATTTAAGTTTTAAAGATGAAGAAAGTAAGACCAAGCGCAGTGGCTCACGCTTGTAATCCCAGCAGTTTGGGAGGCCAAGATGGGTGAATCACCTGAGGTCAGGAGTTCAAGACCAGCCTGGACAACATGGTGAAACCCTGTCTCTACAAAAAATACAAAAATTGCTGGATATGGTAGCACACACCTGTAGTCCCAGCTACTTGGGAGGCTGAGACAGGAGAATCACTTGAACCTGGGAGGTGGAGGTTGCAGTGAACCAAGATGGCACCACTGCAGTCCATGCTGGGTGACAGAGTAAGACTCCATCTCAAAAAAAAAGATAAAGAAAATGGATTTTAGGAGATTATGTGAGTAGTCTGGGTCATTCATTTCATTAACTGTTAGAATTAAAATTGAAACCCAGGCAGCATGAATTGAACCCTCTCTGATTATCACTACATTGCCTCGCCTCCAGGTTTTGAAGGGAGGTAGCTTGATTACTTTCTAGAATCTGACCCAAATGTGAAACCACCATTAACCTGTCATTGGTGGAAGATTCAGGCTGTTCTGTTGAACACACAGTTTTCAGATCAGGGATTATGAATGACAACTGAAGACTTAAACAATTTTTAGCATTTAACTTACTTTTTAATTTTGGTTGCATAGTATCATGAAAAGTGTGATATATTAGTGGCTAATGGTAACAATATTTTAAAAAATGCCTTAAATTGCAATAAGAGGATGATGTTCAGTTTATTGGAAATAGGAAAAGCTGAAAGTGGAGGAGTTAGAATTCATCTGCCCTGCTTGTGGGCCTAGTGGAGTCTGGGACTTGGTTTAATCTTTGATATTTTAAAGCTTGGTTCAAAATGTTTGAATATGCATTGTAAAATTATATGAATATACTTTTGAATATACACTTTAAAATTATAGATTTTTAATTGTGTGTATATATAACAGTATGAAATTGTGTTTGTAACAATCTGAAATTCATCTATTAGAAACTTACTTAGTAAGAATGCATTATTTTCTCTTGACATGTAGACCATTTTCAGACCTCTAAACTCCTTTAACATCCTTCCTCTGGTAAAACTACTGTGTAGCACTTGAACCTATTAAGCTAGTACCTTGTAGTTGAACTTTACTGACTTCCCTAGTTAACAGGTAATACTTTTGTAACTGACTGGCATGGAATTAGCAGAAAACAGTCCCACACAACCCCAGCTATCTACCTTTTCTATCTCTCATTGTACATACTATCTAGGTGGCTCTTGAATTGTAAGGGTTCCCCAAAACAGTTGATTTTTACAATTTTTAAAGGGTTATAGAGACCAAGGGGCTCAACTTTTTCTTTTCTTTTCTTTCTTGTTTTTTTGTTTTTGTTTTTAAGGGCCTCACTCTGTCATCCAGGCTGGAGTGCAGTGGCGTGATCATGGCTCACTACAGCCTCGACCTCCTAGACTTGAGCGTTCTGCCTCAGCCTCCCTAGTAGCTGGGACTGTGAACACATGCTATTATGCCAGGCAAATTATTATTATTTTTTTTAATAGAGATGGGGTCTCACTATGTTGCCTAGCCTGGTTTCGAACACCTAGGCTCAAGTGATCTTCTCATCTTGTCCTCCCTATGTGTTGGGATTACAGGCGTGAGCCACCGCGCCTGGCCTCAACTTTTTCATTCACCGTTTCCTAGATTAGCTTCTCTGAACACTTGTGATCATAGATTTTAATTGGTTTAAGGCAGCAAATTTTAAAAACTTATTCTTTTATTCTTCTTTATGGGAAGAGAGTTAAGAAAATAGTAAAGTTCACACCTGTAATTCCAGTACTTTGGGAGGCCAAGGCAGGTGGATCACCTGAGGTCAGGAGTTCGAGACCAGCCTCAACATGGAGAAACCCCATCTCTACTAAAAATACAAAGGTAGCAGGGCATGGTGGTGCATGCCTGTAATCCCAGCTACTTGGGAGTCTGAGGCAGGAGAAATTGCTTGAACCTGGGAGGTGGAAGTTGCGGTGAGCCGAGATCGTGCCATTGCAGTCTAGCCTGGCCAACAAGAGTGAAACTCCATCTCAAAAATAATAATAACAATAATAGTAATAATAATAATAATAATAATAATAATGTCAAGGTTTTACTTCTCCCTTTTTCAAAAAGAATAGCAATAACTACAATAGTAACATAGCTCACCTATTTTGAGCATGTACTGACTATGGGCCAGGCATTACACTGTGCTAATGTTGTTGATTCTCACAACACAGTATGATCATCATTATTGTACAAGTAAGGGAATGGGCTTAAAGCAGTTAAGTAACTTGAGCATGTAAAATGGTGGACATGGGACTTAAACTCTTGGAATGTGCTGGAAAGGTACTGTAGCATAATTTTTGACCAGAATATCGTTGGAACTTGGGCCAAAGAATATTGGTAAATTTTATACTGTTTTTTTTTCACATTAAAAAAAAGAAATTTCTTCTATATATACTATATGATGTGTTTATATACAGAGTTCTTTTCCATGCCGTGGAGATTGGCATGGATCCCTGGCAAAGATTATTAAAATCGAGACTGTTTGTTCCACTTTTAAATCCTGGCCATTTGTCAAGCAGAGTGTCTCAGACTGTGACTGAGAGTGAAGCTCCATGGGGCATGGCAGCCTCTGCTGAACACTGGAGAAGGAGTGTGTGAGGCCCCCCGACATTTCCAACAAGTGAAGTTGTCAGGGGCTGCCAGGCCTGGCAGGGGCTTTCACTGCCACAGCCTTCCTGCCCCAGGTCCCTGGCTTGGCTGTGCCTCTGGCTCTGTGGCAGCTGGGAAGAATAAAGGGCTTCCTGTTTGAGCCTGGCACTGCCACATGTAACAGGTTTTCCTTGGAGTTTTTTTTTTTTAATTCTCTACTTTCAGTTGCTTGACTCTGCCTGTTGTGACCTCTGACTTCTGTGTCGTGTGTATAGTCTGTTAGTAAAACTTTAGACTGAACAGGGTCCTAAACGTTATCTGCTTCTGCTTCCTCCTCATTTTATAGATAAGGAAGTTGACTCTCAAACATGAAATGAATTATTCAAACCTATGGGACTAGGAACCAGGTCTAGAAGCCTGTCTTGTGACTCTAGTCTAGTGATATTTTCCCTGTTACAGAATGATTTGTTCTTCCTATGTCTTGCTTCCCATCTCTGACTTGCTCATCCTGATTCTGGCGTGCCGCCCATCTTGTTGATCCCTTGGCTTTGCGTCTTGCACTGATTGAGGGAACAGTTGTTAGTGGTGTTAATCTCAGCTTTGGAATTACTGTGTGACCCCTGGTAAAGTCACTTTGTGCCTTAATATAATTACCAGCAGATTAAGTAGGACCTTTATCAAAGAGGTGCTCTTGGGAGAATCTAAAAAATTTCCAAAGAGGTTTCTTGGGAAACTGGTGGCCTGTTTTATCATTATTCGGTGGAAGAGACTTTTAGAATACTTCATGAAAACAAAATACAGGAGAAAAAATCAGTTGATAAAGGTTTCAGGTTGAGCAAGCCGAGCAAGGACTCATGAGAACATTAGAGACTTCTGGCCAAATTATTATATAGTATGGTTAATAGGAGAGAATACTACTTTCATTGTTCTTTACACAGAATACCTGTTGGAGCAAATTCTGCTCTGCAGGTGGTAGTGTAGAGTAATTTATAGGTTTTACTTCTGATCCAATTGAACTTGGAGAAGTGTCTCCTTAAGTTATTTTAACAAATCTGATTCAGAAAGAAGAATGTAATATTTTCAATACTGTAGAGTTTTGGTTTAATAAAAAGAGAATAAATGCTTTTAAATTGGACACAAATGAGTTCAATCTGACTTTTTCAATCTGTTGTTAACCTCTTTGAAACTCAGATTTCCTATATGTAAAATGGAGAAAATTTATTTATTTCCTATATGTAAAATGGGGAAAATTTGTAAGGGAGAGATATGAGGGCTAAATAAAAATAATTATATAGAATAGCTAATGGTTTGATAACTTTCTACATGTGGGGCATTCTCTTAAGTGCGATACACATGTTATCTCATTCACATCTCTTAATCTCATAAAGCGGGAATTGTTATTATCCTAATCTTACATTTGGAAAGTGCTTGGCACATAGTAGGTTCTTAATCTGAGTTAGCTTCCTTCCTTTCTAAAGGTTTAACACTTTCTGTTATATCTAGATATCTGATATCCATGTTACTGGAGAGTCAGAGGATATGTCTGCAAAAGAGAGATTGCTACTCTGGACACAGCAGGCAACAGAGGGTTATGCTGGAATTCGGTGTGAAAATTTCACTACCTGCTGGAGAGATGGAAAATTATTTAATGCCATCATTCATAAATACAGGTATGGAATTTGTGGATATTTTCCTTATACAACTGTAAGACACGTTTCTTTCATTTCTGAATTTTAAAATTATCTTTTATTATTATAGAAGCAAAAGCATGGCAAAAGATTAGAAAATACAGAAAAATTGAAACAAAAAATTGGCCGCATGCAGTGGCTCATGCCTGTAATCCCAGGACTTAGGGAAGCCAAAGTGGGTACATTGCTTGAGCGTAGGAGTTGGAGAACAGCCTTGGCAAAAGGGTAAAACCCTCTCTCTGCAAAAAAATACAAAAAATTAGCTTGGCATGGTGGCAGGCGCCTGTATTTCCAGCTACTCCGGAGGCCAAGGCTGGGGTGAGCTGTGATCATGTGACTGCACTGCAGCCTGTGTGACAGGGTGAGACTCTGGCTTAAGAAAATAAAAAAAAATTTAAAAATCACATTTCCACTACTTAGAGGCCATCATTCTGAATTGTAGTGTATACACACACACACGTACGTGCACACACACGGCTGTAATATGTCTTTGGATATTGGCAGTAACTAAGCAGATAGCAAACTTTGATTCTGCCTCTAAAGAACTGCTGAGTATGAAGATTAGAGTTTAGTTCAGACTTGTAGCCCACAAGTTTCCAGTTCGTATCTCCTAGTCTAATTACTCTAGTGAGTGGGCTTAGCAATTGCCAGTTTTGGGGTGGTAAATAGTTTCCTGGTGAGAATTATTAACAACTAAATCCACATTAATACTTACATAGCACTTACTAAGTGCCAGGCACTGTTCTAAGCAGTTTACGTATGTTAATTCATTTACTCCTCACAACATCCCTATTGTCATCCCAGTAAACAGACAGAAACTGAGACATAGTAAATACTTGACTTGCAGTCATACAACCAGTAAGTGGCAGACTTGGAACTCAAACTTAGGCAATCTGGCTCTTGGGTTCATGTTCTTATTGCCTTATAAGAAGCTAAATCCCCAGAAAGTATTTACTGAAAATAATGTATTTCTTTTTTTTTTTTTTTTTTTTTTTTTTTTGAGACAAAGTCTCATGCTGTTACCCAGACTGGAATGCAGTGGCACGATCTCGGCTCACTGCAACCTCTACCTCCCAGGTTCAAGCGATTCTCCTGCCTCAGCCTCCTGAGTAGCTGGGATTACAGGCGTATGCCACCACACTCAGCTAATTTTTATGTTTTTAGTAGATACGGGGTTTCACCATGTTGGCCAGGCTGGTCTCGAGCTCCTGACCTCAGGTGATCCACCCACCTCGGCCTCCCAAAGTGCTGGGATTACAGGCTGAAAACTTGATTTCAGTTTTCAAGAAATATATCAAGATATATTTCTTGATCTCAGGTTTTTTTTTTTTTTTTTTTTGGTTTTACAAATATTATGTCGTGTTGTTGAATAACTAACTATATTCCTAAAGCTATGAAGTCATTAAATTATAAACTATATGTGAACTATAAAGTCATTAAACTGACAAATTTATTTGATTACAATAAAAATAATTATATAGGATAGTTAATGGTTTGATAACTTTCTACATTCTCTTAAATGCTATACACATGTTATTTCATTCAAGTCTCCTAGCAATCTTAAAAAGCAGGAATTGTTATTATCCAAATTTTACAAATAAGGAACCTTAGGTTTACCAAGTTTATACTGCTAATAAGTTAGAGAATTTAGACTCAAAGCCAGCTGTGTTTGACCTGACATCCCGTTCTCTTTCTGTCTTTCCTCTTCTTTCCTTTCACTTCTCTTTTCTCTCCCCTTTCCTTTCTTCCTTTTTATTTTGGAAATTTCAACATCTAAAAACTGTGGTGAATCCTCCACATATGCACACTCAGGAGCCCCTATTTTTATTTTATTTAATTAATTAATTAATATATTTTTTGAGATGTAGTTTCATTATTGTTGCCCAGCCTAGAGTGCAATGGCATGATCTTGGCTCACCGCAACCTCCACCTCCCAGGTTCAAGCGCTTCTCCTGCCTCAGCCTCCCAAGGAGCTGGGATTACAAGCACCTGCCACCACTCCTGGCTAATTTTATTATTGTTATTATTTTTTTAGTAGAGACAGGATTTCACCATGTTGGCCAGGCTGGTCTTTAACTCCTGACCTCAGGTGATCCACTTACCTTGGCCTCCCAAAATGCTAGGATTACAGGCGTGAGCCACCGTGCCTGGCCGCATGAGTCAACACGCCTGGCCCCTATTTTTAAACATTATAATTGTATCCTTCCTTTGTGGAACAACATTTAAATAGAGGTGGGTGTAGGTTGCTGAATCAAAAAGAAAAACCAGTATCAACTTGCCTACACTTGTTTAAAGCACCAGATCTTCTTGAGTGAAGGTTTAGTGGCTGCAGACACAGCCATCATCATACTGCACTGTCCAGGTGACTTAGAATGAGAGGCCATGAGAAGGCTATGCAGCTGGACACATTCTATACTTGGAATGATAGAATCTTTGTGGCCTTTGAATGAAAATATTTCAATTGTGATACCTAAAGTATTTGTAGCAGTGCTTCTTTGAGGGTATGTTCTGCTCTCTCCTTTGAAGTTTTTTAGGCAGAAGCAAAATATAGGAGCCAGCTATTCTTCTAAAATAACCTACTTTTGGCAGGGAGGATGAAGGAGGAGGATTGCTTGAGGCCAGAAGTTTGAGACCAACCTGGACAATATAGCAAGACCCATTTCTACAAAAATAAAATAGATTAGAAAAACCCCTGCTTTTAAAAACAATGGCCTCTGGACATTATCTCTCTAGTACTCATGAAAAATTATAAATACAAATTGGTGTGTGTGTGTGTATATATATATAAAACGCATTTTTCTCCTAAGTACTTAAGTATTTCATTGTGTGTGTCGGAGATCCTAAAATTTCCTATGAAAGTTTGATGTCATAGAGCTCTTACTGCTTTAGGTGAGAATTTGAGTCTTTGAATTAGTTATTTGTTTTGAACTTTTATTTTGACAGAAATAACTTTTTAGAACAATGTTTAGCTTTAACTTAGAACTTTGGTTTTCCTAGTTTGCTTTATTTTCCTTTGTTAAAATTCATGGTTAAAACACCATGTATCAGGTTTTAAATGCTTACAAGATTTCTTTGTTGCTGAAATTCTGTTGTTGTTCTGTGGCTTATAAAATATTATTGTGGTTTCTTTCACTAGAAGAAACCTTTTATCTGTAGAACTTCATTTTTAGTTGAAGTGATTGAACCTTTCTTAAAAAAAAAAAAATACTTTTCTTCCAGCATGTGAAATAATTAAATGAAGAGAGTTGAATTGTATGTATTTCTCTCCGTTGAATACCTTGATTTACTCTAAAAGAAGAAAGAAACAAATATAAACAGTCAAAATATCACCATGAGCAAATTTTTTGATATTGGACAATCATAATCACATTTAGAGAGTGATGTCTTGGCTGGGTGCCCTGGCTCACACCTGTAATCCCAGCACTTTGGGAGGCTGAGGCAGGAGGATTGCTGGAGCTCAGGAGTTGGAGACCAGCCTGGGCAACACACCAAGACCCCATCTCTACAAAAAATTTAAAAATTAGCCAGGCGTGGTAGCACACACCTGTAGAGAATTTAGAATTAGAATTTAGAATTTTCTTTGGAGTTATTTTTTCAATTCTCTACTTTCAGTTGCTTGACTCTGCATATTGTGACCTGACTTCTGTGTTGTGTTTATAGTCTGTTAGTACAGCTTTAGACTAAAAAGGGTCCTAAACGTTTTCTGCTTCTGCCTCCTCCTCATTTTCTTCTTGGGAGTCTGAGGTGGGTAGTGGGTAGGTAGCTTGAGTCCAGGAGGTCGAGACTGCAGTGAGTTATGACTGTGTCACCACACTCCAGGGTAGGCGACAGAGCAAGACCCTGTCTCAAAAAAAGAGTAGTTTTTTACTTAATAATTGTTTTTACTTGATAATTATTTCCATAAGTTTTGTGCTGTATTTGGATTTGTTGTGGAAAATGTCCATTTTATTGGGCTTTATTTTTTGTATTTAGATCAAACATTTATATGGATTTTACTTGCCTTTGGCAATAAAATTTATCTGAGGTGATACAGTGGGTTTGGTTTCTATTGGTTGCTGTAGTGGATGAAAAGAGGGATGTGGTTATCCTTATGCAGCAAATTTGCATCCTCAAGATAGAATAGGAAATTTTTCTCCAGAAATTAGAAGGAAAATGTATTTTTGACTTAAAAGCAAACCAGTATTATTTGTGATAGGTGACTTACTTAGTAAGATTTTTGGTGTGTATCTTCTAAAGATTTAGAAATATTGATCTGAAATAGGAACAGAGCAATAGCATCCTTCACCTTTTGTATTAATATAAATTATACTGTTACAAGTTATTAATCAAATATATTTGGATTGTCCAGCACATTTTTATTAGTGTTTCCATATAAAATATGACTCTTGAAAATAAAAAGGATGTTTATTAACCCCATAAAGAGTATTTGTTTTCCTAACAATTCAGTATCCTAAATTTTTCCATGGAAAATATAATTTTCATGTTTCTTGAAATAATTAATATATGAAATAACAATGAAGAGAAATTTTTATAATAAGTGTAATTTATAGATGTTACAGAATAAAAATGATCCATGAAGGTAAAAAGTAAGTAACAGTCACAAAATAATTACTTAAGAAATAGATGTATAATGTTGGCCATGTTGTAGCAGTTTCTGTCCTAGCTGTTTTTTAATGTGTTAGCTTTTAAAATTACCACAGTCCTGTGAAATAGATTGTGACTCTGTTTTTAAAATAATTTCAACTTTTATTTTAGATTCTAGGGGTATATGTGCAGGGTTGTTACTTGGGTATATTGCATGATGCTGAAGGTTGGGGTACAACTGATCCTGTCACCTAGGTAGTGAGCATCACACCTAATTGGTAGTTTTTCAGCCCTTGCCCCCCACCCCATAGTAGTCCCCAGTGTCCGGTTGTTGCTCTCTTTATGCATGACTTCATTTTTGTCAATAGAGAAACTGAGGCTCAAAGAGTAACTCATGTTTTTGACATCACATACCTTTTACATAACAAAGGTGATTGCTCTGAATTCTCATCTTCATATACTTCTATGTAACTACTTACATAGTTTCCTTTAGGCAAACTAGATTTCAAGAAATGGAACTGTTGACCAGAACAACTGTGATAGTGCATTGTTGAAGATCAATTATATTTTCAGGAAAGATATATGAAAATTATCGATGAACTTAAGAAATGACTAAATGAATAGTACCATATACAACTGACAAATAAGGTCTTTGCCTCTTGTAAGAAAGTTATCAATTAAAAAATAGTTACCAGTATTTCAGCTTGTGTAGAAAAAATCAAATTGCTTATTTACCTTGCCAAATAAACTCAAAATGATTGAACTTTGAGAGCAGGAATGGATGAGTTCTAACCATTATCACGTTTTAAAATTTGTTTTAAAATTGACTTGTTTCTTTTTGAGGGAGGTAAAGCTCTGACTTCCAGCTTGAAACTTAGCCTCTGACTTGTCTGGCTTCTCTCATTCTCTCCAAGTGGATATCTGCCCTAGAACATTAATGAAAGCCAAATTCCAAAACAACAGTGCCTAATGAGGGTTTAATTTAGTTGTTTAACTAATTAATTAGTTACTAAAGTTGTTTAACTTTAATTAATGAGGGTTTAATGAACTTGTTTAACTTACAGTTAGCCTTACAGTTTAACTTACAGTTAGCCATCTATGAAAATAGCATCAGCAACAACTCATAACAACTTAAGGAAAATTATGGATAATAAAAGAACATTAAGATTCTTAGAATGAGTAAGAACAAAATTACAGCGAAATTAAGCAGTTTTAGTATGTCACATTATCCTAAAGAGGACGAAGAGCCTGGATTATGCAATGGGGGTAATAAAAATGAAAGTTATATGCTTTAGTGGAAGAGATTGCAAGGGATAGTTCTATAGCTTCTATTTAAATAGGTCACTGATAAATACATTATGTCTTTCCCTTAAACCTGTGTTAGGAAATTCTGTTCATAATTCCTTCTAGGAACTTCTGTGTGTTATGTTCAGTTTTCAATGGAAAAGTTTCAAATAATAAAAATATTACGTACATGTACTAGTTTCTGCTTGTTCTGTTTGTATACTTTAATTTTTTTAGAATATAATACAACCTTTTTGCTAAAAACCACAACTGTGGGTAAATAAGCCTTACTATTGCCCCAATCTTACCTTAATTTTCAATCAAAAGACTAACAAAGCATACTGGATTTGATGAACTTAGATCAAAAGAATGTCACAAAAACATCTGGTGTGTAAGCAGGTTAAAAGCAAGAGAGAATAAAGTAGAATTAACCAAGAGCCAATAGGCAAGGGATCCTAGGAGTATCCTTTAAACACTAGTGGATTAATAAGTCCCCAAGAGTTGGGGTTGATATAGAGGAGTGAAATCCAGGACAGTAGTGCTTGTTCTTCAGAGGTAGGTGTTACAAGCAGAGGGTTCAACTCTCCTCTTATTCAAGGGTTTGCCGAGGCATCACAGTAAAATTCACTTGTTTCTTTTTGAGAGAGGTAAAGCTATGACTTCCAGCTTGAAAATTAGCCTCTCACTTGTCTGGCTTCTCTCATTCTCTCCAAGTAGATATCTGCCCTAGAACATTAATGAAAGCCAAATTCCAAAACAACAGTGCCTAACATTGCTCTGTGTAAAAACAAGTCTGCCTGAGCAGGCATGAACATGAATATGTACCTGAAGGCCAGAGAGAACAGTGCAAAATGTGTGGAAGGGCCTTGCAAATCAGAGGTGGTGCTATGGAAAGACACTAAGTATGTCAAGACTAAAACTAGGGGTGTGTGTGTTTGAAGAGATTTTTTCTGCTTACTAGTTTCTGCCTGTCTTATTCTTGTTTTTAATTTATCTCATTTGTTTATTTAAATTGCCTTTAAAAAATAAAAATAAAAAAGCAAAATATAAATAAATAAATAATTTGCCTTTTAATGCCCCTGGCAGTCTTTTCATAGGTTTGTTTTAAATATATTAACCAATTAAGATGCAAAATTTTGGGAATAGGTTGTATGCAGGAGAAAAGCAGTTAAATGTTTTCTAATTAGGCAGGAACTTTTCACTTGTCTGAGTATGTAGTTGGATAGCAATTACTTTGTTCATTGTTTGTATTTTGAATGAGAATATAATAGGGCCATCATATTTCATTATATTAAAGTTTAAAGATGCTGTAACTGGGAAGGTTAGATTGTATAGCTGTGGTCAGAGTCAGCTTGTTTAATAGTATGACCTGGAGGCTGGTGATTCAGTCATAGGCATGAATTCAGTCACACCTTAGAAGCTAAACTGGATTGGACTGGTTTAATACCCGGAGAAGGCCTTTAGGGTTTGAAATGTTCCAATAGGAAGTTGGCTTAGTGTTGACTTAGCCTTCAGGCTGCAGAATGCAGAGGTATGAGGGTATGTGTATGTGTGTGCATACACACAGCCATGGGCTGTAGTTTGGCCACAAGCCAGACACACACAGAGCCTGAAAGTTATCAATTAAAAAATAGTTACCAGTATTTCAGCTTGTGTTAGAAAAAATCAAATTACTTATTTACCTTGCCAAATGAACTCAAAATGATTGAACTTTGAGAGCAGGAATGGATGAGTTCTAACCATTATCACGTTTTAAAATTCGTGAAGAGCTAATGCACACTGCTTATGATGTAATGCATCTGCATCCAAGCGAGTTGTAAGAGTTAGTATCTGCATCTAGTGACCATTTTTATTGTGGCTATATGGTTTTACATACAATTTGGAGGATGTAATTTGGCATGTAAATATTTAGAGGAAATACCTGAATATATTACTTTGTTTTTATGTTCCTGGCCTTCTTGCCTAGATTAATTTTACAGAAATTCTCTGTAATATGAAGCCTCCCATTACTGTGTGTTTTTTGTTTTGAGACTGAGTCTTGCCCTGTCATCCAGGCTGGAATGCAGTGGCGTGATCTCGGCTCACTGCAACCTCCACCTCCCGGGTTCAAGCGATTTTCCTGCCTCAGCCTCCTGAGTAATTGGGACTGCAGGCATGCACCACTATGCCTGGCTAATTTTTTCGTGTTTTTAGTAGAGACGGGGTTTCACCCTGTTGGTCAGGCTGGTCTCAAACTCCTGACCTCAATGATCCACCTGCCTTGGCCTCCCAAAGTGCCGGGATTACAGGCATGAGCCACTATACCCAGCCGAAAAAGATCCTTATAGATGTGATGTAAGGTATAGCCCACATTCTCCTACTTCCATTTTTGAGGCAGAAAACTGAAAAAGTGACACAGCCACAGTAGGGAGATAGCTCATCTGGTTGTCCTCTTCATGGGAGCCTGGCAAACCTGGTTGCAGTTTCTACAGCAGTCACTTTTTACCACAGTCCTACTTTTTCTCGTATCTGTGATTTTAAAAAAATGCCATATGGTATTCTTTTGTATGCATATAACGTTTTATTTAGAGTGCCTTATTGATGGATATTATGTTGGGTTTTTTTTTTTTTTGCTTTTAAAACTGTTGTATTGAACTTTGTATGTGTCTTTGTGAGGCGTGTGAATATGTCCATAGGATAAGGTCCTGGAAGTGGAATTGCTGGGACAAAGGGTATTACATTTAAAATTTTGAGATGTACCTCTGAATTGTCTGCCAAAAGAGTTGTACTGATGCATACCCCTTCTGCACTATTTCCCTCCATGATGCTTTTGAGAAACAAACACCTCTTAATTGTTAAGTACCTTTTAGCAGGTCTAAGCTCCACTCTTTTTTTTTCTATTCTCTCTTTTACTTTGCCCTTTCATTCATAAAATTATTTCTTTTCAGCTTGTAAAGCTATACCAGTGATGAAATTGCAGGCTCATGTTTCACTCTGTTTGATGTGCAAGCTGTTAGTCTAAGCATGCATGTGTTAATAGTTTAGGGGGAAAAAATGACTAAATAAGTTGACAACTTTCAGTGATGTGATCATTGAAAAAGTTAGAGGGTCGGCTGGGCGTGATGACTCACGCCTGTAATCCTGACACTTTGGGAGGCTGAGGCAGGCGGATCACTTGAGGTGAGGAGTTCAAGACCATCCTGGCCAACATGGAGAAATGGCAGCTCTACTAAAAATACAAAAAGTTAGCCAGGCCTGGTGGCTAATTTTTGTATTTTTTTTTTTAACTGGTGGCGCCTATAATCCCAGCTACTGAGGAGGCTGAGACAGGAAAATTGCTTGAACCTAGGAGGCAGAGACTGCAGTGAGCTGAGATGGCGCCATTGCTCTCCAGCCTGGGTAACAAGAGTGAAATTCCGTCTCAAAAAAAAAAAAAAGTTAAGAGTGGGGCTGTCTTGAGGTAGCATATGAGAGACTGCCTATTACTCTCCTGGAAATTCAGGAAGAATGTAATAAACATGAGTTTCCTCTCCCCCTGCATGCTGCCACTGATCCACTAACAATAGGGCTGTAAAGCTTGAGGGAAGATGGGGTTTTGATCAAGACTCTCCTTGCTTAGAAACTTGACAAGTCCTGCCTTTGTCATGTTTCCCTTTAACATTCTCTTACCTTTCTCTCACATGAAGATTTCTTTTACATTACAGGAGCAGCCGGTATATGTAACTCCACCTGTTTTTCTTTGACAGGTTCATCTATTTGTTTTAACACTTCTTATATTTTGACTTGATTATTCACATTCTCATCTTAGTCTGTGATATGAAGTAGTTTGAGATTTAGTTTTCTACCATAATAAAAATAAATTGATTCCCACTACCACCTTTTTGGGGAGGGCGTATTTATCCTTTAGTCATTAAAGTTTACTTAAATTTTACTTTTATTAGTTCACTAAAATATAGGTACTGGAAGAGTTACTTCTCTATCAACATCAATACCATTCTCTGTATTCATTAAAATTTAGGCTGTTATGGGATTTATTGTTCTTTGTGAAGTGAGAAAGTTATAATTCATTAGGTATCTTTTAATTATTGAAGTTGTTGGACTCTAACCTCGAAGTACTAAACTTGCTATAAATATACTGTTGCTAATTTTTGCTGTCTACCTTGTTGTTAATGGAGAGTCACTTTGTAGAAAAAAAAAAGAATATTTGAAAAAACTCAGGCACCTAGTTTTGAGAACAAGGGAAAATTACCTTCATAGCTTGTTTCTAATCTGTGCCCAAATATGAGCACGAAGAGATGTCCACACTGAGTTATGCAGGCCCTTTTTTTTTTTTTTTTTTTTTTGGCGATTGCAAGGTGAGCTGCTTTTTGCACCAATAAGAAGAGTAAGGACATGCTAAGCCTGAACATGATTTAATCGAAACAGTCATCTTCAGGAATTTGTTATGGTAACTTCTCTGCTGTCATAGGATAGTGAGACATATTGAATGTATATTTTTATTGTGATCTTTTGAAAAGCAGATGTTAAGTGGCATATGTGTCTTCAGTCACCTCTGTGTGGGTTGTTCTGTAGCATAGAAGGTGTTCTAAAAATGGTGTCTAGGTAAATGGAATGAGGCTTGTTTTTGTTTTGTTTTACACTTCCACCCAGTCCCTTTTCAGTTCCTTGCAAACTGCTGAGTATGTACTGTTTCACCAGCAAAGGCTGAGCCTGTATGAGCCCAGCCATGTGCTTTGTCTGTGCATGTCCCCACACAGGAAGCACACCAGAGAAAGCGATACTTCAGGGTAGATTGATTTCATTAGAACTTCATCATCACCAGCCTCAAATGGTTCTGGCCAGCAGTCTTTTTCTATCTGTGTGATTAACCCTTCTCTTCCTCACAGCACCTCCTCCCACCACCTTTTCTCAGTGTTGACAGGTGATCTAGACTCCTACTCTCAGAGAAAATTGAAGCCAACAAGTAGAAAGTCTTTTTTGCTACCAAAGACACAAACCTAACTTCATCTGCGCCCATCCTCACCCCCCTGGTCCTTTTCAACACAGGAGTCCTCTCTCCACCTACCCAAAGCCTGTCCCCTCCTGCTGTGCCCTGGATCTTATCTCTGTCATTGCCTTGTATATATTCATCTTTTTCCTTCAATAGATCTTTCTTACTGGATTTTAAGCATGCTGCAGCCTCTTCTGTTAATAAAACAACAATCAACAAAAACACTCTCCCTTAACTGCATGCTTTATTCCAGCTACTACCTTATATCATTCCTTTGCTTCAAGGCCAAAGTCCTCAGAAGAGTTGGCAATATTCTCTCCATCATCATTTCTTCACTTCATACTCATTCTTCTACACATACTAATCTAGTCTCTTACTCCGTAATTCATTAAAACACTTATTCTTGGGTGATGGGTGACTTCTGTGTAGCTAAATCCAGTGGATATTTTTCAGGCCTCATCTTCCTTACATTTTAGTATTTCACGCTATCGGCCATTCTTTTCTTCTTGAAATATTCTTTCCTTTAGCTTTTATGACACTGTACTCCTGGTTTTTCTCCCAGTTCTTGTCTACTCCTGCTCAGTTCCCTCTGTAAACTTGGCCTCTTTCACAAGACCAGTAAACACTGGAGTTTTTCAAGATTGCGTGTTGGACTTTTTCTTTTCTCTCTGTGTTGTCTCTCATCCATGCTTACAGCCCTATTGACTATAACCATTGTCATGTAACTGGGTTCTGTAGATTTGCCTTTCTAAATATCTCCTGACTTGACCACTTTTTATATACTGCTGCCACATTCTTCTGCAAGCCACCGTGGCCACTTAACTAGATTCTGTGGGAGTTCTTTGACCATTTAAATTTTTTTCTCTGTCCACCCCCAGATCTGATCATTTAATCTCTTCCAATCCTCCTTAATGCATTTTGATGGCTTTTCATAGCTCTTAGGAAAAAAGTTTACAATCCTTTAAGACGTTCATGAGAGTCAGCATTGTCTTGGCCTTTTGCCACACATCCAGCCCCATGTCTCACCGTGTTCTTCCCCTGGCTGCTGGCTCCCCACTCATGCACTGGTCTCCTTGTAGTCCTGTGCCCTTCAACCACAGACCTATGCATGTCTATTTTCATCACCTGAGTGCTCTTCCACCAGGTTTTCTCCTGGTTTACTCCAGAGCAACCTTTGGAGCTCTGAGCTCTCCATATGCACAGTGGCTGTTCTCAGTGCCTTACTTCCTGGCACATGGTAAATGCATATTAAATATTGAGTGAGTGAATAAATGAATGAACTTGCTAGTTTTTTGACTGGAAAGAATTATTTCTTTGTAGCATACCAAAGCATCAAGTTGTCTTCTCTGATTACCCTTTTGTGGTGTTGCTTTTATGCCGATAGATACGTCTTAGTAACCTGTGCACATTGCTCTTATACTAAGTTTCACAACTATTTTCACGTAAATCTCTTGAGATCTTGGGTAAATCAGTTGAGTTCTTTGAACCTTATGCTACCACCAACCCATAAGGTCCTCCCTCCCATACTCATACACATTTCCAGATGCTCTGTAGCTGATTTTTGTTCTAACTTCCATAATTCTTGATACTCATTTTCTGCAGAAAGAACTGAGACACAGGTTACAGGATGTGTGTCCAAAGTCAGAGAGCAAATTAGGACTAAATCACAGGACACCAGACTCACAGCTCTGTGCTTTGTGTGTGTGTTCCACCTCAATTTAGCCTTTTCTCTCAAATATGTAAAAACGGTCTCTTAAAAATTTAAAGAATTCCTAGCTACTTGGGAGGCTGAGGCAGGAGAATCACTTGAATCTGGGAAGCGGGGGTTGCAGTGGGCCGAGATTGCACTATTACACTGCAGCCTGGCGACAGAGTGAGTGAGAGTCCATCTCCAAAAAAAAAAAAAAAAAAAAGAATTATGGCCAGGCGCAGCGGCTCATGCCTATAATCCTAGCAGTTTGGGAGGCCGAAGCAAGCGGATCACTTGAGGTCGGGGGTTCGAGACCAGCCTGGCCAACATGGCTAATCCCCGTCTCTACTAAAAATACAAAAATTAGCTGGGCATGGTGGTGGGTGCCTGTAATCCCAGCTACTCAGGAGGCTGAGGCAGGAGAATCGCTAGAACCTGGGAGGCAGAGGTTGCGGTAAGCCGAAATTGTACCACTGCACTCCAGCCTGGGTGACAGAGCGAGACTCTTGTCTCAAAAAAAAAAAAAAAAAAATTAAAAAAATTAGATTGTGATAAGGTACATAAAATTTACCATCTTAATCAGTTTTAAGTTGGTAGTTAAGTGGCATTAAGTACATTTATTTTGTTGTACAACCATCACCGTCATCCATCTCCAGAACTCTTCTCATCCAGCGTAACTGAAACTCTGTACCCATGAAACTCTAATTCCCCGTTTCTCCCTCCCCCCCATCCTTTTGACAACCACCATTCTTCTTTCTGTCTTGTCTTTCCTTTTTAAATTGAGGAATGAAACTGTGGCCCAGTGGTTTTTCAAGTAATAAGATATCTCAAGTCACAAAGTTTAGGTGGGTTTTTGATTCTGATTAAAAAAATATATATATGTGTGACCAAATGCTATCTTTTCCAGGCTTCATTATTTTACAGTGTACTCCAGAGTTGGGCAAACATAAAATGACACGCCCACCCTCCCTCCTTGCGAACATTTAAATATGTTCTTTTCTTGTATATTTAATAAAAATAAACACTGAAAAAGAGTTAAAAGGTTCACTGTCTCCTGCTGAGGGCATAAGGCAGTAACATGTTTCTGCTAGTGGGTGCTTTTGTTTGTGTCGTTATATAATTGCCTGATGACATTGTGGATTTTTTTTCCCCAATACAAAATGCTTATAATCTTGAAAGAAAATTAAATAATTATTGGAAACAAGGGTTTTTAATATGGTGTAGTTATCAGACGCCTGATAAGAATCACCTGAGGGAGGGGAGAGAAACTTGTTGAAATGCAGATAACCAGGCCTTTCTTTCTATTCTTAATCTGTATTGGGACCCAGGTGTGGGAAACATTGGTATAGGATGCATTAATGAGTTCTGTTTTGGTAATAATCTGGAACTTCGTCATGTTTCTTATGATTTATTTTTTCTGAGTGTGTCAATACACACACATACATATACATACACATTATTGTGTTTCTTTATGGGAGTTACCAACATCATTATTGATTTGCCCAGTAGTAGAAGTATAATTTGTTCTGTATTTTCTTTATTTTGTATTCTCAGCTTCATATTGGGTGTTACTGTTTAGTTAGTTCTCAGTTTATGATACCAGGATATTGCAGAGAAGAAATCAGACTCTGTAGTCAGACAGACCTCAGTTCAAACTCTGACTGCCACTTACCAGATTTGTGTTCTTGGTCGAGTTATATAACTTCCTTATGCTTGTTTTTTTTCCATCTGTAAGTTCAGGATAATAATACAACCTATGCTTAGGATCATTGAGACGATTGAGATAATGCTTTAAGTCCTTAATGCATTGCCTGCCACATAGTAGGTATCAGTATTTATTAGTCCCTGTTGTTTTGTGATTGTTATTACTTTATAAGGTATCCCAACTGGCAACATTATCAGAAGCTGAAGCTGAGGGCACATGAGAGCATAAGAGGGGAGGAGAACCTAGAAGCAGCAATGTGTGCTTTTTGAAACTTCTATACTTCACGGCTATTTGTTGTCCTCACTCTGTGCCCACTTTCCAAATTGTTTTTTAGGAGAGACAAAGCCTTTAGGAAACCTCGAAAGGGTGTGTGCTTGTGTAGGATATGGGGAAGCTATGACATTGTACCCTGGTCCATTTGGATTTCGATAAGGATTCCAAAACTTGACTGGAAGCCATAGATGGTGGTTTTGTCAGTAGAAATTAGTGAAAAGAGAAGGAACAAGTCTAGGATGGAAAATATCTCAAGGAATTTGAAGCATTGGTATGTCCCAGCCCCCATAGCTCATTTATTGCTTTATTATTTATTTAATCCTCGAAAGTTCATGTTTTAAGCATTATGCTAGATATTGAGGACATAAACATGGACAAAACACAGGCTTTGCCTTCAGGAAGCCCATGGTTCAATATGAGAGATAGACAGATGTATAGTTATGAAAAATGTGGTAAATACAGAAATGAAGATAACAGACGGCATTTGGGAACAGAGGAAAGTACTTCCTGGAGGAAATGATGGTGGAACCGAGTCTACTGAAAGAATTTGAGTTGGCCAGGTAATATCATGTAGAGGGGTGAGGTATGCAGTGGACATTTCTTGGGCAAAGAAAAGAGTCAGGAAAAACCTGACATGTTTCTGTTTTTGTATTGGGAAATGGGCTTTGCTCCTCTCCTTACCCCCAAGACTTATGAAAGGGAAATTTCTCAAACATAGGAAAGAAGATGCAGGGTAGCCAGAACCTCCTTACTGTTTGTATCCACATAAATAACTATTGAGTGCCACCTGAGAGCCAGCATAACCTAACAGACTCTATGAATTTAAGTCACTTTATTTTTTCATCCTTAAAAAAAAATCCCAATTTGGACTGTGGCCATTGATATTTCCCATATGTGTCTTTTCAGCTGTTGTCACGTTTTTGGTTCAGGATTTGGTAACGTTGTGTGTGCACTAAAGTACTCTTCTCTTAGCTGACATTTTTCTCTTTCTCTTAGCTAACTTTAATTAGTGTCCCCTCTGCCATGTTTCTAAGAGTTTCCTTTCCAAGTGTTTTGATGTTGTTTCATGATGCTCCTTGCAGTTGAGTGTATTGGTATTTGACATGATATATTGTCGAAGCCTTAGGTAGTCTGTTGTGCTAATCTTTTTTATTTGTTTATTTATTTTTTTGAGACAAAGTCTTGCTCTGTCACCCAGGCTGGGGTGCAATGGTGCGATCTCAGCTCACTGCAACCTCCGCCTCCCGGGTCCCAGTGATTCTCCTGCCTCAGCCTCCCGAGTATCTGGGGTTACAGGCGCATACCACCACACCCGGCTAATTTTTGTGTTTTTAGTAGAGACCCGGTTTCACTATGTTGTCCAGGCTGGTCTGGAATTCCTGACCTCAAGTGATCTGCCCGTCTCGGCCTCCCAAAGTGCTGGGATTACAGGCATGAGCCACTGCACCCGGCCTGTTGTGCTAATCTTTAGCCATTTGTAACACTGTGGAAGTCATGTGTTTCTGCAGAATCCTGTTTAATTCTCATGCGAGCTAATGTATTAATAAAGTTTTGGAGTGCTGAAATGTTACCTTGGAAGTATCTATGGCAAAAAAAAATCTCTCATGAAATTTTTATGTTCAGCTAGCTTTGGTTACCTGTTAGGGTAGGTGGTGATATCCTTATACTATATCCATACATATACCTATCTATACATAAATGCCAACATGCCTGTATATGTATATATGCCTGTGGAGATACATATTATATATATATATTTGGTCTAGAGGAGATTGCTGTTTTAAGATGGGTGTTGTATGAAAGATAAACATTACTTTTACCCAAAATTGTTTTGTATTATGACAATAGCATTTTTTGAACCTTTCTACCCTATATTTTTAAAACAAATTAAGGGCACTAAGCTTGCATATAAGTGATTTGTAATTTTTTAGTCTCACTTCCAATTTCATTTTAAGACCTTTTCTTGGTTGTATACTTCTAATTTAAAATTTATGCTGTCATGTATTTTCTTTGTAAGCTACTTTTAATTGCTTATGAAAGAAAAGCTGGGATATAAACACGTTTTTTTTTTTTTGAGACGGAGTCTCGCTCTGTCGCCCGCCCGGGCTGGAGTGCAGTGGCGCGACCTCCTCTCACTGCAAGCTCCGCCTCCCGGGTTCAGGCCATTCTCCTGCCTCAGCCTCTGAGTAGCTGGGACTACAGGCGTCCACCACCTCGCCCGGCTAGTTTTTTTGTATTTTTTAGTAGAGATGGGGTTTCACCGTGTTAGCCAGGATGGTCTCAATCTCCTGACCTCGTGATCTGCCCGTCTCGGCCTCCCAAAGTGCTGGGATTACAGGCTTGAGCCACCGTGCCCGGCCTAAACATGTTTAAAGAATTATAATGTATGATGATTGGGTTATTTTGGAAAGACAATATTATCATAGAATAATAAAAAAGTAAGAGAATGGCCTTTTTTTCCATAAAAAGACTAGCATTTATTACTTTAAGTGGTGAAGGATCACATTATATGATTTTGAAAGGTTTCCATAAAACAGGCAAGTTACAGTAGTTAATGTTCAGCTCTCTAAAATATAACTTGAGAACATGGTCACTATAATATAGTCTAATGCTCTTTGGTTAGTCAAACCTAAGATGGAAAAGACATTTCCCGTTAACATTCCACAAAAAGGCGTTACAAAGAATGAAACCTTTAGAATGAAAGTATCTTTTATATGTGAAAAATAAATGAAGTTTTTGAAAGTTGTGTTATCCCAGTGAGACTGTGAATAAAGAAGGTGGTAGACAGGGCACACACAGCACAGGCCTCTTCTGGTTGCTTCAGGCAGGTAGAGGAAAGACAGATTTGAAAGACAAAGGGACCACCACTCTGTTAGGATATGAGCTAAGGAAGGAATAGCATTTCAAATACTATAGGCTATTACATTTTCATAGTGGTTTTTTGTGTTTTTTTGAGATGGACTTTCGCCCTTGTTGTCCATGCCAGAGGGCAGTGGCACGATCTTGGCTCACTGCAACCCGTGCCTCCTGGGTTCAAGCGTTTCTCCTTCCTCAGCCTCCAGAGTAGCTGGGATTACAGGCGCCCGCCACCATGCCTGGCTAATTTTTGTATTTTTAGTAGAGACAGGGTTTCACCATGTTGGTCTGGCTGGTGTCAAACTCCAGACCTCAGGTGATCCGCTCTCTTCAGCCTCCCAAATATTGGGATTATAGGTATGAGCCACCGCACCCAGCTTTGTAGTGGTTTTAAAAGTTTTCCCTTTTCCCATTTTTGTTTAACTAATTTTCTTTATCTGCTGTCTTTTAGTGGAGGAAAACCATTTCAGTTTTTGTTCCATTAAAGTGTTAAACATCATGATAAAAGAGATGACTTACTCAGACTCATTGTATTCTACAGCTGCTTTTGTGTTGAAATGACTGTGTCATTCTGAAGGAAGTTTTATGTTTTATTCTCTTAGTTGAAAAACTTGATTCTTCAATGACTTTATTCATTCCCTCTGGGATTACTCAGTGTTTACTTTCTTTGCTAATGGCAGGGTTCTCATAATAACATGCCATGTCTTGTTCTGAGATTTGGCAGACTTAGAAAGGCTGTTTTTTATTTCCCCAAAAGGTGCAAATTTTACAGAAACAAAACAGTGTTTTAATGAAAGAACTTCAGATACTTGTTTTTGTCTAGACTGCTATACATACCTATTTAATAATCTTGAGGTTGGCAGATTCTTCAGTATGTTTCTATGTGAATAAAAAATGTTATTTTAGGGGTCTGTCATTTACTTCCATAGTAGTCAGTGGATTTATTGTTCCTATAATAATTGTAGGATCATTTTTGAGTGATTGTGTTGATGGCAGGTTGAAAACATTAAAGAATTTCCTAATAATTTCCTGGAATATGAGCATGTAGGTAATGGTAACGACATTTCCAGATTATGAACAGTGCAAAGTGATATAAAAGTATAAGATTTTCTTGAGAGGTCTGTTTTCTCACCACAAAAAAGAGTACAAATTGCCATTTACCTTTCTAATATTAATGATTTATTTTCAAACAGCTTTTCGTATAAGCAGCCTGCCAAGTAGTATACAAAATCATTTGCATTTCATTTCTCCCACACTACCTTTGAGCCTTCCCACTCTTTCTGTGTTTCCCCAAATGATTATTTTGAACAAACAAGAATGCTTGTGGAGCTTGTAGAGAGCCTTTCTTTGTACGTTATCAACAGGCTCTTACTCAGTGATTTTTTTTGGGTGGTGAGTACCACTCTTTTGGAAGGCTTTCCTGTTTCCACACTGTATTCTTTCAATGCTTTGTTTTTGAGATCCAAGTTTCCTGACTGGTCTAGCCTTGAGTGAAGTCTCCAATGTCCATATTTTGCCACTTTCTCTGTAAGAAGTATTTGAGAAATCTTTTTCTCTCTCATGTAGATAGAGCTAGCTTCAAAGTTTTTGCATGGTTTAGGGTGTTATGTAAATCTCACAAATTAGAAAGATATGAAGTCTGGTATTTGTGACTGTGTATGTGTGGGGGCACATGCATACATGTGTGCTTGTGAAAACATAAACTATTGCTTATTTTAGACATTCATTTACGGTTCAGATTACTAAGGAACCAACCTACTTACGAACTTATCAGTAGGTATTTGTTGAGGGTGTACTATATGTCATTCTTTATTTCAGCAGAAGTATAAAAGACAACATTTTTTAAATACATAGTACTTGCTATCTTGGAGTTGATGGTTTGGGAGAAACAACATGTGCATGTACATGAAACAGTGAATTAATAGGGCAAGGAAGTCTACGATTATCCTAAGTGCCATATCGTGTGATGCAAGGTGGAAGTATGAGTTCAGGGAACAGAGACAGACATAAGGGCTAGGAAGATCAGCCAGGCCCCACAGAGGATGTGGAGCTTGATCTCTCCTTGGAAGAATGAATAGTATTATAGAAGACAGGTGATGTGAAAGGGTATGGTGCAATGGGGAGGCCATGGACACCATTTTGTACTAAGCTACAAACTTTTTGTCTTTGAGGAGAAATACTGATAGGATGTTGGTTGGATTGGAAGGATGCTGTTGGAGTAGTATAGCTTAAATCAGTTGAATAGGACAAATACTCGTATGTATTCTGACTGATATATTTGTAGACTTTGTTGAAATTTATGTATGTTCAAATTGTTATATTTTCCTTGTTATATTTGCTTTAGATACAAAAGTTTCTGAGATAAGTGAGCAATGTTAAATGTTTGATGAAAGTGTCTGCATTTTAAAGCAGGCTTGGTATTAATATTAGCAGATGCTGTTATGTAAATGGAAACATATATAAATGTAATGTTGAATTGGCACATGGGAAAGCCTAATTAACACAGTGAATTTTTTCCTAGGCCGGACCTGATAGATATGAATACTGTTGCTGTTCAAAGCAACCTTGCAAATTTAGAGCATGCTTTTTATGTAGCAGAAAAAATTGGTGTTATAAGACTTCTGGACCCTGAAGGTGAGTTGTTTTCTTGATTATATGTGGACTGGCATGAAAGTCTGATCAAAAGTAATTTATCAACCTCGTGAAATAATTGATTTATGTTGCTGTTTTTAGATGTCGATGTCTCCTCACCTGATGAAAAATCAGTAATAACTTATGTATCATCTCTCTATGATGCATTTCCTAAAGTCCCTGAAGGTGGGGAAGGCATTGGTGCAAATGTGAGTATTGATTTTTCCACACTGGAAGCTGTTGATTCAGTAATGACCAGTTGACTGCATTTACTGATAATGTTTTTTGCAGTTTTTGAATGTTGAATATATTTTAAAGAATTTGAGTTAATATGCTGTTTGATGAATTGATATTCTGTGTATTTCATGATATTATTCTACCATTAAATTTAAAGTATAACTCATTAAAACTTTTGTGTCATAAATAAAAGAGGCTATTTATAGTTACTGATAATTTTATAAATAAAAGCTTTAACTTTCTGAAATTTAGAGTTTTCCATTTTTAGCTGGGTGCTGTTTTACATTGCTGTATTTGCTATCTTTTTGTATGTATAGAATATCTCACTTTTGAAAACAATTTCAAATTTGTTACCTCATACAATTCTATGAAATGTTGGCTAGATAACATTTTTAGGATTTAAAGGAGGGCTCCAGAGGAAAGTTATTGGATTTGACCAAAGTAGCAGAGCCACTTAGTAAGCAGGGAAGGTCTCTGACACATAGCTTTCAGCTCTTTATTAGTCTACTATTTCTTAAAGGTTTGTATAATTCACTTCAGTGATGCTTTTTTTTTTTTTTTTTTTTTTTTTTTGGTGGTTATGCTAACAAGTGCTTATGCATTTCTGGAAGAGAACAGGAAACCCTGGATGTTTCACATATTTGGGAATGAGCCCCTTCACTTGGATTTCTGCCTTCCTCTTTGCAGATGCCTTTTCCCCCTACATTACTTTGAAGATTTAGGAGCTCATCTTGGATTAGCTCCCTTAGATTAGGAGCTCCCTTTTCTGATTGCTTCTGTCAGTTCTGTGTGCTGTTTCTAGAGCTGTTTCCATATTCTTCCTCAGGTTCTTCTTTTCAAAGTCTTCATGCTCTTTGGGTCTCTGAGTAGCCTGTTTCCACGCTCACCCCTGACTATTCAGTGTTGAGCGTTGCTTCAGAATGTTTCTTTTGGCCATCTCTTGCTGCTGCTTCTCACTACCTCCATGTTGATCCTGCTGCCTATCACTGCAGAACTAGGCTGATAGCTTTCTTACAGCTTTCCATCTCCATTTTGTTGTTCTTCCCACTGCCTCTGCACACTGTTGCCAAATTAATCTGTCTAAAACCTGATGTCTTTAGCTTGAAAATTTTCAGTAGCTACATATTCCTTGCAAAATTAAATGCAATCTAGATATTCTGACATTTAAAACTGCATATATTTATTCTGTTTACCTACATTTTTTAGCTGTGATTTCCCAATATGAACTGTTTACTGGTAGACAGGGCATTTCCATGTCAATGTCCTTACTCACTTGGGACTCCCCTTTTGTCCACTTTTTCAGCGTCCCCACTCACCTCCCCCCACCAATAATTACTTACTGGTCATTGCAGAACATCTCAGATGCTGCTTTTCCCAAGAAGCCTTTAGAAACTATTTTAAGGCACAGATATGCTTGCCTGATTTCTTATCTCAGCTAGCATATACTACCCATTTCATTTATTTCAGCATTTCAACACTTAATTAAATACTGCTGTTCATTTTGCCTGTTTATATTATGTATCTCTCTTGCCTCTGCATTTAGACAGTAACTCCTTGACAATAGGTATTATGTCTTAAAGTATTTTTTTGTTGTAACACTCAGCACAACCTTTGAACATAATAAGCATTCATCAAATACTTAAACAGAGCAGTTGTCAGCCTTCCAGTTTCCTCCATTTTTAGAGTTTGCCTAATGAGTTACTTGGATAATCCCACCATATACATTTCCTGTAGTTTGCATACATATCTTGTTTCCTACATATTGGGTAAGTCTTTTGAGTTTCAGATACATAGTAGATTTAGATCTAAAATAGTTGGCAAAGATGGCAACTAACTTGGCTTATGCAAGTTGTTACTCCCCCATCCTGAGCCCTGGTAAACACCCCAAATTGACTTTGGATTTTTTCTGTAGTGCTTAGATTGAGCCTCAGAAGTCTTCTAAATACAATACCCCAGGCAGCCCCTTTCTTTGGATCAGAATTGGCACTCATAAGGCTAGTGTTAGTGGCCAAATGTTGATAGCATCTTTTTAAAGGTGTTTATGTGACAGGGATTGGGGCTGGGTGAAAGTAAGAAAACATTTAGCTGGTTCTCTCTGTCAGGCTTCAAATACGTACGTTTACAGAATGACTTCCGACTAAATTGTCTTAGATATGAATGTTATTATCTACAGATGTGAACCTTTTCTATCATTTGATTGTTCTAGGATGTTGAAGTCAAATGGATTGAATACCAGAATATGGTGAACTACCTCATCCAATGGATTAGACACCATGTGACCACAATGTCTGAGAGAACATTTCCTAATAATCCTGTGGAACTGAAGGTTAGTGTCACTATAGAAATTACATAGGATTGATTCGATTATAAACTCTTAAATAATGCTATAATAATTCTGTAATTTTACAAATTCAACAAAAGTTGCCCTTGGAAAGCCATTAATAAGTAGGCAAAATTTTTATTTACTCATCTCTCTTGTTATACAGAGAAAATGGAGGTAAAACATTAATAATTAAAACAGATTAGCTGTAGTCTCTCAGCTTTGGTTGAGAGGTTAAAGGTTTAATTTGAGAGAGTCTCTGAAACTGACATTGTCAAATTGATTTTAGTACATAGGAAATGCTTGGAGTCCCTGGGGATGGCTGAGGTAGGAGGGCCCCTGGGAAGTACACACAAATGTGGCACTGGATTGGGGGTATGCCTGTGATTGAGTCCTATTAAAAACTGCTTCAGAGGGCATTTTTTGTGCAGGAAGAGGTACACACTGTATTTCACCATGAATTTGAAAATACATGTATGACTTCCAGTATAAGTGAATTTATATTTTAGTAAAAACCATTTTCTAATACTGAAAAACTTAGGGCACGCTTTTGAGGCAGACATTGCAGATATAAAAGCCATTATAAGCCGGGTGTGGTGGGTCATGCCTGTAATCCCAGAACTTTGGGAGGCCAAGGTGGGTGGATCACCTGAGGTCAGGAGTTTGACACTAGCCTGGCTAACATGGTGAAACACCATCTTTATTAAAAACATAAAAATTAGCCTGGCATGGTGGCACACACTTTTAATCCCAGCTACTCAGGAGGCTGAAGCAGGAGAATCGCTTGAACCTGGGAGGTGGAGGTTGTAGTAAGCCGAGATCGCATCATTACACTCCATCCTGGGTGAGAGAGCAAGACTCCATCTGAAAAAAAAAAAAGTCATTATAAATATGTAAACTTATTAAAGAGTAAGTTGTCTCTTTTGCATATTTGGTTTTATAATAGCAAGGTGGTCTACTTTATTTCTAGAAGCTGATAATGCGAATATTGCCTACAAAGCCTTACTTCCTTGGTTTGTAAGCTTTATTTTCATGATCAAACTGGGATAGAGAAAACTGTAATAACTCAGGGTGAGCTGCATTAGAGTTACTCATTGTGCTCCTGCATCCGTACAGAACATCTGTGGAACAGCTTTCATTCCCATTGCCACAGAGAGTTTGTCCTTGGCACGAATTTACTTGGCATCTGATGATATGATACTTTTTAAGTGTTCTCAAGCTGTTTGTATGATGTTTCCCTACATGGACATGTAATTTTCCAGGGCAGGAAAACATTTCCCTACAACTACCATGTGGTGCCATGAAGTGTTTAGCACATAGGAGCATTTGGTGCTTAATGACCAACAGACATCCTGAAACATTGCATTCTGATTTCAAAACCATTTTCAGATTTCATGTTCCAATACATTTATTTCCAAATGGATTTCTATTGTTCAGACCCTTGGATGAATTGTACTGGCTTCTGATTAGTGTAGATCCTTAGTTATAGAAGAAGTGATCAGAGTACTTGCTGATGACTAGAACAAGACATAGATTAGAAAAGAAAATACATCATGAGGAAATGCCTGATAATTGCATTAGCAGAACTTTGAATGGAATCTTTCAGAAATGTGTCATCCTAAAGATTTACAGGGTCTTGTTTTATAGCTGCATGAATTAGAATGAAGTAATTAGTACACACTTATTTTGTTAAATGTGGAGATGCATTATCTACATAATTTGTATGAAGGTCCCTTTTAATAAATACACTATATTTAAGAGGTTCTCAAATTAATATATACAAACTAGATAATAATTTAATTATACGGTTGAAACTTCTGTAATAATAGCCGCATCAACTAATAGCATCTACCTTCATTTGTTTAAAAAAATCTGTTTACATTGGCCATTGGGACATTGAAACCAAATTTTAGCCCTTTCTGCTAAGAAGTTTTTTTTTGAAGGATAGAACCATGCAATAGAAGAGAGTGGTTTTATTCCTTTCTCTATGGGAATTGCTTCAAATTATTTTTCCAAAGACTGAAAGCTAAAGTACAGCATTTGGGAAGTACATCTTTTAAAGGGTATGTTTTCTTGTTTGGAGGATGAGAGATTTTTAGTAGAGCATTAGTAAACACTGCATGGTTTATTATTATCCAGATCCCCTTGTGGCACTAAAGCATGGCTCACATCAATAATTACACCCTCATCAAATTTTAGATAACCCACGTCACCAACTGGCTGGAAATTGGTATTGTCTTTGAGTGTCAGTTTAACAAAGGAATTCCATTGACTGCATATGATACAGTACATAACACTTGAAGTGGTGACTTAGTGAGATAATGAAAACAGATCTTTTAAGTTTGGTCCTTAATTTCTTGTCCTTTTTATTTTAGGCACTTTATAATCAGTATTTACAGTTTAAAGAAACAGAGATTCCACCAAAGGAGACAGAAAAATCAAAAATTAAACGTCTATATAAATTATTAGAGGTAAGCTCAGATTTGCTTTATATTGTCAAGCATAATCTTTGTTTCGTTTTGTTTTTATTTTTGCTTCACATTAAAGTTTTTTGTTTTCTCAAGATTTGGATAGAATTTGGACGCATCAAGCTCCTTCAAGGTTATCATCCAAATGACATAGAAAAAGAGTGGGGGAAACTCATTATTGCCATGCTTGAGAGAGAGAAGGCACTTCGTCCAGAAGTAGAAAGGTAGGCCAGAGGTGTTTTCTGCCATGAATATCAAGTGCGGAGGGAGCCTCTGTGTTGTTGTGAAATAACTTAAGTTAAACTTCTGTTTACATGGCCTTGGATAAGTCACTTAATCTTTCTGATCCTGCATTTTCTTATCTAGAAACTCTTCTAAGAGATTTTAAGGAGTCAATCAGTGAAGTAATATGTATATAAATGACCTGCTAGGCTGGATTGGTATGTGAAGTCTCATCTAATAAGGCTTTACAGTTTTAAAACCAGTCAAAATTACTTGTGATTTCTCATACTGACCTTAAGTCACCAGGGCCTGGATCTAAAAGCTTACAGGTCAACAATGAACTGATTTTATTTCTTATTACATTTTTTTGCTATAGTTCTCTTTCCAAGGGGCAGTGGAAACCAAAATCTAGCTTGCCTTCATTTAAAGGGTGATGGATGGCGTCTAGAACACACTCAATAAATGTTAGTTCAGGTTCCCTTTCTGCCACACTTCGACAAGTGCGTTTACTCCATGAAGTCATCACTAGCTCTTTGTCATTTTGTCTCTCACTACACCCAGTTGCCTGGGAAGGTACCATTTAATCTTCAGGAAATGTTTGTCGGATGAATTTGTCTCCATTACAGTCTTAACCTGGTACCTGGGTATTGTGATCTGTGTTTCTCATTAGCCATGATGTCTATAGGAACTAGACCTTTTAGGGTGTAAGTCCATTCTCACGGTGCTAATAAAGACATATCCGAGACTGGGTAATTTATAAAGTAAAGAGGTTTAATTGACTCACAGTTCCATATGGCTGGAGAGGCCTCACAATCATGGTGGAAGGCGAATGAGGAGCAAAGTCATATCTTACATGTCAGCAGGCAAGAGCTTGTACAGGGGAACTCCCAAATGGGAGTTTAGATCTGATCTAAAACCATCAGATCTCATAAGACTTATTCACTACCACAAGAATAGTACGGGGGAAATTGCCCCTTGATTCAGTTATCTCCACCTGACCCCACCCTTGACACATGAGGATTATTACAATTCAAGGTGAGATTTGGGTGGGGACACAGGCAAACCATATTACAGGGTAAGGCCTGTGTGGTCAGACACAACTTTCCAGCCACTTTGCTCTCTGCACAGCAGCTACACTGGCTGCTTTACACCTAAACATTCTCAGATCTCAGCTCCAACATTACTTTCTCAAGAAACTTTCCATGGTTTCCTAGGCTAGTTCAGATATCTTGCTTAGAATTCTCATGTTTACATGTATTGCTCCTTCATAGTGCTTATCTTGGTTGTATTTTTATATTTATTTCTGTTATTGTTTAAGGCTTGCCTATTCCACAGATATGACCTCCAAAAATGTGGAGAGAAACCCTTGTTTTTTTCTGTCCCTTGTATTGCCGATGCTTTACACAGCGCCTGACACACATTAGAGGTGCTCAGTATTGTCATGTTCTCTGTGCCTTACACATTGACTTCAAGATTCAACATTGTGAAATAATGCATAAAATAAATATATGAGAGCAAGTCTAACTTGTCAGTCCTTTATTAAATTACTGATTACATTTATGTTAAAGTGTAATAATATGTGTACATAACTGGATTATTAAAACCAAAACAAGCCAGAAATATACAGGATGCAGCTTTTACGGAAGAGGTAATTCTGGGTGATTGAAATGAGATACTATGTTAATCATTTGAAATAATGGAGAAGTATTCCAGAGGATACAGAGTAGATTTTTAGGCATCAGAACAGTAGCTGAATTTTAAGATATGCTCATAAAAGAAAGCAGAGAGTGGTTTAGAGTTCAGGGCCTAGAAGCCACTCAGTTTTAAATTAGATTATTAGCTCAGCCTGCAGAGTTGTGTGATCTTAGACAAGTTCTTTAACTGTTTAAGCCTCGGTTTCCTCATTTGTAAACAGGATGTAATAGTGCCTACTACATTGGGTGGTTATGAGATGAGTTATGTATCTAAAATGATTAATTTATTGCACATAATAATTACTTATAGGTGCCACTGTTACTGTTTTGAGCTGTTCTGTTCACTCACTATAGTTGATGTGGTACTCTCACACTTGATCTTAGCCAACAGGCTGAGAAGCGATTGATGTGGCACTCTCAAGTTTCCCCTTTCTTGATCCCCGAAAAGAAAAATATCTATTCTTAGAGTGGAGAAGTAACAGTATTATTGGAGGTAGGAAAATTTTAGGAGCCTGGTTGGATAAATGCCTTCATGTTTCTTCATGCGGATTTTTTGGCATTGTCTATGTATTGCGAATAATAGCTCTGTGGCATGAAAGTGTATGAAAAACAAATGGGAAAGAGTCAGTGTTCTTATGCCATGTAACACCCTATAGAATGGAAAAACAAGCACAGACAAATTTGTAAGCATTGCATCAGTATTCTACTTGGCACTTTATAGTAGGTTTAGAAGTAACATTACTGGGAGCATGTCATATAAAGAAAAGTAAATGGATATTTTTCCATTAATTTAACCTAGTAAACAAATGACATGGTGGTTAAAATGGAAGTGTACTTCCTTCTTATCAAATTCATTTGTTTATAGGTACTTCATAACTTCTAGCTGTTTGCCTTCCTTACATTATTCAGCACAGACCTGGTCTTTTCAGAAGTCAGACTATGACTGGATATTTGTGTTCTTTTAGCTAATGATTGGTATTGCCAGAATAATCTTTACTAGTTGTCCTGGACATCTGTGAGGCATCTGAGTTGTTTTTTAGGTGGTTGCAGTTGGATGACTCTTAGTGCAAATATTTGACATACCCTTTGCAGTGACGCCCAATCTGCCTGCTTTGTTCATACTTGTAGGGTTTTAATACAAGCTACAAAAGGCAAACCTCAGCTAGCAAACGAATGGCTTTAGGCTAGATTCTTTTGAATAGTTATCAGCATATTATTTGCTGTGTGTTGCATATGCATGTTGAAGCATATTTAAGGAGCCATTAAAAGCTGTAATATTCAGCTGCCACTTTTCACCGTTAGAAGTAGAGCTTTTTCCAGACCTCCTACCTTTTAGTCTACTTTGAATGGTCAGAGAAAGAACATCGTTTCAGGAATAAAAATGCACAGTAGTAGTTATAGTTACCGTAGCAGTGATTCTGTGTTTAGTAACACTACCAGCACTCGGACCAGTCTTGATTCGAATGAAAATCTTCTCTCGGTTCATTATGGTCCAACACTGATCAACTCTTGCATTAGCTTCGGCAATGAATCCTTTGATGGACGCAGGTATTGAATCATTGGTGTGGGATTGTGTTTTACTTTTTGATGGGCAGCACTTTTCAGCAATGGCGAGAGCTCTTTGACTTCAAAGGGAAAAGCTTTATTTTATTTTGTCTCATCTTTTAGGTTAGAAATGTTGCAACAGATTGCCCACCGAGTTCAGAGGGACAGTGTCATCTGTGAAGACAAACTAATACTTGCTCGAAATGCTCTTCAGTCTGTAAGTTAATTTTAAGAGCCATTGAAGTTGTGGTGTAGAGGATTCACTGTGTGTTTGGATGAACTAAAACTTTTGCATAATGTTTGGTTGATTCTTGGTACTTCTCCACTGAAACTTAAAGTTTGTTAAAGATTATGATTGGTGTTTGCTCTCTGAGAGACAAGAAGAGGGAAAACATATTTTTGAACCAACAAGGAAAGCTAAAGAAAGCCCAAGTAGGCCTCTGTTCCAATATTTGATGTTTTATATTTGAGGTAGTTTTAAAACTTGTTTCATAGAATTAATACTGCGTTCTTCTAATATACAGGATTCTAAAAGATTAGAATCAGGAGTGCAGTTTCAGAATGAAGCAGAAATTGCTGGGTATATACTGGAATGTGAGAACCTTTTACGCCAGCATGTAATTGATGTACAGATTCTTATTGATGGAAAATACTACCAGGCAGATCAATTGGTACAGAGGTAAGAGTGCTACTTATTCTTTCTCTGTCCTTTTTTTGTATAACTCTTTCATGGGCATTTGAAATAGGAATGTAGAATATGAAAATTTTATGAAATATATTTCTTTGCTCTTTTTTAGTTGAAAATGTGTATCACATTTTTGTATATTTTGGTGTTTAAGTAGATATTTGTTTTTTAAAGATTAGCAATAGAAAAAATATTTTATGGTACATATAATACTGTTGCAGTAACTAATTCGTTAAAATGAATACACTAGATGTATGTATGTTACACACATACATTTACATATATTTAAAGTATTCATGGGATGTTTGAAAGAGAAAAAATGTAAGACAAGTGTCTTTTTTTTTTTTTGAGATGCAGTTTTGCTCTGTCACCCAGGCTGGAGTGCAGTGGTGCGATCTCAGCTCACTGCAGCCTCTGCCTCCTGGCTTCAGGTGATTCTCGTGTCTCAGTCTCCCTAGTAGCTGGGATTACAGGCACTCACAACCATGCCTGGCTAATTTTTTGTATTTTTAGTGGAGATGGGGTTTCTCTGTGTTCGCCAGGCTGGTCTTGTACTCCTGACCTTAAGTGATCCACCTGCCTTGACCTCCCAAAATGCTGGGATTATAGGCATGAGCCACCGTGCCTGGCCAAAAAGTGTCATTTTTAATTCAGCTTTTTAGCTTTCGGTTTATCCTATTATGAAAATGTTCATAACAAAATCTTGAAAGAAAATATGTGTATGGAAACCTTTATCACTGAGAAGTGTGTGTTTGGGGGTACGTATGGAATATTTCAGGCTATAGTTTCTCTCTCTCTTTCTCTCTCTTTTTCTGTGTGTGTGAGTATGAATGTATAAATGTAAAAATTTTAAATGATCCTTTGACCTGGTAATTTCACCTTTAGGAATCTATAGTAATTCAAAATATGAAAAATATATACATAAATGTAAAAGTGATCATATGCTATAGTAACTGTATTCATTATAAATGATAGTTATAAAGACAAATAAAACTGAAAGTCCTCATAGTACAGTGCTTGTTGAAAAAAATCATGATTCAAAATTTTACCAATATAACTACAATTATCTCCTCGTTTTTCTTGTTTATATTTTTGATCAGTTTCGGCGTACTGAAAAATTGAGTGAAGAATACAGAGTTCCCATATGCTCCCTTATACCTCCCTCTTCCCCTGTTGTTTACGTCTTGCATTAGTGTGGCACATTTGCTAAAACTGATAAGCCAATATTGATACACCATTATTAACTAAAGCCTATAATTCACATTAGAGTTCACTCTTTGTGACAAGTGCCTTTTGTATTTCACCTTATCCCTTTGGATTTTCTTTTTAGGGTTGCAAAACTGCGTGATGAAATTATGGCCTTAAGAAATGAATGTTCTTCTGTGTACAGCAAAGGACGCATGCTGACAACAGAACAGACAAAGCTCATGATATCAGGAATCACTCAAAGTTTAAACTCAGGATTTGCGCAGACCTTACACCCTAGTCTCACCTCAGGGCTGACCCAGAGTTTAACACCTTCCCTAACCTCTTCTAGTATGACTTCTGGCCTGTCATCGGGGATGACTTCCCGCCTGACTCCATCTGTCACTCCAGCTTATACACCTGGTTTCCCATCAGGATTAGTTCCAAATTTCAGTTCAGGAGTAGAGCCAAATTCATTGCAAACTCTGAAGTTGATGCAGATCCGAAAACCTCTTCTAAAGTCTTCTTTGCTAGATCAAAATTTAACAGAAGAGGAAATCAACATGAAATTTGTTCAGGATCTTTTGAACTGGGTTGAAGAGATGCAGGTAAAACAAAGTTTACTTTACCTGAATGTTTCCGTCTTTATTGTTAGCAATTTCTTTTCTAAACTCAGTATTTTACTGTTTGAAGGTACAACTGGACCGCACTGAATGGGGCTCAGATTTGTCAAGTGTTGAAAGCCATTTAGAAAATCATAAAAATGTTCATAGAGCTATTGAAGAATTTGAATCTAGCCTCAAAGAAGCTAAAATCAGTGAGGTATGTGAATTTAAAATTTGTATATATTTTGTTTTAGTTTACTCTTGTTTTGCTTTTTACATAAAGACCCTGTAAATCAATAGTAGATACATTAAGTGTGAGTCAGAATTCCTTCAGATTCCTAACTGGAGTGTCTTTTTAATCTCATATTATAGATTCAGATGACAGCACCTCTTAAACTGACTTATGCAGAAAAGTTGCACAGATTAGAGAGTCAGTATGCAAAACTCTTGGTAAGCTTTTTTTTGTTTTTAAACCTTCTGTTTTTCTTATCTATATTTGGCCAAAACATGATTCTTATAATGATTTTCGTTACTAAAGAATACATCCAGGAATCAGGAACGGCACCTTGATACACTCCATAATTTTGTAAGTCGTGCGACTAATGAACTTATTTGGTTGAATGAAAAAGAAGAGGAGGAAGTTGCTTATGACTGGAGTGAGAGAAACACCAACATAGCTAGGAAAAAAGATTATCATGCTGTAAGTACACCCTTTGTACTTGCATACTAGGGTTGCATTTTAGGTTTATATATTTTTCTAACACACTTCTTTATTCTTTCTTGAAGGAATTAATGAGAGAACTTGATCAAAAGGAAGAAAATATTAAATCAGTTCAGGAGATAGCAGAGCAGCTACTTCTAGAAAACCATCCAGCCCGGTTAACTATTGAGGTAAGCTGGACAGTGTAATGGTGTTGGTTGAATATTGATATGATTATTTCCCTTCAGATTCTTCTATTGCTGAGCAGTTGAAAATTACAAGCCATCTAACTTTTATTAAAACCTGGCTCAAAAATAATGTTTCTGACAAATTGTACTGACTGCCTTCTGTTCTCTGGCTCTAAGTATGTCACCCATCACTTAGAATAAAAGTACCCTTGTCAGCCTCTGGCTGAGAAGATGTATTACTATAAATATAAATACCTTTATAAGTATACCTTCTCTATATAAGCATTGCCATATTATTTATTTCTGATTGTGTAACATTGCACAAGTGACATAGTCTTGCCAAGCCTCATTTTCCTACCAAAAATGGGAGAAATTACCTCTAATCCATAGAGTTGTGATGAGAATAAGAAGGAAATAATTTACTCTTACTGCTTAGTATAGTTTTTGGTACATTATGTGTTCTCAAAAAAATACCAGCTGTTACGATTCAGTTTACTACTTTTATTTATGCTCTGGTTTTGTGAGGTGTATTGGGACAGCATTGTGACAAGGCTTTGTAATGTGCAGTGAACATTTCAAGTTAAGAAGCGGAAAATTGAGATGGGATTTATCAGGTTGCCTGTGCAGTTGGAACAATGTTTTAAATTGTATATTAGACAGAGTTAGTGACTTTCTGAATGGAGGATGGGGGGTTATGTAAGAAAGTAGGGATTGTCACACATGGGCTTAGGGATTGTCATTCATGGGCAGTCAGATGTGATATTTTGCCAGAGGAAAAAAAATGATGCTTGTCTTGAAAGTTGTCATGCTTCAGACTCACAGTTGAGGAAAGGAATCTGATAGGTTCACTGAAATCATAATAACTCAAAATATTAGTATAATTCTAGGCTCATCAGGAAGTTTTAGGGATGGTATGTATGATCTTTTATATAAAATACGGTTTTGTATCTAAATGAAATGTCACATATGAATGTTAAAAACGTAGAAGAGTAGGGAACCTTTCGGGAAAGGAAAGTAGAATAATGGAGGGCCTGGTACGTGGTTTTGTACACTAATAAACTAAAAAGAGAGTATTTCTTAGGGTAGAGAGATGAAAACTGTTACGAAATACGATTATGGGCCAAGAATTTTGATGGGAATGGAACATGTGAATTGTCACTCTGATCACTTTTATGTAGAAATTATAATTTAATTCATGAAAAATTTCTTAAGTAAAATGAAACCTTGGTCATCTTTATGATCCCATTGGCCTATCCAGTGTCTTGTTTGGGTACATGGGTAATATTTAGTTAATTATCAATACTATTTCATGTTTTATATGAAAAAAGAATATATGCTACATGTTTTCTAGCCAGTTTACTGAAAGTAGCTTAATTTGAGGTAGAATATGATCATGATATGTTGCCAGATTTTCAATGCTGCATCATACATTCCATTCGGAAATGCTGCCTAACTATAGCTCAGCAGGAATGAGCTTTTCCAAAAGGAGGAAAAATGACAGGCTTACTTAAAAGTCATTAAAGCATCTCGAGTGCCCTCTTCTGGAAATCAGTGAATTGCACCTTAAATAGAAAAGAGTATTTCATGTTTCCTTAAGGAAGTAGGTATCCTTTCTACAATATTGTTTACCCTCATGAAAGATACACTCTGTATTGAATTAAAGTTCAAGAAACACATTTTTAAAATAAAAATAAAAATTCCTAGTATTATCATCATTATAATTTCAGAATTACACTGATTTGGGAGTACATACATTTCCTTTTCCACCCTCCCCAAACCTTACCCCAGCAAAAACAAAGAGAAAACCACATAATCATGTATTTCTGTGTTAGAAGGTATATTTTATGATCTAGCACCATAAAAATTCAGAGAAAGGAGAGATGAATGTGCCACAAAAGAAAACATATCAGAGGATTCCACAAAGCAGATGTAAGAGCTGGTGGCAAAGGAGTCAAGCGTTGGTTTTGTAAATAGGAGGGATAGCTTGCATTTATTTTAGTTTTTAAATTTTTTTTTCCCGTAGCAAGAGTTAAGTTTTTTATTATATTTTAAGAAGAAATTTCAAGAAGCTGAAAATTAGGCCGGGCGCGGTGGCTCAAGCCTGTAATCCCAGCACTTTGGGAGGCCGAGACGGGCGGATCACGAGGTCAGGAGATCGAGACCATCCTGGCTAACACGGTGAAACCCCGTCTCTACTAAAAATACAAAAACTAGCCGGGCGAGGTGGCGGGCGCCTGTAGTCCCAGCTACTCCGGAGGCTGAGGCAGGAGAATGGCACAAACCCGGGAGGCAGAGCTTGCAGTGAGCTGAGATCCGGCCACTGCACTCCACTCTCGGGGAAACAGAGCGAGACCCCCCCTCAAAAAAAAAAAAAAAAAAAAAAAAGCTGAAAATTAAACATAAATCAACTTGCGTGGTTTAAAAATTTGTATTTAAACTTTAGGACTGACTTTGTATAAGTGAGAAGACTTAGATAAGAGGAAAATTTTACTGCCCCTGATTTTCTTTTTTTCTTTTTGAGATGGAGTTTCAGTCTTGTTCCCCAGGATGGAGTGCAATGGCGCAATCTTGGCTTACTGTAACCTCCACCTTGTGGGTTCAGGCAATTCTCCTGCCTTGCCTCCCGAGTAGCTGGGATTACAGGGATGTGCCACCACACCTGGCTAATTTTTGTATTTTTAGTAGAGACAGGATTTCACCATGTTGGCCAGGCTGGTCTTGAACTCCGGACCTCAGGTGATCCGCCTGCCTCGGCCTCCCAAAGTGTTGGGACTACAGGCATGAGCCACCATGCTCAGTCACTGCCCTGATTTTCAAGTCTTATTCTGCCAAAACAATTGGTCATCTATTTAGATAGTGGAGTTAGCATTTAGAAGCATCAGTATCAAAAGGTATGTGTGCCTTGTTTCTCTCCAGTTAGTTAAATGGCTCTGTTTTATCTTTAAGGCCTACAGAGCAGCAATGCAGACGCAGTGGAGCTGGATCTTACAGCTCTGCCAGTGTGTGGAGCAGCACATAAAGGAGAACACAGCATATTTCGAGGTATGTGAGTAGAATCATAACTTCAATAAAATCATGACATATATATATGTATATATATACATATACACATATATATACATATATATGTGAATTGTTTCCTTTGTAGGCTGGAAGAGTTGGTTTTATGTCCTATGAGATAGATTGAAGTATTCTGTTAATGCAGGAATCCTTTAAAAATCTCTTAAGATATCCTAAAATCTTTATTCTACTCTACAAATGTGTCTCTTATTTAGGAACTGTTTTCGTATAGAGAACCAACCATCTATAACCGCTGAACTTCTAAAATCATAGAAGTTTTTAAGTATTCTTGGAATTTTACTCCTACTTAAAAATTGTTTAAATCCTAATTTAAAACAGACCTTCAGTCAAAATAAAAGAGTCAAAACATCGTATACACATAAGCTTTGGACACTTAGTATATTCATTCATAACTATTCAACTTCAAGGGTTATTCTTTGGTTCAAGGAAGGATGTGACTATTAAGCTATCTTGTGCTTTTATTCTGTTCTCACTTATGAGGGGTACACATAGGTCCTTGGTTTTGGAGGGTGACAACTGTGTGCTTTACTGGTATTTAACATAGGTTTCTTCTTTCCTTAGTTTTTCAATGATGCCAAAGAAGCTACTGATTACTTAAGGAATCTAAAAGATGCCATTCAGCGGAAGTACAGCTGTGATAGATCAAGCAGCATTCACAAGCTAGAAGACCTTGTTCAGGAATCAATGGTACTAATACAAAACCTATGCATTTTATAAGTATGCATAAGTGATTAGTGTTTTATATGAGCAGAACTTTGTATTTTATTGGCACGCTTGACATTTCCCGCTAATTCAATTACACATTTGCACATTCAGTTTTAGTATTCTTTTGGCAACAAATACAACAGAAGTGTTTTTTTATGTGATAGCTTTGATATTTTAAGATGGTTTTATAGTGGGGTGTGTGTGTGTGTGCGCGTGCGCACACGTGTGTGTTTAGTCATTCATTCTGCAAATACTTTTTAAGTTCTTAATATATCCTGGGCACTGTTTTAGGTTCTAGAGCTACAGCAGTGAACAAAGCAGACAAGAATCTCTACCATTGTGCTTACATACTAGAGAGGGAGTTAGACAATACATAGGATAAATAAGTAAAATTTATATAGTATGTTAGGTAGTGTAAATGTCAAAGAAGAAAAAGAAAACCAAACAAACCAAAGAAAGGAAGAGGGATACAAGACAAGGTGGAGGGGGAATGATTGAAAATTTAGACTAGGTAGTCAGAGAAGACTTTTCTGATGAAGTTTAATTTGTGTGAAGTGCTGAAGGCATGGAGAGTACAAGTCTTTTACTTCTTAAAATTCACTGTGTTTATTACCCAGGAAGAGAAAGAAGAACTTCTGCAGTACAAAAGCACTATAGCAAGCCTAATGGGAAAAGCAAAAACAATAATTCAACTGAAGCCAAGGAATTCTGACTGTCCACTCAAAACTTCTATTCCAATCAAAGCTATCTGTGACTACAGACAAATTGAGGTACTTGCAACTCCTAGAAACACACCAGTTTCTGTCATTATTCATATATTTTGTAAATGAGATTATATTGCTAACTAGTGATGATTTCCCCCCTCATAAAACAAAAAAAATCCTAGGATTGAGTATGGAAAACAGTTAACAGTGACCTCATTGAGTTACTCTGCTCTTTATTTAAAACCAGATAACCATTTACAAAGATGATGAATGTGTTTTGGCGAATAACTCTCATCGTGCTAAATGGAAGGTCATTAGTCCTACTGGGAACGAGGCTATGGTCCCATCTGTGTGCTTCACCGTTCCTCCGCCAAACAAAGAAGCGGTGGACTTTGCCAACAGGTTTGTATATATTAGCTGAAAACATTGATCTAGTTTTGGGGGCTCTCTGAAGGTTGAAGAAACAATTAATACTTTGTCAACGCCCCACAGGATCAGAAGTCTCTAGAACTGATAAACATGGAATATTTCACACAAAAAGAAAAATTGCAGTGTGTTTTCAGAGGGAGTAAAAAGATTAATCTGAGTTATTTTTCATGTATTTCAGAATTGAGCAACAGTATCAGAATGTCCTGACTCTTTGGCATGAGTCTCACATAAACATGAAGAGTGTAGTATCCTGGCATTATCTCATCAATGAAATTGATAGAATTCGAGCCAGCAATGTGGCTTCAGTAAGTGTGAATCTATATGTCAACCCAATATGTCCAAAAATGTGTGTGCTTTTTCGTATGTGTGGTGGAGTTTGTATTTGCTGTAGAATAGGATGGAGTCTGGCAAATCCATGCTAATATTCATTTATTCAGTGAATATTTGTTATATGCCCACAGCATATAAGGCACTTTTTAAGAATTGAGGAAATCTGGAGATCACAAATTTCATTCAGTGCTTACTGTGAGATGGGGAGACAGAATGTAGTTGTTGGATATACATTAATGGGTGCAGTTGATTTCATTTATTGAGTTTTGTAGACTTGTTTTTCTTTGTCATTAAAATTGTTGGCCGGGTGCGGTGGCTCACTCCTGTAATCCCAGGACTTTGGGAGGCCGAGGTGGGCAGATCACCTGAGAGGTCTGGAGTTCAAGACCAGCCTGACCAACGTGGAGAAACCCCGTCTCTACTAAAAATACAAAAGTAGCCAGGTGTGGTGGTGCATACCTGTAATCTTATCTACTCTGGAGGCTGAGGCAGGAGAATTGTTTGAACCCGGGAGGGGGAGGTTGTAGTGAGCCGAGATCGCGCCATTGCAGCCTGGGCAACAAGAGCGAAACTCCGTCTCAAAAGAAAAAAAAAAACCACTATAATTGTTAATGAAAAAGACAGTTAATTTCAAATGTTTCTATTTATGATTATTCGTTTAGATTGGCATATACCATACAACCAATTTGAAGTGTATCCCATTCAAATCTATTAGTAATAGAATGAATTACATGGGTCTTTGGTCTTCTTTAGATAAAGACAATGCTACCTGGTGAACATCAGCAAGTTCTAAGTAATCTACAATCTCGTTTTGAAGATTTTCTGGAAGATAGCCAGGAGTCCCAAATCTTTTCAGGCTCAGATATAACACAACTGGAAAAGGAGGTTAATGTATGTAAGCAGTATTATCAAGAACTTCTTAAATCTGCAGAAAGAGGTAAAGCATGGGGATCCCTGTCTTTTGTTCCCCATAGGTGTTTAGTTCTGCCTAATTTTTGCTCTCCATGGGAATCTGAATCTTAGGTATATTGTATCACTCAGCCTATGATATGTAGACACAATTGCTGGAACAGTAAAAGCATGTTTGAGGTAGGAAGACTCAAGAAGGGATTTATTTGTTTCCAAATGATGAATTAATAAAAGGTGCCAACCAACTGGTTGGACAAACAACGAATTCTTACTTTTCATCATTTTTGTTATTTTGCAATCCTTCAGTTTCAGAAAAGATTCAATTATTTTCCCACTTAAACCAAGCTTGGATTTTATACAAGGATTAAAGCAAAAGGTTTTTGCCCAGTTAACTTTTGTTAGATAAAGATTTTATTTTGAACTTTTTTGATTTTAGAGACAATTTTATTAGTAATATTCTATTTTTAAAAAATCGTAAACATTAAATGTTATTCACCTACTTTTTACTTTTAAGGATTTTTATTTGATTTTTGTAATTAATCTGTAGCTAATATAATTCACATTTTTGTGAACGTAAAATAGCAACATATTACTTTGGACAGCATTTAATCAGAAATTGGTACTTCAAATGGCATTTGGGAAATTTTATTAATTATTCCTAAATTTTAAGATATATGTTTTAAGATTTATACCCTTAGAATGGGTTTGTGATGAAAACAGGAACCATTCGCTTGACTAGCTATGTCCCAGTAATAATGAAGTTGTCATATGAAAACATAAACAGAAGCTTCTAAGAGATAGAAAACAAGGTATTTTCTAAACATCATATTTATTTTCACAGAGGAGCAAGAGGAGTCAGTTTATAATCTCTACATCTCTGAAGTTCGAAACATTAGACTTAGGTTAGAGAACTGTGAAGATCGGCTGATTAGACAGATTCGAACCCCCCTGGAAAGAGATGATTTGCATGAAAGTGTGTTCAGAATCACAGAACAAGAGGTGAGAGCTATAACTATGTTGGGAAAAAAACTAACTCTCTTAATGACCTTACATATCATCTCTTGTGACTTCTTAATGTTCAGTTTTGTACACTCACACTAGCCAGTCTAGTGTGAGGTGAGGTCTGATTATGTAATTATTGCTGATTATAAACTAGGATTCAGTCTACCTCTGACTCAGGTAAACATGAGAATATGTACACTCTCACCTTCATTGTGATGAAGGACATAAGGACTTGTAATAAAAGTCATTATGCACCTGCTGTGTGCAAAAGTACTAAGTTAGATGTTGAGCCTAAGGAGATGAGCAGTAAGGGAATTATTGATTGTAAAACTTGAATGCCATGGCGTGGTTTCTTTGATAAAAAGCAAAGAATATGTATATTTCTAAGTCATTGGTCTTAATGTGAAATGTGTGTTTTTAAACTAGTTTAAGAAAAACACCTAATCACAGTGATGGCCTGAAACCTTTGTTTGTTCTCTGTTTTATAGAAACTAAAGAAAGAGCTGGAACGACTTAAAGATGATTTGGGAACTATCACAAATAAGTGTGAGGAGTTTTTCAGTCAAGCAGCAGCCTCTTCATCAGTCCCTACCCTACGATCAGAGCTTAATGTGGTCCTTCAGAACATGAACCAAGTCTATTCTATGTCTTCCACTTACATAGATAAGTATGTAACTGCTATCTCAATTTATAAATTGCTTCATACAACTCTCATTTTTATTTAGTATTAATTAAAAATTTTTTTTATTAATATAAATATTACATTTTATTTTGTCTTAAGAAATACATTATTGGCTGGGCACGGTGGCTCATGCCTGTAATCACAGCACTTTGGGAAGCCAAGGCGGGTGGATCACCTGAGGTCAGGAGTTCAGGACCAGCCTGGCCAACATGGTGAAACCCCATCTCTACTAAAAATACAAAAGTTAGCCAGGCATGGTGGTAGGCATCTGTAGTCCCAGCTACTTGGGAAGCTGTGGCAGGAGAATTGCTTGAATCTGGGAGATGGAGGTTGCAGTGAGCCAAGATCACGCCACTGCACTCCAGCCTGGGTGACAGAGCAAGAGTCTGTTTCAAAAAAAAAAAAAACAAAAAACGTTATTTTTATGGAGTGATGACACTTCTCTATGTTGATAGTGGGTGTGCTTCAGACATTAGCATGTAATGTATGGTCCTCCCACATTTTGCGTGTAATTTTGGTAGCTCAGCAGTTGTAGCCAATGAATTTTCGTCTCATACTTAAACAAAGTTAGAAAGAAACCATCTTATGTTGCAATCTCTTGCTGAATACCATTTGTGGGTCAGGGGATGGGTTGGAGCACATACTCTCTATTAAGAAGAAAGCCAGAAAAATGTTAGTTTCATGGTAAATGTATCAGTGTTCCAACGTGAAGAACATGTTATGTCATGTGTCATAATGGTGCTTCAGGACTACATTATGCAAAAGTAAACATTTAACAATAAGTGGCTATTGTTTAATTTCCTTTTTAAGGTTAAAAACTGTTAACTTGGTGTTAAAAAACACTCAAGCTGCAGAAGCCCTTGTAAAACTCTATGAAACTAAATTGTGTGAAGAAGAAGCAGTTATAGCTGACAAGAATAATATTGAGAATCTAATAAGTACTTTAAAGGTATGAGACTCACTTTTGGCTATTTTTAAATATCATATTCTACAGGTATTTCTCTAGCACTTAGATCTTCAAACATCAAGCATTAAATATCTTGGATTTTTGAATGGATTTATTCCATTTGTGTCTCTATGATCTCACAGCTTACTCTAAATAAGTATCTTCAATCATTTTAGCTTGAGGAGAGTTCTCATTTGAAGTTCGAACCCTTTTGACAGTAGCTTTTGATAGTCAATTCATGTTGGTAGCAAGAGGAGTCGAAGCTAAACATTAAATTATTTGTGATAGATAACTTGCTAAAAAAGAAGTTAATTTAAGCTATCAAGGAGGTAAATAGAAAAGTTAATCTGAGAAGGGAAAAAGACTTGTAGTTCAACTCATCTATATGTATTTCTTTAGCAAGTGTTGAAACTATTGCAGATCAATTTTTGAAAGTTATCTCAGTGATTTTTAATGCATGTATTCCTTAATGGGATTAGTAGGCACTTAAAAGCAGACAATGAAAAGACTTACTTTATTATTGGAGGTAGCTAACTTGCTTATGGAATATATTTTATTTTGTTGATACACAAATTTTATTAGGCTGAACTTTATAAAATTGTCATTAAAAAATCAGAGTAAAGTCAAATATTGAAAATTTTGTAAGGTTTGAACTAATGTAACATCTTGTATATGAAAGACATTCTTTCCTTTATCTTGTTTTCTACCTGTCATTTGTAAATAAATTGTAATTAGGTAAATAATGTATTTACCCAGTGATTGATTAACATTTTTATAACTTTTACCAATTAATGTATTTTAGCAATGGAGATCTGAAGTAGATGAAAAGAGACAGGTATTCCATGCATTAGAGGATGAGTTGCAGAAAGCTAAAGCCATTAGTGATGAAATGTTTAAAACGTATAAAGAACGGGACCTTGATTTTGACTGGCACAAAGAAAAAGCAGATCAATTAGTTGAAAGGTGGCAAAATGTTCATGTGCAGATTGACAACAGGTTAGTATCCTTTTTTGTTCAGTTTTAGCACAGATTTAATGTCTATCTATGGTAAATGAGTAAAATCTAAACATGAGGCTATGTTTTTTACTTCCATAGTTAATTTGTTAATTACAATATCTCTACTTAGCCATATTTCTTTCTTTCTTGGCCGACTTTAGTAAGACGTTTAACTTCAAAATAAGCATTTTTTTCAACTCTGTTTCTATTCATGTATTCTAGCATTTATGTAGTTAATCTGCTTGCCTTTTCTGAAGGAAAAAACAATGTAGTTCTCTAATTATTACCAACTTATAATATCCAAATAACCATGACTTAGTAAGAGCATGAAGCATGTATGTGATAGGGCTGTGTGTAGCTTCTATACTGGACTTAAGAAATGTAAATAAATGGAAATGCCCTAATGTTCATTTTAATTGAAGATACAAGAAAGTCAAAATCATTTGCTCAGTTACTGAATTAAAAAAGATTTTAGGGTTCATCTTAAAATAAATGAATTTGTGTCCTTTCTCGTTCATTTTCATGCTTATATTAATGCAAATGAAATGCTCTTATGATACAGTGCCATTCTCGAAAAATAAAATTATGTTCAAATATGTGTTATCTCTAACAAATATGATACATAGGTTTAATGTGGTTTTTAAAATCATAAGAGACAAGTATGTAATCACAACTTCTGGAAAATACTGTTTGAGACCATGTTGAACCATTCATTGGACTACCTTATCGTTATTTCAAAACTGAACTGCCATTATGGTTAAGTTTCCACTTTTCTTGCTTTTTAGCTTTAGCCTCTTGGGCTTGTTCCTAGAATAATCACTGTCACTAAATTGCACAATTCAAGGAGCAGAATGTTTATATTCAACCCAAAGCCAACAAGGAATGCCCTTGGAGATGTGTCTCAGGGTGCTGCAGCCTTGAGTTCTTTATACATACCCCTCTTGTGCTTAGTGCATTGCGGTCCAGTTATTTTGTCTCTCCTATCTCTACATCTTCCACCCTGCTGATGGATATTGTTGGACACTGTGACTATTCCATTACTCTTCTCTTAGGTTACGGGACTTAGAGGGTATTGGCAAATCACTGAAGTACTACAGAGATACTTACCACCCTTTAGATGATTGGATCCAGCAGGTTGAAACTACTCAGAGAAAGATTCAGGAAAATCAGCCTGAAAATAGTAAAACCCTAGCCACACAGTTGAATCAACAGAAGGTATGTAAAAATAACTCCCTCTACTGAGGTTATGTCTGCATTTGGTCAGTCATGCTCCCCATCTTCCTTTCCTATGTTAAAGGAAAAAGTCAACTCTTTAGAGGAAGGTGGAGAGTATATTAAAAATATTAAAATCTTGCAACCCAAACCTGCATACATGACTTATTTTTATTTCTTGGAAGTAATTTTTGAAAGCATGAGTAATCCAAAAGTGGAGAGTGTTGGGATGGTTTTCAAATTCCTGATGATAATTTATTTAATCATAGGTATAGAAGTCTCTTTGACACTTTGCTGGCCACAATAGTTTTCTGGGTTCCTAAATAAGTAAAAATGGTTATCTATGGAAAATTAGATACCACATTTGACAGAAAGTTTGAATGCTTTGCGATTTTTTTCTATCTTTAGGGGCCAGTCACAGCTAGCTCTGTTTTTTTCAGGAATAGGTGGTGGCCAAGGGCATCGAGTCTGCTTTTGGATAATTCCTAAGGAGTTTAGTAATTTCTGCTTTGAAAGCCACATAGGGTGGGTCACTTCTGTGGCTTAATCTGGAAGTTTGTAATTTACCCATAAGACAAGTTGCATATTAAGTGCAAAGGGCTAAGGAGCTATACCGTGAAGTGGTGTAGATATGTCTTAGTTACTGAGCATCTTATGTAGTAGAATAGCTGAATTCCTTGTGATTTTTCTTCTAAACTGTGTATATTTATAGATGTTGGTGTCTGAAATAGAAATGAAACAGAGCAAAATGGACGAGTGTCAAAAATATGCAGAACAGTACTCAGCTACAGTGAAGGTAGGAAGATTCATTAACTTAAGTAAAATGTAATATTCAGGTATGTGATTCTACATATACTTTCAAAGCCATGCAAGTCATTTCACTCAGTGTTAAAAAGTAAAAAGAATCTTCATTTGAACTTTTTTGACACTTATCTAATAATTCTTTGTGAAATTAGTCACATGATAGCCCCCCAATTCATTCTTCTTCTCTCTCACATGTGTACACCCCTGCCACTCGCAGCCACCACAATAATTAGCTCTGTAGTTGGTTTCTTATCACTTTTCTCTCTTTCTTTCTTCTTTAACATTGTTAGGGTATTTCATGGGAGAACTTCTAACTTCCTCACTTAGGGGGACATTTTTCATGCTTTTCAAGTTATCATTGACAACTTTTCAGTTTTAGCCTTCCAGATCCATAGTTCCATTGCTTAGCCGGGAAAGGGGGGCTGCATAGGGCTACACTACTGTTACCTATATTTCCATGAGCTTCCAAACAGACTTGGGAAATTACCTGACCACCCTAAATGTTTCTCATTTTGTCCCCATCTTGGAAACATCTCCAGGATTGGATAGATTATTAAAAATGTAATTTTGCAGTACAGTCATGTGTTGCTTAACAAAGGTGATATATTCCAAGAAATGCATTGGTAGGTGATTTTTTTCATTGTGTGAACGTCGTAGAGTGTACTCACATAAACCTAGATGTTACAGCTTTCTACACACTTAGGCTATATGGTACAGCCTCTTGCTCCTAGACTATAAACCTGTACAGCATGTTGCTGTACTGAATAGTGTAGGCAACTGTAATATAATGGTATCTAAACATAGAAAAAGTATAATAAAAATAGGGAATAAAATATAAAAAATGGTACACCTGTATAGAGCAGCTACCATGAATGGAGCTTGTGGGACTAGAAGTTGCTTTGGGTGAGTTAGTGAGTGAGTTGTGAGTGAAGGTAATGGCCTAGCACATTACTGTACACCTCTATAGAATTTATAAACACTGTACACTTAGACTATACTAGTTTATAAAAAAATTTCTTCAATAATAAATTAACATTAACTTAATGTAACTTTTTTACGTTATAAACTTGTGATTTTTTTAACCTTTTGACTCCTTTGTCATAACTCTTAACTTAAAACAACGAATACATTGTATAGCCATACAGAGGTATTTTCTTTCTTTTTATCTTTATTCTGTAAGTTTTTATCTATTTTTAATTTTTTTTTAACTTTTTAAACTTCTTTGTTAAAGCCTAAGACACAAACATACACATTAGCTTAGGCCTATATAAAGTCAGGATCATCAATATCACTGTCTTACACCTCCAAATCCCACGGGAAGGTCTTCAGGGGCAGTCACATGTACGGAGTCGTCTGCTCCTATGACAACAATGCCTTCTTCTGGAATACTTTCTGAAGGACCTGTCTGAAACTGTTTTACAGTTAAGTTTTTTTTTTTTTTTAAATGAGTAGAAGTACACTCTCAAATAACAATGAAAAGTATAGTGTGGTAAATATATAGCAGTAACATAGTCATTTATTACCAAGTATTACATACTGAACATAATTGTATGTGCTATACTTTTGTACAACTGGCAGCACAGTAAATTTGTTTACACCAGCATTGCCACAAACGTGAGTAACGCATTGTGCTGTGACATCACTAGGCAATAGGTATTTTTCAGCTCCATTATAATTTTATGGGGCTACCATCGTGTATACAGTCTGTCCTTGACTGAAATACTGTCATGTGAAACACGACTATATTTTCTGTATTTAAACTTAATTTAATGAATCTAGGTTCTAATGATTTATGTCAAATCACTAAGTTAATTTAGTGAATCTAGGTTCTAATTATCTGTGTTAACTTACTGTATAATGAAACTCTAGTACTTTGCTTCAGTTCATTTTATTTTATTGACTCCTTTATACAGGACTATGAATTACAAACAATGACCTACCGGGCCATGGTAGATTCACAACAAAAATCTCCAGTGAAACGCCGAAGAATGCAGAGTTCAGCAGATCTCATTATTCAAGAGGTAATAAAAGTATGAGAGAAAGGGGGGAAAGGGCATAAAAGAAAGAACACTTTCTTTTTGAATTTTATTTTTTATTGTGATAAAACATACATAGTATAAAACTTACCATTTTAACAATTTTAAATGTACAGTTTAATGGAATTGCAGTATATCACAATATCGTGCAACTGGTACCACTGTTTATTTCCAGAACCTTTTCATCATCCCAAACAGAAAGTCTGTACTGAGGACAATACATTCTATTAAGGGTTTTTAAAAATGCTTTATAAATTTTTATTCAAGATTAATTATTAACTATAGAGATAAATGTACTTCATGGTGAAATTTAGAAGAGAATTATCATTTACTATGATTTGCACAATAGTAATAAGCTCATTCTTACCATTTATTATGGGGGAGTTGTGTGTTTTGCTGTCTAAAAGCCTAATGTAATTATTATTCAAAATTCATTCAACTTATTAAGAGTAACGGAGGTAATGCTTTTATTATTTTTTTCCTTACTTGCAGTTCATGGACCTAAGGACTCGGTATACTGCCCTGGTCACTCTCATGACACAATATATTAAATTTGCTGGTGATTCATTGAAGAGGCTGGAAGAGGAGGAGGTAATCATTAACAGTGAGCAGCCTGTAAATATAAAGGAGCTAGAGATGAGCAGTAACTGCAGTATAGTTTGGGAAGGCAAAACGTGTTTCATGATAAATTTATGTGGCTAGTAGCAGATGTACAAATAAATATTGAATTATAAAATTACAGTGAAAACGACTGAAGGCCTAGGATTTTGGTTTGTCTTTAAGATTCACTCAAATAGAAAGTCATTTCATTTCATGACTTTACATTTTCACTTTGGGACTCTAATATGGTTGGGTTAATGTCTTAAATAAATTATGAAATTTTGGCAGTTTGGCAGAATATTTTTCAGCTTTCTCACAGCTGAGAAGTATACTTTGAAGTATAGTTACTGCTGGTATGATGTCTACAGGAATACTACATTAACCCATTTGTCTTAAGCATTTTAAATTAATTTGTATCTCAAGAAGTTAAAATTATTATATATAATGTAAAGATGCTAACTTAAAAGTAGTAGATGTTTTTACAAAATGATGATACTTTTAAGAATTTTGGAGTTTTGGGTTTTTTTTTTTTTTTTCAAAAAGATATAGCACATGGCATTTAAAAAGGCTATTTAAATGCCATTCTGATTTGGAGAACTTCTGCAGCTTTGATTCTGCATTTAAAAATTATATTCAGAAATAGGAAGAGTAAGGAGTTATTTATAAAAATCAATGGTCACCAAAGGCTCTTGTATCTAATGTAAAAGGGAGTATGCTATGCTTTATTATCTTGATATACTTTCTATTCCCCAGAACAGACAAAAATAGTAGAATGAATGTTGAAGTAAATAAACATTTAAAATGTGGGACATTAGCCATTTTAAATTGGACTGTTATTGAAATTCTAAAGGTGATTATACTTAATGTAACTCCGTTCATATGAGAGCCGAAACAGCAGTAAACATCTATTGGATGTTACTTTCTCAGTTTCCTAAAAATGTGACCACTGTTATAAACTATTTTAGTCTGTTCAGAGTTAACAGTTTTCTGCAGCTAAATCACTAACATAGCTAATTGCAAGACTTTATAACACTCTTCCTTTGTGCTTAAGAGAACCAGGATATTTGTGACCATCTTAATTGCATGCATCTTTCATCTATGAAAGAACATCCATAATTTTCTTATATTTTTAGTCTTTGAGAGATCTTATTCCATTTTAAATGGTATGCAGATCTTTTAAATTGTATATGTAGTAGTTAAATATAAAATAAAATAAGTTCTTATAGTACGTATCTGATTATACATATATGTGCCACTTACTTGATTTTTCTGATGAAGCAGAATACTAGCAATTGATAGAAACAAAGAATATTTTAGAAGGCCGTAATTGAATGCAAGTTATTATTGTCATCCTTAAAAATGTCAAAGATTTATAATTAATTGAAACCAGTAAATACAGTTATGGAAGAACAAGCGAAGGCTATAATTTAAAATAGGTTAAAAAAAACTACCACTTAAGATTACATTAATGGAATGTCATGTAAAAGATACATAGCTCAATTTTTAGACTCAAAAGATTGGTGTTTCTGCAACTGCAGTTTGAAGACCCACATGAAAAACCTTGGTTTAAAGCAGAATTTTCTATAATAAACATAAAATCAAAGATGGATGCAAGTTAATTTCAGAAGTAATACTGATTTAGTTAAAAGAAATGTTACTAAAATATCTGTAGTAGATATTAGATATGAAAGAGAGATTCTTTAGTCTGCTGAGAACAAAGTATGCAAAGTATTAATCACTGTGATTAAAGGGCAAGATTGAGGAAGATTTAGATAAAAGTTAAGGAAGTTATTTTTATGCAATTAAGTTTGAGATCCACAAGAAGGCAAGTCAGCAATTGGACTAAATTATTTCTAGTAATTTTTCTCACATATGCTAAAAAACTCAGGAGATATCCAGACAACATGATTCTTTTTTTTTTTTTTTTTTTCCCGAGACAGACCTCTGTTGCCCAGGCTGGAGTGCAGTGGCGCCATCTCAGCTCACTGCAACCTGCGCCTCCTGGGTTCAAGTAATTCACTGCCTCAGCCTTCCGAGTAGCTGGGATTACAGGCGCCTGCCACCGCGCCAGGCTAATTTTTGTATTTTTAGTGGAGATGGGGTTTCACCATGTTGGCCAGGCTTGTCTTGAACTCCTGACCTCATAGTCCACCCACCTTGGGCTCCCAAAGTGCTGGGATTATAGGCGTGAGCCACCATGCCCAGAATAGCTTCTTAACAAATCACTGCATTGACTAATGAAGATATTGAGGGTTCAACAACAGATATTTTCTTTCTGAGGGAATTTTTAGTTTTTTTAAATCTGAGCATGACCAAGAAAAAGAAAGGGCTCAGAATTTCTTAGCAATAGCTACGTTTTAAAGGAGGTTTGATAAGGAACTGAGACTGTCTTAGAAATAACGTCCTGAAGAAATATTGAAAACTTAGTATTTAAATAGATAAAATGCTCACGTGTCACAGGATTGACCCTGATACTAAAATAAAGAAAATAGAGTGTTGGAGATAACAGGTTATGAGATTTGTTTCTGTATGAATTATTATTAGAAACCTTATTTAGGTTAGCGGAGAAAACAACTGAAATTCTCATCAAAATTATTGGAGATCAAGAAATTAGAAGAAGCAAAATAAGATGTATGGTCTATAATAGAAATTAAATTCTTGAAATTCACCAAAGCTTCTCAATGAAAACAAATCTGTCTAAAATAATTTCTCTATTCCTGTTTAAATTATTTTATGGTGATCTTGAGTTGATGATACAAAACTAACAACACTAGAGTATTAATAAAGAGAAATTAAATTGTAATTATAAACTAATCCTGATCATGTAGTTCTGTAATCAGTGTAAAGCATACTCCTCCCAGCTGACATTGATTCTGTCCCTAGAAGAGTAAAAAAATTTTCTTATAATTTTTTCTATACATTGGAGCTGAATCCCTAAGTATATATTTAAAAGCTATTATACTTAACAAATATCTTTATATTTATGGAGTATTTAAAGGTACTTGTCAAAGTGATTCATATGAGGCATGTTATTAACAACAGCAACAAAATCTCTGAGTATATGAAGCATATCTTTTCCAAAGCCGTCAGGACTGTAGCTGCCTTTGCATTAGCAATTCTGATGATTATAATTGTCATAATATGGCAAGTATAAACAAATAAGGGATCTGACTTTACAAATTTCAAGTTATTATATAATTTTCCTTCTTCCCCATGTTATTTCCTAATTTGGCTCTCTGTTCTAAAGTTCTGTGCTTTGCTTTTTTAACCATAAGATATGGGAATGTAAGTATCATTTTTTAATTTCTATCAGGCTAGAAAACTAAATTCTTTAGCGTCATTTGGTTCCTATGTGTTGGGTGTTCTTCCTACCTCTTAGGGTTGCATGCAAGAGAAGAAAGGGCACCGTTGTGAGAGTTTTATTTCCCACTTTGTCACTCACCCAATGTGAGTTTGCAGAATATCTCTCTTCCTCATTTCTCCCTTTCCTCATCTGTTGTAAGTTCCCTTCTTGCTATAAAATTCTAAGCTAGCTAATTTTTAAAATAGAATTATTCCTGAGGGACAAAAAGATATTCTTCAGAATACCTGTCGTGAAGGATTTTTTGTCCTCTACTGCTGACTTTCTGAAGCTTCCTCTCTGAAGAAGGTGATGCTGCTGGTGGTGGTGGTGATAGCACTTGTTCTGCATTTGAGTTCACTTGGTTTTGTAAGTACTTTTATGAATATTGATTCATACATTGTAAGCTATTTTGAACAGAACAGGCTTGACACTTTCAAAACGTCTCTTGTAGATTAAAAGGTGTAAGGAGACTTCTGAACATGGGGCATATTCAGATCTGCTTCAGCGTCAGAAGGCAACAGTGCTTGAGAATAGCAAACTTACAGGAAAGATAAGTGAGCTGGAAAGAATGGTAGCTGAACTAAAGAAACAAAAATCCCGAGTAGAGGAAGAACTTCCGAAGGTCAGGGAGGCTGCAGAAAATGAATTGAGAAAGCAGCAGAGAAATGTAGAAGATATCTCTCTGCAGAAGATAAGGGCTGAAAGTGAAGCCAAGCAGTACCGCAGGGAACTTGAAACCATTGTGAGAGAGAAGGAAGCCGCTGAAAGAGAACTGGAGCGGGTGAGGCAGCTCACCATAGAGGCCGAGGCCAAAAGAGCTGCCGTGGAAGAGAACCTCCTGAATTTTCGGAATCAGTTGGAGGAGAACACCTTCACCAGAAGAACACTGGAAGACCATCTTAAAAGAAAAGATTTAAGTCTCAATGATTTGGAGCAACAAAAAAATAAATTAACGGAAGAATTAAGAAGAAAGAGAGACAATGAGGAAGAACTCTTGAAGTTGATAAAGCAGATGGAAAAAGACTTTGCATTTCAGAAACAGGTAGCAGAGAAACAGTGGAAAGAAAAGCAGAGAATTGAATTGGAAGCAAGAAGAAAAATAACTGAAATTCAGTATACATGTAGAGAAAATGCATTGCCAGTATGTGCCATCACACAGGCTACATCATGCAGGGCAGTAACAGGTCTCCAGCAAGAACATGACAAACAGAAAGCAGAAGAACTCAAACAGCAGGTAGATGAACTAACAGCTGCCAATAGAAAGGCTGAACAAGACATGAGAGAACTGACATATGAACTTAATGCCCTCCAGCTTGAAAAAACGTCATCTGAGGAAAAGGCTCGTTTGCTAAAAGATAAACTAGATGAAACAAATAATACACTCAGATGCCTTAAGTTGGAGTTGGAAAGGAAGGATCAGGCGGAGAAAGGGTATTCTCAACAACTCAGGGAGCTTGGTAGGCAATTGAACCAAACCACAGGTAAGGCTGAAGAAGCCATGCAAGAAGCTAATGATCTCAAGAAAATAAAGCATAATTATCAGTTAGAATTAGAATCTCTTCATCAAGAAAAAGGGAAGCTACAAAGAGAGGTAGACAGAATCACAAGGGCACATGCCGTAGCTGAGAAGAGTATTCAGCATTTAAATTCACAAATTCATTCTTTTCGAGATGAGAAAGAATTAGAAAGACTACGAATCTGCCAGAGAAAATCAGATCATCTAAAAGAACAATTTGAGAAAAGCCATGAGCAGTTGCTTCAAAATATCAAAGCTGAAAAAGAAAATAATGATAAAATCCAAAGGCTCAATGAAGAATTAGAGAAAAGTAATGAGTGTGCAGAAATGCTAAAACAAAAAGTCGAGGAGCTTACTAGGCAGAATAATGAAACCAAATTAATGATGCGGAGAATTCAGGCAGAATCAGAGAATATAGTTTTAGAGAAACAAACTATCCAGCAAAGATGTGAAGCACTGAAAATTCAGGCAGATGGTTTTAAAGATCAGCTACGCAGCACAAATGAACACTTGCATAAACAGACAAAAACAGAGCAGGATTTTCAAAGAAAAATTAAATGCCTAGAAGAAGACCTGGCGAAAAGTCAAAATTTAGTAAGTGAATTTAAGCAAAAGTGTGACCAACAGAACATTATCATCCAGAATACCGAGAAAGAAGTTAGAAATCTGAATGCGGAGCTGAATGCTTCCAAGGAAGAGAAGCGACGTGGGGAGCAGAAAGTTCAGCTACAGCAAGCACAGGTGCAAGAGTTAAATAACAGGTTGAAAAAAGTACAAGATGAATTACACTTAAAGACCATAGAGGAGCAGATGACCCACAGAAAGATGGTTCTGTTTCAGGAAGAATCTGATAAATTCAAACAGTCAGCAGAGGAGTTTCGGAAGAAGATGGAAAAATTAATGGAGTCCAAAGTCATCACTGAAAATGATATTTCAGGCATTAAGCTTGACTTTGTGTCTCTTCAACAAGAAAACTGTAGAGCCCAAGAAAATGCTAAGCTTTGTGAAACAAACATTAAAGAACTTGAAAGACAGCTTCAACAGTATCGTGAACAAATGCAGCAAGGGCAGCATGTGGAAGCAAATCATTACCAAAAATGTCGGAAACTTGAGGATGAGCTGATAGCCCAGAAGTGTGAGGTTGAAAACCTGAAGCAAAAAATGGACCAGCAGATCAAAGAGCATGAACATCAATTAGTTTTGCTCCAGTGTGAAATTCAAAAAAAGAACACAGCCAAAGACTGTACCTTCAAACCAGATTTTGAGATGACAGTGAAGGAGTGCCAACACTCTGGAGAGCTGTCCTCTAGAAACACTGGACACCTTCACCCAACACCCAGATCCCCTCTGTTGAGATGGACTCAAGAACCACAGCCATTGGAAGAAAAGTGGCAACATCGGGTTGTTGAAGGAATACCAAAAGAAGTCCAATTCCAGCCACCAGGGCCTCCACTTGAGAAAGAGAAAAGCCAGCAGTGTTACTCTGAATACTTTTCTCAGACAAGCACCGAATTACAGATAACTTTTGATGAGACAAAGCCTATTACAAGACTATCTGAAATTGAGAAGATAAGAGACCAAGCCCTGAACAATTCTAGACCACCTGTTAGGTATCAAGATAACACATGTGAAATGGAACTGGTGAAGCTTTTGACACCCTTAGAGGTATGCTCTGTGTTCTGAGACCTTATCAGCTACCTAATGTCAAATTTCTTCATTTGTTTCCTTTCTCTCCTAGACTAAATTTTTAAAACAGTTTTGAATATGATTGGCTCTTTGTAGTTCTGACAGAAAAATAATGCTATACTTTTTCTGGTAACTTACTTGAATCTTTATTATAAATTAACACTTTAACTTTTGAATGTTTGAGATTAAACATACGGATGTAGTAGATATGCTGTTATATCTGTGGAGATACATTTTGAAATATGTGACTATCAAAAAAGCTAGAAGAACCAAGCAGTTAGCTTTAACTTCTAACATATTCTGTGGCTAGATTTTTGTCTTAGTCTTTAAAGATATAATTTTAATACCTTTAATTGTCATCTAAGATAAAATTCAGACTCTGAAAATAATATAATACTTATTCATGAACCCTCCTTGGTTTGAAATTTTTCTTCTTTTCACTAATCTCATCTTTGTAATTCAAAGAATTATGTTTGGATTGAGAATGAGTAAAGTGACATAATGTTCTTGAGGTGACTTTTAACATTTTATAAATTCCTGTTACAGATAGCTAAGAACAAGCAGTATGATATGCATACAGAAGTCACAACATTAAAACAAGAAAAGAACCCAGTTCCCAGTGCTGAAGAATGGATGCTTGAAGGGTGCAGAGCATCTGGTGGACTCAAGAAAGGGGATTTCCTTAAGAAAGGCTTAGAAGCAGAGATCTTCCAGAACTTTGATGGTGATCATGCATGTTCAGTTAGGGATGATGAATTTAAATTCCAAGGGCTTAGGCACACTGTGACTGCCAGGCAGTTGGTGGAAGCTAAGCTTCTGGACATGAGAACAATTGAGCAGCTGCGACTCGGTCTTAAGACTGTTGAAGAAGTTCAGAAAACTCTTAATAAGTTTCTGACGAAAGCCACCTCAATTGCAGGGCTTTACCTAGAATCTACAAAAGAAAAGATTTCATTTGCCTCAGCGGCCAAGAGAATCATAATAGACAAAATGATGGCTTTGGCATTTTTAGAAGCTCAGGCTGCAACAGGTTTTATAATTGATCCCATTTCAGGTCAGATATATTCTGTTGAAGATGCAGTTCTTAAAGGAGTTGTTGACCCCGAATTCAGAATTAGGCTTCTTGAGGCAGAGAAGGCAGCTGTGGGATATTCATATTCTTCTAAAACATTGTCAGTGTTTCAAGCTATGGAAAATAGAATGCTTGACAGACAAAAAGGTAAACATATCTTGGAAGCCCAGATTGCCAGTGGGGGTGTCATTGACCCCGTGAGAGGCATTCGTGTTCCTCCAGAAATTGCTCTGCAGCAGGGGTTGTTGAATAATGCCATCTTACAGTTTTTACATGAGCCATCCAGCAACACAAGAGTTTTCCTTAATCCCAATAACAAGCAAGCTCTGTATTACTCAGAATTACTGCGAATGTGTGTATTTGATGTAGAGTCCCAATGCTTTCTGTTTCCATTTGGGGAGAGGAACATTTCCAATCTCAATGTCCAAAAAATTCATAGAATTTCTGTTGTAGATACTAAAACAGGGTCAGAATTGACTGCATATGAGGCTTTCCAGAGAAATCTGATTGAGAAAAGTATATATCTTGAACTTTCAGGGCAGCAATATCAGTGGAAGGAAGCTACATTTTTTGAATCCTATGGGCATTCTTCTCATATGCTGACTGATACTAAAACAGGATTAAATTTCAATATTAGTGAGGCTATAGAGCAGGGAACAATTGACAAAGCCTTGGTAAGAAAGTATCAGGAAGGTCTCATCACACTTACAGAACTTGCTGATTCTTTGCTGAGCCGGTTAGTTCCCAAGAAAGATTTGCACAGTCCTATTGCAGGGTATTGGCTGACTGCTAGTGGGGAAAGGATCTCTGTACTAAAAGCCTCCCGTAGAAATTTGGTTGATCGGATTACTGCCCTCAGATGCCTTGAAGCCCAAGTCAGTACAGGGGGCATAATTGATCCTCTTACTGGCAAAAAGTACCGGGTAGCCGAAGCTTTGCATAGAGGCCTGGTTGATGAGGGGTTTGCCCAGCAGTTGCGACAGTGTGAATTAGTAATCACAGGGATTGGCCATCCCATCACTAACAAAATGATGTCAGTGGTGGAAGCTGTGAATGCAAATATTATAAATAAGGAAATGGGAATCCGATGTTTGGAATTTCAGTACTTGACAGGAGGGTTGATAGAGCCACAGGGTCACTCTCGATTATCCATAGAAGAGGCTCTCCAAGTAGGTATTATAGATGTCCTCATTGCCACAAAACTCAAAGATCAAAAGTCATATGTCAGAAATATAATATGTCCTCAGACAAAAAGAAAGTTGACATATAAAGAAGCCTTAGAAAAAGCTGATTTTGATTTCCACACAGGACTTAAACTGTTAGAAGTATCTGAGCCCTTGATGACAGGAATTTCTAGCCTCTACTATTCTTCCTAACAGGACATGTTTAAATAACTGTGCAAGGGGTGATGCTGGCTGGTTCATGCCACTTTTTCAGAGTATGATTATACCGGCTACGTATGCAGTCTGTGAATTATGTAACATACTCTTTCTTGAGGGCTGCAAATTGCTGAGTGCTCAAAGTAGAGTAAGTTTTAAATTGAAAATTACATAAGATTTAATGCCCTTCAAATGGTTTCATTTAGCCTTGAGAATGGTTTTTTGAAACTTGGCCGCACTAAAAATGATTTTTTTTTTACATAGAATATGGGATAAACTTGATGAACTCCAAGTTCACAGCATCATTTCTTCAGAACTCCCCTTCATTGAATAGTGATCGTTTATTAAATGATATATTGCACTCACTGAAAGAACACGTCATGAAGCACCGTGGAATCAAAGAGAAAGATATAAATTCGTTCCCACAGCCTTCAAGCTGCCATGTTTTAGATTGCTTAAAAAAATGAAAAAGTTTTGCCTTTTTCTGTATATAGTGACCTTCTTTGCGTATTAAAATATTTACCACAACATCTCATTTCTAGTTAAGTCTTTGCACTTGAAAGCTAACATTATGAATATTGTGTGTTGGAGGAGGGGAAGGATTTTTCTTCATTCTGTGTGTTTTCCTTATGTATATAGTAGACATTCTGTATTCTGTCAGCCTTCTATGATACCTTTTTGTCAGTACAATTATGATTGTAATGCTAATGCAAAGGCAGCAATTCAAAGATCTTCTAGTGCCTTATGAATAAAGTTGAGATTTAAAATTTGTAACATTGATGAAACAGCTGGGAGGTTAAACCAATCATTAAGGAATGTATGCCATAGCTTTCTTTGCTACCATAAACATTTTGGAGGTGCACCTGCTATGTGACATGGCAAATATGGTTAAGTGAATGAATAAAATGTTTTAGTAACCTGTGTGTGATGAAAAAAACATTTTTACATTCTTGTTTGCTATGGAGAGGTCAGTTTAATAGCTAAGTCATTTAATGGAGTGTATATTTTTCTTACTGCTCACAACTGTCAGAAGTCACTGGAAGAAGAAAAGAAAGAGCATGTTGAAAAAGCCAAAGAATTGCAGAAATGGGTATCAAATATCAGCAAGACATTGAAAGATGCAGAGAAGGCTGGGAAACCTCCCTTCTCTATGCAAAAGGTATTCACAGAAGTCCTGGTTTAACAATAATAATAATAGCAGGGATGTTAACTGAATTGACACAGTTTACCTAGCACAATGTTTAATTTTTACCTTAATTTTCACATTGTTATAGGCCATTATAATGCAAATCAGAACGATTAAATAACTTGCGCAAAGAATCAAAGTTGGTGTGTGGCAGAAGAAGCTGTTTAATTCCAAAGCCTGAATGATATATATTGTTCTTATTTTTAGTAAATGAATTCAGTATACTGCTTTTCCTAGTAGTTAGGTCTGCTTCCTGATTATTACAATGAGAATAGCTGAAGAGCATAGTCATTCTGTTTTATGTCTAGAGTAGATCCATGCACTCCATGTCATAAAGACATGTCATCTTATTCTTACAGATGTAAACAAAAAAGTTTCAAGAACAATGAAAATACAAACCAGGATATTAACATTCTTGATTATTGATTTTAGTTGTGCTTTTCTGGGTCTTTCCCATCTCATAAGGAAGTGTCTACAGTCAATCACTGGAAATTCTAGATACCATCTTTTATCCTAGTGAATTCTTTAGTCTTAACGGGCTGTCCTCTGTATCCCAACTGCTTAGTGTTATGTTGGATGGCCACAGCTTGGGAGATGTCCCTGGTATCTGTTGGACTGTACCACTTGAAACTCTTAGGATGTTGGTAGTTGGGGTGTAAATTTTAATACTGCTGCTGCTGGTGATAGCAGTGGGATTGCTACTGTATTAAAAAAATAAATTTCCACTAAGATAAGCATTTTTCTCAAGGAATACTTTCCTACACTGCCCTCCTGCTCTTGTCTGACATTTAGAAATTTCAAGGGCTATCATCCAATCTTAACATTAGTCCCACTTTATCTAGCTCTGCATCAGTACTTACTTGTCATCTATTAAAATAGACATTGTTGACATGACTAAATAGGGGAAAGCATCAGTGCTTTGTCTTATTTTGGCTGTGATATGAGGCAAGTGTTCCTTATTTGAGGTTCTTCCTTGGAGAAGTTTACAGACCAGAGTATATACTTGAAACGTTGCTCAATTGAAATAAAGTATTCACTCATCGTCTTACATACTACATATGTGGGATGTGGAAGATATGTGGGAGATGTGGGAAAACACTTGCATTTGGTGCTTTATACCAAAAAGCTTCAAGTAATTTTAATACATATATTTCATGTAAAATATCCTTTTCCCTTTTTTTCCCCTCATTAAATAGACAACTAAAATGGGTACATAAAGGTTAACAAAGATTCCTTGGGATAATACGTTTCTTTTAAGAAATATGGATTATAAACCATTGGTATTTTTATATTCTGTAGTTTTTTTGAAAATATATATACATATTTATATATTTGAGACAGGGTCTTGCTCTGTCACCCAGGCTGGAGTGCAGTGGCGTGATCACAGCTCACTGGAGCCGCAACCTTCCAAGCTCAAGTGATCCTCCTGCCTCAGCCTCCCAAGTAGCTGGAACTGCAGACACATGCCACCACACCTGGCAAATTAAAAAAAATTTTTTGTAGACATTCTTTAGTTTTAAATTCTCCAAAACATTACTAAGTCAGATTTAGACCTAATACCCTAGATACTTCTTAATGCAGATAATGTTGTTAATCATAACTAAGAACAGTTGATGGTTATTCTGTTAAAGGAAATTTTAGTTAATATAAGTGTGTCCTTCAAAAGTCAGTACAGCCTCATGATTATCTATAGTCATGAAAAATAAACTTTAAATTGACTCTGAATAGACTTCATTGGCCCATATTTTCATTGGCCCATTATTTCCTCTTATTTCTGCTCATTTAAAAGAGTGGCAATTTCTGAAATAAGGGATTTGGAAATGATACACTGAGGGATTAGGAGAAAGTATGACCTCTAGCTTTTCCCCAAACAGATCAATTTTATTTCTCTGACAGATGACAGTCACAAATGACTTTTACAAAGTGGGTCTTAGCATTAGAAATTAATTTTTTTAATAGTTAAAAAGGTTTTTTAGATAGGATCTTACTCTGTCTCTCATGTGGGAGTGTAGTGGCATGACTTCAGCTCATTGTAACCTCCCCTTCCCCTGCTTAAGCAATTCTCCTGCCTCAGCCTCCCAAGTAGCTTGGACTACAGGCATGAGCCAAAAATACTTGGATACTTTTTGTGTTTTTCGTAAAGATAAGATTTCACCATGTTGCCCAGGCTAGTCTCAAACGCCTGAGCTCAAAACAGTCTGCCTGCCTTGGCCTCCCAAAGTGCTGGGATTACAGGCATGAGCCACCGCTCTCAGCTAGAAATTCTTTATTCTGGGTCTGTATACGTACAGATTATTACTTCCACCATAATTTTTTCAAAAGGAGCATTGTGTCTAGGAGCTTGGCAGAAGGAAGATGCCCTTTGGAAGTAGTGTCCCACAGTCATGTGTCTTTTTGAGTACTGCAGTGCGCAAGGATGACACTGGGCCAGTGCTGAGTGCCCACCTGCAGGTGGAGGCCACCTTTATCCACAGCTGGACTAGGGCAGATGCAGGAAATGTATAATGTATTATTATTTTCTCTTGAAAATGATGGCATTAAGGATAGAGAGAGGAGCTTTCCTGATGGATTCTAAATAAAATACTCTTATCTAGACCTATAGACTGCTAATAACTGATAGGTTATTCACTTGGGTCACCCAGAAAACAGACTAGGTTTTGACTAAAGCTTTATGAATTTCTTTTTTTTAAATACTGTTGTTTACTCCTTTTGGAGGAAGAGTTTGAATGTGCTTTCTTTACCTTACAGATCTCCAGTGAGGAAATATCAACCAAAAAGGAACAGTTATCAGAAGCACTTCAAGCTATGCAGCTTTTTTTGGCAAAACATGGAGATAAGTATGTTGGTTGTCATTAGCTCTTTTATTCTAAGTGGGGAAGTGTTCTTAAAAGCTTTCAGCAAAACAGAGGTGGTAAATTTTCATTGCAATGTTAAAAATGGGACTCAAACTAATCACAATTTACTTAATATAGTAAAGATTTTCAACTTAGTAATTTGATTAATTGTCACTTTTAATCTTTATTACAACTTTGAAATGTTCTTATTATCCCCATGGAAACAGGCTCAGAGCTTAAGAATTAATAGCAAGTGAGAGGTAGAGTACAGACTCCAAGTCAAGTCTTAAATCTAAGTAGTACTCTGTGAGACTTATTCTTTGGAAAATATTTATAAATATGGTCTTCGTTTTCTTTTCTTTTTTTTTTTTTTTTTTTTTTTTTTGGTCTTCGTTTTCTTAGCTGAGACCTATGGCAGCCTCATTTCTCATATTTTATCCCTACTTTTTGCTACAAAGCACTTTGTATGTTTCAATCAATGCTTCACTCAGGGAAGGAATCCACCTTTTTCTTAAACCTTTTTGGATGTCCTCCTTAGGATTATTTCATAATGACTTTATAGTACACCTTAGCAAATCAGGTTAATCCCCTTATAAATTTCCTCTTTATTTGTGCTTTAGTCTAAACAAGTTTCATCTTGAGAAATGGTACTGATGGAAATGGAAATCCCCTTTTCCATGTTGGGATTAACAATGAGATCTTACCCTCTGTCAGATAGCAGCAGTTGTTATTTTGGAAGTTTGTATGGTAAATAAGTGTCAATACATTAGTGTACACCCTTTCCTTCAGTCCTTTTCTCAGACAAGGGAAAGATCCTTAGATATTTTTAAGGCCATTCTTAATTTTTATATAGTCGTACTGAGACCTGAGCAGTATGTATGTGAGGCTGTATTTTATTTTACGATAATGTGACAAAATTATTGAACCTAATACATCATCTTTATCTCTTGAAGATGACTTGCATTAGTCTTTTTATCATTTCTGGTTATTTTAGAATGACAGATGAAGAAAGAAATGAATTGGAAAAACAAGTGAAAACTCTTCAAGAAAGTTATAATTTATTATTCAGTGAATCTCTGAAACAGCTACAAGAATCACAAACCTCAGGAGATGTAAAGGTAGAGGAGAAGGTAATATTATTTATTTAAACATGAGGCTGTTTCAAGAAACTTAGTTTGATTGCATGGCTCTGGAAATCTATGTCAATAATAAAGAAATGACCTTGAATTTTGTACGTAGTTAAAACATTGAGTTTGTTTAAATGTTTGGAGATTCCAGTGTTGTTTATTAAATGCAATCTTATACGTGCTGATCATCAGTTTCTGTGACATCTTAATCTCTGCCTTGCATGGTAAAAGAAAAAGACCATTCATTCTTCTAACTCTTCTCTTTAAAAGCCATTCTTCTGGTGTAGTAGGTATTTTAATATGATAGGCTATACAAGAGCCTGTGGGTCATCTCTAAAGGTGGCATTGATGTATTATAGAGTGTTTGATTTTCAGAGATATCCATGAGATTTATTTGAGTAATACAAGGCCATACATTATAGTGAGGGTGCCCTAGCATCTTCTTAAAGTATAAATCATTTAAAATTTGACTGGTACTTAAACTTTTAAAACTTGACAGTGTATATCAACAGGCCTAACATAATATTCAGTATTTAAAAAGTTATCTTTATATTTAATTTCATTACTCCTGGGAATACTTTCCACATAATTTGTCACATTTTAGGGGTATGTAACAATGTTTCTAGTTTCTTAGTTTGTGACTATCTTTGAAGAAGTCTGTATGCTGTAAACATCAATAGCATGGGGTTTGATAATCTCTTTCATGCTGCTAGACTCTAATCTCACCTAAATGCAGAAAGCATGGTTTGCCTTCTAGATATGTGTTCTGTTTTCTCACTATCATCATCTACTCTGTTGTGTCCTCACTAACCTTGTCAATATACACGATATTAAGTTTTCAATTCACAGATGCATGTTGTTTTCAAAGCTTTTATCACATCCTGTGCTGTTGAATAGATCACTGACATAGATCACTTGTGCATTTGAACTGCCTAACATTCACAACATTGCTGCACCTTGGTAAGTAGAGGATTTTTATGTTGAAATGTATTCTTTACTTTTTAAAAAACCTAACTTGCATGAAACTCCACCCACCCTTGTGTAACAGAGTGACCTGAGATTTTTGCATTTTCCTTTCAGCTGGATAAAGTGATTGCAGGCACCATCGATCAGACAACTGGAGAAGTCCTTTCAGTCTTTCAAGCAGTTTTAAGAGGCCTCATTGACTATGACACAGGAATTAGGTTGCTCGAGACACAGCTAGTGATTTCTGGTCTAATTTCACCAGAATTAAGAAAGTGCTTTGACCTTAAAGATGCCAAAAGTCATGGCCTTATTGATGAACAGATTCTGTGCCAACTCAAAGAACTAAATAAAGCTAAGGAGATTATTTCTGCTGCGTCACCTACCACAATTCCAGTACTGGATGCTCTGGCTCAAAGCATGATATCAGAATCCATGGCCATCAAAGTTCTTGAGATACTGCTTTCTACAGGCTCTCTGGTTATTCCAGCCACAGGAGAACAGTTGACCCTACAGAAGGCTTTCCAACAGAACTTGGTTTCCTCAGCATTATTTTCTAAAGTTCTGGAAAGGCAAAATATGTGCAAAGATCTTATTGATCCTTGCACCTCTGAGAAGGTTTCTTTAATAGATATGGTACAAAGAAGTACTTTACAGGAAAACACGGGGATGTGGCTTCTACCTGTGAGACCACAAGAAGGAGGTAGAATAACATTAAAATGTGGAAGAAACCTAAGCATTTTAAGAGCAGCTCATGAAGGTCTCATAGACCGTGAAACCATGTTTAGGTTGTTAAGTGCACAGCTTCTTTCTGGAGGTCTGATCAATTCCAATTCTGGCCAAAGAATGACTGTTGAAGAAGCTGTCAGAGAAGGGGTGATTGACAGGGACACTGCTAGCAGTATCCTCACATATCAGGTTCAAACTGGTGGAATCATCCAGTCAAACCCTGCCAAGCGTTTAACTGTAGACGAAGCAGTACAGTGTGATTTAATAACGTCCAGCAGTGCTCTTTTGGTACTGGAAGCTCAACGAGGCTATGTTGGACTAATTTGGCCCCATTCTGGTGAAATATTTCCCACATCATCTTCCTTGCAGCAAGAGTTGATTACAAATGAATTGGCCTACAAAATCCTGAATAGCAGGCAAAAAATAGCTGCTCTTTATATTCCAGAAAGTTCTCAAGTCATTGGTTTGGATGCTGCTAAACAGCTAGGAATTATAGACAATAACACAGCATCAATTTTAAAAAATATAATACTGCCTGATAAAATGCCAGATTTAGGAGATTTAGAAGCTTGTAAAAATGCCAGAAGATGGCTCTCTTTTTGTAAATTTCAACCCTCCACAGTTCATGATTACAGACAAGAAGAGGATGTTTTTGATGGAGAAGAACCTGTCACTACTCAGACCTCAGAACAAACTAAAAAATTATTTCTATCTTATTTAATGATAAATAGCTATATGGATGCAAACACAGGGCAAAGGCTTTTGCTGTACGATGGAGACTTGGATGAGGCTGTTGGCATGCTACTGGAAGGCTGTCATGCAGAATTTGATGGAGATACAGCCATAAAAGAATGTATTGATGTCTTAAGCTCTTCTGGTGTATTTCTTAATAATGCTTCAGGTAGAGAAAAGGATGAATGTACAACTGCACCAAGTAGTTTCAATAAATGTCACTGTGGAGAACCTGAACATGAAGAGACTCCTGAAAATAGAAAGTGTGCTGTAGATGAAGAAAATCATGAAATGGGAGATAATGTTATCAATAGTGAATTTTCTCAGTCAGAAAAACCGGCAAGTGCAATATCAATTGATCCTAAAGTTAACAGTTCACCCAGTGTGTGTGTTCCCAGTCCCATATCATATTTAACACAGACTGAACTTGCAGACATTAGCATGCTTAGAAGTGACTCCAAAAACATACTTACAAACTATGAAAATCAAAGCCAAGTGGAAACAAATGAACATGCAAGTGAATGTAGTCATTCTAAAAACATTCAAAACTTTCCAGGTGATTTGATAGAAAATCCTGTTGTAAAACCAAAAATGAATAAATTCTGTGGTGTGAATGAAACAGAGAATGAAGATAATACAAACAGGGATTCGCCTATCTTTGACTATTCCCCCAGGCTAAGTGCCTTGTTAAGTCATGATAAATTGAGGCACCATCAGGGAAGTTTTAATGATACACACACCCCCAAGAGCAATGGAAATAAGTGTGAAGCCCAAACATTATCATTCAGTGACAAAACCATGTTATCAGGTCAAAGAATAGGAGAAAAATTTCAAGACCAGTTTCTGGGAATTGCGGCTATTAACATCAGTTTACCGGGAGAGCAGTATGGACAGAAATCTTTAAATATGATTTCTTGTAATCCTCAAGTACAATATCACAATGATAAATACATTTCAGATACTTCTGGTGAGGATGAGAAAACACATCCTGGTTTTCAGCAGATGCCTGAAGACAAAAAAAATGAGTCTGAAATAGAAGAGTATTCCTGTGCTGTGACTCCAGCGGGTGATACTGATAATGCCATTGTATCTCTTACCTCTGCTACACCATTGCTTGATGAAACCATCAGTGCTGGTGACTATGAAACGTCACTGCTGAATGATCAGCAGAATGACACAGGAACAGACACTGATAGTGATGATGATTTTTATGATACTCCCTTGTTTGAAGACGATGACCATGATTCTCTGCTTCTTGATGGTGATGATCATGATTGCCTGCACCCTGAGGACTATGACACACTGCAAGAGGAAAACGATGAGATGGCTTCTCCTGCTGATGCTTTTTATGATGTCTCAAAAGAGAATGAAAATTCCGTGGTTCCCCAGGGGGCACTAGCTGGTAGCTTAAGTGTGAAGGGCAAAGCACAGTGTCTTCAGGATTTCCTCATGGATGTTGAGAAAGATGAATTAGATTCTGGTGAAAAAATACATTTAAATCCCGTTGGCTCAGATAAGGTGAATGGACAGTCTCTGGAAACTGGATCAGAAAGGGAATGCACAAATATCCTTGAAGGAGATGAATCTGACTCATTGACTGATTATGATATTGTAGGAGGAAAAGAGAGCTTCACTGTGTCATTAAAATTTGATGACAATGGCAGTTGGAGAGTAAGAAAGGAAGAGTATGTAACTGGACAGGAATTTCACTCTGATACTGATCATTTAGATTCTATGCAAAGCGAAGAAAGTTATGGGGATTATATATATGACAGTAATGATCAGAATGATGATGATAATGATGGCATTGATGAAGAAGGAGGATGTATAAGAGATGAGAATGGAAAGCCCAGTTGCCAAGATGTGGCTGAAGATACGGATATCCAGTTGTGTGCCTCTATTGTAAATGAAAACAGTGATGAAAATAAAAATATTAATAAAACGATTCTTCTGGATAAAATGCACAGTTGTAGCTCTTTAGAAAAACAGCAAAGGGTAAATGTTGTACAGCTAGCATCACCTAGTGAAAATAGCTTAGCTACTGAAAAAAGCAACCTTCCAGAATATACAACTGAGATTGTTGGAAAAAGCAAAGAAAATCTGTTGAATCATGAGATGGTACTTAAGGATTTATTGCTGCCTATCATTAAAGACACTGAATCTGAAAAAACTTTTGGCCCTGCCAGTATTTCACATAATAATAATATCAGTTCAACTTCTGAATTAGGTAATAATCTAGCAAACACAAAGGTTAAGTTGATTCAAGGGTCAGAATTGCCAGAATTGACTGATTCTGTGAAAGGTAAAGATCAATATTTTAAGAATATGGCACCAAAAATTGACTCATCTCTTGATCACATCATATGTACTGAGCCTGATTTGATAGGAAAACCTGCTGAGGAAAGCCATTTGTCATCGATAGCCTCTGTAACTGACAAAGATCCTCAAGGAAATGGAAGTGATCTCATTAAAGGGAGAGATGGCAAAAGTGATATTCTAATAGAAGATGAAACATCAATTCAGAAAATGTACTTGGCTGAAGGAGAAGTGCTTGTAGAAGGTCTAGTAGAAGAAGAAAATAGGCGTCTCAAACTTTTGCCTGGTGAAAATACAAGGGATAGTTTCAAGTTAATTAATAGTCAGTTTCCATTTTCACAAATCACAAACAATGAAGAACTTAATCAGAAAGGAAGCCTTAAAAAAGCAACTGTAACTCTTAAAGATGAACCAAATAATCTACAAATTATAGTTAGTAAAAGTCCTGTTCAGTTTGAGAATATTGAAGAAATTTTTGACACATCAGTTTCCAAAGAGATTAGTGATGACATCACTTCAGACATTACATCATGGGAAGGGAATACGCATTTTGAGGAGTCATTCACTGATGGACCTGAGAAAGAGCTTGATCTGTTTACTTATTTAAAACATTCTGCTAAAAATATAAAAGCAAAAGATATAGCCAAACCAAATGAAGATGTCCCAAGCCATGTTTTAATAACTGCCCCTCCCATGAAAGAACATTTACAATTAGGAGTTAATAATACAAAAGAGAAATCCACTAGTACCCAAAAAGACTCACCTGTTAATGAGATGATCCAAAGTAATGATCTTTGTAGTAAAGAAAGCATCTCAGGAGGAGGAACAGAAATTTCTCAGTTCACACCAGAAAGTATTGAAGCCACACTTTCAATATTATCTCTTAAACATGCAGAAGATGTTGGGAAAAATGATTTTCTGCAGTCAGATCAGTGTGCAAATGTATTAGGAAATGATAACTCCAGTAACACTTTAAATACTGACCATTCATTCTTAGAAATTAGTAATAAGAAAGAAAGAATTGAGCAACAGCTACCAAAAGAACACGCCTTGTCTCCAAGACCCCAAGAAAAGGAGGTTGAGATTCCTGAATTGTCTCAGGTGTTTGTGGAGGATGTAAAGGATATCTTAAAAAGCAGGTTGAAAGAAGGTCATATGAACCCTCAAGACGTTGAAGAACCTTCAGCCTGTGCAGACACTAAAATTTTAGTTCAAAATTTAATTAAACAGATTACCACATCACAGTTGGTAAATGAAGCATCTACTGTGCCCAGCGACTCTCAGATGAGTGACTCTTCTGGAGTTTCCCCCATGAGTAACTCATCAGAACTAAAGGCAGAAAGTAGAGATGATCCTTTCTGTATTGGAAATCTTAAGTCTGAGCTTCTCCTTAATATATTGAAGCAAGATCAACAGAGCCAAAATATTACAGGACTATTTGAATTGATGAGAGAATTAACTCATATGGAGTATGACCTAGAGAAAAGAGGCATTACGTCTAAAGTACTTCCACTGCAACTTGAAAATATTTTCTACAAGCTGCTTGCTGATGGATATTCAGAAAAAATAGAACATGCTGGAGACTTTAATCAAAAAGCATGTTCTACATCTGAGATGATGGAAGAAAAGCCACACATTCTTAGTGATATTAAAAGCAAAGAAGTAAACCACTATTCTCCTAATTTAGAAACTGTAAAAGAAATTGGACTAGAAAGCTCTACTGTGTGTGCATCAACATTGCCAAGAGGTGAGAAGCTTAAGGATCTGTGTAATGATTTCCCAAGCCATTTGGAATGTATTTCAGGGTCAAAAGAAATGGCTTCTGGAGATAGCTCAACTGAACAAGTAAGTTGACTTATACATTTTGTACAGAAATAGCTGCATGAACCATGTGAGAATAATCCCATACAATTTGCTTTAAAAATCTGCATAAAGGTTGTTGAATTTAAATGTCCAACCTTGTTTTTAGTTTTCCAGTGAATTACAGCAGTGTTTACAGCACACTGAAAAAATGCATGAGTATTTGACATTGCTTCAAGATATGAAACCCCCCTTAGACAACCAGGAATCTCTGGATAACAACCTGGAAGCTTTGAAGAATCAACTTAGACAGTTGGAGGTAAGAATTTTCTACTGCCTTTTTATGGATGGTAGTCAGCTGATGTATGACTGGGAAAAAGAAGCAGAACACTTTTATGTTTCATGTTTATATTTGTGTTTTTCACTAAATAGTAAATAGGTCTGGGATATATTTCTTTGCAGACATTTGAATTGGGATTAGCTCCAATTGCTGTTATTTTAAGAAAAGATATGAAGTTGGCCGAAGAGTTTTTAAAGTCTCTTCCCAGTGACTTTCCCAGAGGACATCTTGAAGAACTGAGTATTAGCCACCAGAGTTTGAAGACCGCCTTCTCTTCCCTCAGCAACGTGGCTTCAGAAAGAATGAAACAGATCATGCTTGCAATTGACTCTGAAATGGTAGGCATAAAATGTCAAAATTTTGATTTATGAAGAAAATCGTATTATTTGAGGATTTAGTCATAAGATGGAGTATTTTATTTTTGGAGTGTAAAACCCGTAAACCAGAGTCATTATTTGTAAGAATTTGACATTTTGGGGAAAGACAACTGAATGCACAATTTTTTTTTTTCTAGTCTAAACTAGCAGTTTCCCATGAAGAATTTCTGCAGAAACTTAAGTCATTCTCAGATTGGATATCAGAGAAGAGCAGATCTGTGAAGGATATTGAGATTGTGAATGTTCAAGATTCTGAATATGTAAAGAAACGTTTGGAATTTCTCAAGGCAAGTATCAAAACAAAGATGACAAAATATATTTTAATGCCTGTGGCTTTAATATAACAAGTGTTTAGAAAATACGACTTTGCTAAGGCTATAAAGGATTATTTCCTTTGTTTCTAGAGATGTCTTTATTCATAGTTGACACAACTATGAAAAACCTAAAGAGTACCATTCTGATGCTATCCCAAATGTCTTATCAAACTCTTACACCACTGATGTGTTGAGATTTTTATTTATATATTTATTTATGCATTAGTCACATAAATATATAATAATATGAATTAGCCATATAAAAATCGTCATATAAATACATAATAGTATATGTAGTACAGTCATGTCTCACTTAATGATGAAGATACATTCTGAGAAATGCATTGTTAGGTGATTTTGTGTTTTGCAGACAACAAAGAGTGTACTTACACAGACCTAGATGGCATCCCTTACTACATACCTAGACTGTATGATGTACCTGTTGCTCCGAGGCTACAAACCTGTACAGCATGTTACTGTACTGACTACTGTAGGCAGTTGTAACACAGTGGTATTTGTGTATCTAAACATAGAAAAAGTACAGGAAAAATAAGGCATCGTAATCTTATGGGACCAACATTTTATATGTGACCTGTTGTATGTGGCTCGTGACTGTGTTTATATGTTAGTCACTTTTGGCATCCTTTTTTTTTTTTTTTTTCCCAAGTTCTTAATTTGAACAGCATTCCTCATGAACAATGATTAGGCTCCTGGCCTGAGAGTCAGAAAACTGAAATTCTGGCATATTTCATTCATATTTCAAATCCCCCATAGTATTATTTATATCTTATCCCAATTACATGGATGTTGTAAATGTTAGCAAGTAATACTTTAAGGTAGATGTTTCTCTTCAGTGTGCTAAATATACTTAAATTAGGTCTTTTCCTTTTGTCAGAGTTATATTTTAAGTGCAATGTGACAGGTAAAGATAAAGCATTTTTAGAGGGGTTATTTATCTTTTTATATAATACTAACTACCATGGTATTTAAATAATTAATTTATCATTTATTACTGGATGATAAATAGATTTTTGATGAATAGCAAAAAAATTCATAAAACTTGCATTCCCTGATGTGAGAAGTGTATTTACAAAATATAAATGTTATTGTTAATATAAATTTTATCATGGCTTAGCTTTCTACTGATAACTTTTACCACTTTTCTAACAGAATGTATTAAAAGACCTTGGACATACCAAAATGCAGCTGGAGACTACTGCCTTCGATGTGCAGTTCTTCATTTCTGAATATGCACAGGATCTGTCTCCCAACCAAAGCAAACAACTGCTGAGGCTCTTAAATACAACTCAGAAGTGTTTTCTTGATGTACAGGAGTCAGTAACTACCCAGGTGGAACGTTTAGAGACTCAGTTACATCTAGAACAAGATCTTGATGATCAGAAGGTTTGCCTTTCTTCGTGGAGTTGGCATTCTTTGTTTTTAGTGTGAAACCATAATGTAGATACCCAAGGAGTATAGTGTGACAGGAAAGATCTTCTGGAAAGGCATTAGTGGATAAGATACAGTGTACATACAAATCCTACAGTGTATAACAATGTTGTTTTCACTAATGATGCTATAATTTATTTGATTTTAATTTTTTGACTCCCCAAAATACTTAACTTCAAGTGAAAGTCTTGATTGCCCCCCGTCCCAAGACTAGGAAATTTGAATGCACTTAGAAATTTAACACATGGATGAACATATGGCTAAAGAAGGTTAATTAAGAGTTTCGTTTTCTTCTGGGAAGCAATACAACACAACAGTTCTGGGCTCTGGAACTAGATTGACTGATTTCACATCCCAGCTGTGTGACTCATTCATTCTGTGAACTAGGGCAAGTCATTTAGCCTCAGTTTAATCATTGGTAGATTGGAAGTAACGATAGTGCTTACCTGCTAGTGTTGTGAGCATTGATAAAAAGAATGTATGTAAAACACTTAGTATCTTGCCTAGCCTGTGTTAGGCTCTTAGTAAACATGATCTATGGCTATAAGATGAATAATTAGTGTATATATAGTAGGAAAATGAAAGTTGCAAGTAATTAGTGTTGACGTCTTAATCTTTTAGAATATTTAATGAATTATGTGAGTACTATATCTAATAGCAATAATGAGCAGAGGTGAGAATGCACTTAGACATAGTGATTAAGTAAAAATATTGCATGCAGTGTTCCTTTTATTATTTCTTGAAGCATTAGACATTGTCTCTAGCATGATAACCTATATACACATATCAAATATGTTAACCTACAAATCACAACTAACTTCTCTTTTGATGTCCTTTTGCAGAATTAATTCTATGTGTTGCAGGTTTCAAGAGCTTAAGAAAATGGGATGTTTCTTCCTGTTGATCAGAAGTTCCATCTCTTACAAATATGCATGGCCAGTATTCTGTTGAGCAGTTTCATCTAAACATGATCACTTTCCTTGTATATGGAATATGCTCATATTTTCTGTCTCACCTTGCTCAGTTTGTACCCTACTGCTATCATGTTTACAGCATACTTATAAAAGCTTATTAGACAAAACTTGGAAAATGTATTCTAATAAGAAGCTATCACAATAGCAATTTTGTGACCACCACACATTTCAGATGTTTTGGGTTTTCTTTACTTTAGATTGTAGCAGAGCGTCAGCAGGAGTATAAAGAGAAGCTCCAAGGGATATGTGATCTTCTTACCCAAACTGAAAACCGCCTAATTGGTCACCAAGAAGCCTTCATGATTGGAGATGGCACAGTTGAGTTAAAGAAATATCAGTCCAAGCAAGAGGTAGAATTTGGTTTTCTATCAGCAGCTCTATGTTGATGTTATGTTCGATTACTATCATTTGGAAGTCAGTGAAGATTATTGAAAATACCAGTAATTTTAGCTTTTTAGAAGCAAGGCATACCCAAGACACCCTGGGCTTGATCTTTAAGCTTTATACTAAAAGTTAGATTTCCAACTTCAAGCAAGCTAGGTGATTTTTTGACTTTTTTTGGTAAGAGATATTGAGTGGAGGAAATATTAAAGGGGATTTGATAATGAAAATACCTTGTGTGATGAATTAGAATTTGAATCCATTTAAGGCCAACCTAATTATGACTTGCAAATGAGAGGAAATAGCCATCAGTTTGGGTTCTTTCTCTTTCTTAGCTCCTTCTTACTCCATCTTTCTCGTAATTTGTTCCTTTTTATTGAAGGAAAGGGAAAAATAACAGTAATAACAGATAAAGATATCTTTATTTTGGTGTCAGGAGAGAGAACATTTTCATTGTAAGTAGATAGCTCCTGGTTCAGATTCCAGACTCTATATGTTGTTAGCTTTATAACAGTCTCTCAGAGCCTCAGTTTCTTCATAGGTCACACTTTCATTGTTACATTATTATAAAAGTTAAGTAGATATTGTGTGTTAAGTCACTAGCACAGTTAAGGTCACATAGTCATGGCTCAATTAATAGGATTTCTTTCAATTCAAATACTATTTAAGACAAATTTGAAGAGGATTAAAGTAAAGTATGGAAAAAATATTAAAACTCAAACAGTATAATATAGAGAATGAAAATGCATGATAAAGGAGGAAAAGGAGGAAAAACTACATGGAAAAATCTAGACGTAGGAAAGCTATAACTACTGAGGAGAGATCTTAATCTTGAGGTACCTAGCAGCCAGGCGAAGAAGCAAACATTACATATTACAGATTGTGGTGTTTAGAAAAGGGAAGTGTCTTAGTTCGCTAGGAAAATTAGTTCATTTTTATCCTGAGAAATAAACACATTAAAAAATGAAAGTGTAGAAACAATAAATATTACCATATATTTACAAGCCTTTGTACATGTGCTTATATAATATTAAAAAATCTGGTGTGTACAAATTTGTATAGATCATATACTGAATTCTTAATGCATTGTCAGTGTTTCACTGACTGCATTCTTTTGTTAAATATGAAAATCCATGCTTTTCTTTAATATTGTTTGAGTTTCAAATTATAGTAAGTATTGTTATTGAAATAACTCAAATTAACATACTGAATGTGTTTATTCAGACTACATGTACTAGACTCTCTACTCACCTTGTCTTTTAGAATTACAACTCTGGAAGAACTAAATAGGTAATAATTTAATCAAATATACTTTTTTGTGTTTTAAGGAATTACAGAAAGATATGCAAGGAAGTGCACAGGCGTTGGCTGAAGTAGTGAAAAACACAGAGAACTTCTTAAAAGAGAATGGTGAAAAGCTGTCACGGGAAGATAAGGCTTTGATTGAACAGAAACTTAATGAAGCTAAGATAAAGTGTGAACAGCTTAATTTAAAAGCAGAACAGTCTAAAAAGGAGCTGGATAAAGTTGTGACAACAGCAATCAAGGAAGAAACTGAAAAGGTCCTTATTCAAATATGTGGTGCACTATTGCTATGTCAAAAATGATTAGCTTAACAGCTACTTGATTTATTATTAAGTGATATCCAGTGGTAGTAAATAAGGATTATCACTAAGGATTATTATAGGATTCTGGATTTCCAGGTACATAATTGACCAAGTACTACAAAAGGTTTGAAGAGTTGGCTTTGCTTAACTTTTTCTTAATATTTAAGTGAGGTTGTGAAACGTTCTTCCTGTGAAATGTGTGATGACTCATCAATTACAGTTAAAATTTTGGAATGTATTGTTAAGAACAGGGGAAACTTCAAAGTAACTGCCTGTTGTTCTAAGGTTTAATTTCAGTGTGTTAAGTTTTCAATGTGTGTCAGTTTTTAGTACCCTCATTCTAATTTAAAATGTTCTAAGTATTTACTTTTGGAATGTCTTAAAACTATGCCTTGGCCCACGTTCTGAATTCCTTCTGTGAACTTTCCCTCCCCAGGTTGCAGCGGTGAAGCAGCTGGAAGAGAGCAAAACCAAAATAGAAAATCTTTTGGACTGGTTGTCAGATGTTGACAAAGACTCAGACAGGGCAGGGATGAAACACAAACAGGTAATCGAACAGAACGGGACCCATTTTCAAGAAGGTGATGGCAAGTCAGCAATTGGAGAAGAGGATGAAGTTAATGGTAACCTATTGGAGACTGATGTTGATGGGCAAGTTGGACCCACTCAGGAGAATCTGAATCAGCAATATCAGAAAGTTAAGGTATGTTGTTGTAAACACATGATACCGTTCAGTTCTATTTCCAGGTCGGTAAAGAGAGAAATAACCTAGCATATGCATTCTTTTCAAACCTTAATAATGAAAGAGGTTTTTTTCTGAGTTCATCATGTGAGATATAAATTATTATGAGAGTTCTAAGCAAGTCAAAAAATAATGAGAAATAAACGGTAGAGTTGGCATTCTCCATGTAAGTGAAGTAGAATTATTATAAAGATTTAATAAAAAATAATAATAGTTAACATTTGTAGAACAATTAAAGTGGGCATTCTTCTAAGTTCTTTCCATTTTAACTCATTTCGTCTTCCCAGGTATTCTTTGGGGTTTTTATTTTCATCTTACAGATGAGGAAACTGTGACTGACAGTATTAAAGTAGCTTTCTGAAGTTACACATCTAGAAAGGGCTGGAATTTGGATTTAAAACTAGGCCATATGCTCACTCTGCTAAATCTGAATCTGTATTCTAAGAGAACAATCTTTTTTTTTTTTTTTTGAGACAAGATCTCACCCTGTCGCCCAGGTTAGAGTACAGTGAAACAAGCATGGCTCACTGCAGCCTCAAACTCCCTGGCCCAATTGATCCTCCCACCTCAGCCTCCTGAGTAGCTGGGACTACAGGTCTGTGCTGCTATGCCTGGCCAATTTTTATATTTTTTGTAGTGATGAGGTCTCACTATGTTGCCCAGGCTGCTCTCGAAGTCCTGGGCTCAAGCAATCTGCCCACGTCCTCCCAAAGTGGTGAGATTACAGGCATGAGCCACTGTGCCCCGCCTAAGTTGAGCTCACTTAAGTTCTTTCTGAGCTCAGCTCATCTATTCAGTTAAGGCTGTTGTTGAGAAGAGATATAAAAGCCCTTCTACCAGTTTACTCCATGACATAAATTAAAGCTAACGTTAATGCTACTATAGGAGCGAAGGCGACTTCTGTAGAACCATTTATAAAGTGTCAGTCATTTTATTTCAGTATTTGGCTTTTGACAGTTAGATGACTGGACCTCAGAAACTGTTGGCAGCTCTGTTTATTTTCCTCCCACTCTTCATATTTGGAATCTTTGGAATAGGATACTCCCTGTGAGGTTCTTATAGAAAATACAAATTAAACCAGAAGAAGAATGGGAGTATTTACTGTTCACAATTTTAAGGGGCTACTATAGGACCTTATTATGAAAAATAAAGTATCTTAAAATGAAAAAATCTAGTGAATTCATAAAGGAACATTATGAGTCAGTTACAAAGAAGTCAGGAAAGGTTAGTAAGTTGACCAAAATAGTGAGAAATTAAAGATATTGCACAGGAAAGTCCTTGGTTTTAGGCACAGTGTGGCATTTCCTATCTGATAATTTTACCTCAAAGAATATGGGAATCTGTGCTTTAGAAAGTCCTAATCTGGGCCGGGTGTGGTGGCTTACACCTGTAATACCAGCACTTTGGGAGGCTGAGGCAGGGTGGATAACGAGGTCAGATTGAGACCATCCTGGCCAACATGGTGAAACTCTGTCTCTACTAAAAATACAAAAATTAGCTGGGTGTGGTGGTGCAGTCTGTAATCCCAGCTACTCAGGGGGCTGAGGCAGGAGAATCACTGGAACCCAGAAGCGGAGGTTGCAGTGAGCCAAGATCATGCCACTGCACTCCAGCCTGGTGACAGAGCAAGACTCCGTCTCAAAAAAAAAAAAAAAAAAAAGTCCTAATCTGGTAGCGTGGAGAGAAGGCCAAAGCGCCTGAGCCAGGAACTTCTAGCTTTCAGTAGTTGTCCTATATGTCCTGGGCCAAGCCATTCTCCTCCTTCAGCCTGAGATTCCTCATCTATAAGAGGAAGGGGACAGATCTGATCGTTTATATGGTGTTGTACATGTCTGTCCATCCTATTTTGTGCAAAGCCCTTCTTGGAGGTGGGGGGTAGCATATGAATGTATTTCAAATACCAAAAACAAACGTCTATGGGAAAGAAGTTAGTTAAAAATATTTACTATGTGCCCACTAGGTGGTGGGTACTGTTATAGACAGTGAGGATGCCAGTGTTAATGAGCCAGTTCTGAGCTGACTAGTTGGTATCAGACTTACAAGTGAATGGCTGCCCCATAGCAGTCCTTCTAAAGAAATCCTTTTCACAGCACAGAGTTATTTTTACTCAGCTCCTGTGTGCCAGCACTGTTCTCGGTACTCGGGATTCTACAGTGAGCAAAATAAATTCCCTGCGCCCCGCCTTGCACACTAGTTGGTGAGAATGTTACAGCAGACAATAACTAAGTTATATGGTAGGTTAGAAGGCAGTGAGTACTAAGGGAGAAAAGGGGTTAGGTAAGGGTGGTTGAGTGTGGGGTGGGGGACCAGTTTCCAGCATTTGAATAGGACTCAGTGGAGATGGGCGCAATTAGCCAAGCAGATAACCCGATGAAAGAGCTGTAACTAGACAAAGAACAACAGGAGAAAAAGGTCCTAAAGTGTTTACCAGGGTGAGGATGGAGGTAAGGGTGGGAGTAGCAAAGAATCTGGAGGTAATAAAAGGGGCTCTGAGGTAATGGGAGCGGGTCATTTGGCTCCATGTAAGCCAGTATAAGAAATGTGGGAAATTGCCCTCCCAAAGGATTGATATCCTTTTTGCCACACTTGTATGGCATATTGGGGTGAATGGAGGAAGGTGCTTATGGCTGGAGGGAAAGGGACTTCACCTGCCTAATGCCTCCCTGCTGCCCTGAAGACTGAGGGGATCAATAGCTCTGCATACCTGTGACCTGCCTGCAGCACACCTGCCTGGGAGCCCTGCCTTCCTGCCTTCAGAGTGGATTTGAATTTCTGGCACATGCCCAGCTCTGCAGGGAATGCTCTACATATGTGATCTCATGTACTCCTTAACAGCAACCTGTGATGTGTAGGAGTTGTCTCCATTTTCACATGCAGGAAACCGAGGCCCAGTGAAGCTCAGTAGCTCCAGGATTATCTTTTTATTATATCTGCTTCTCTAATGTCCATTGGGCTTCTCTGAATGTACAGTGTTCTAGCTTAGTTATTTTTGAAACCTTTTTAAAGCTTACAGATTCTTTTTCCCTATTTAAAAGTTTTACCAGAATCATTTTGTAATAAAAAATATTGTACTTGTTTGCCCCAAAATTAGGTAAAGACATTTTTCTTTGGTCGTTGTGAGAAAGCAGGGAATAAAATGAGATCAGATTATAGACACTTATTTTAGAATTGGAATAGAAATTTGTTTTTCCAAACTTCTGAAAAATGGTGTCTGTCCTATCTGATTAAGTACATAGAGAAGATTGGAAATGTCCTTTAAAATAAGATTAGCATGCTCAAAATGCCTTGTTATTCTGAAATTCGCCAATAAAAGGGAGTATGGTATAGCTTGAAAAGGGGAATGAGAAGCAAGTTGTAGCCCAGTAGATCATTGAAACCTGTCAGTCTTGAGGTGGCAAGGAGCTCCCTGCAGCCTTGGTGTAACCCTGTTACTGCTTGAAGATTATGATCAATTTGTTTTCACATAGGCCCAACACGAGAAGATCATCTCTCAGCACCAAGCAGTCATCATAGCCACTCAGTCTGCACAAGTGTTGCTTGAGAAACAGGGTCAGTATCTCTCTCCTGAAGAAAAAGAGAAACTGCAAAAGAACATGAAAGAACTGAAAGCACATTATGAAACTGCACTGGCTGAGTCAGAGAAGAAAATGAAGTTAACTCACTCCCTGCAGGAAGAATTAGAAAAGTTTGATGCTGACTATACTGAGTTTGAGCACTGGCTACAGCAGTCAGAACAAGAACTTGAAAACCTGGAGGCAGGTGCAGATGACCTCAATGGTTTAATGACCAAATTGAAGAGGCAGAAGAGTTTCTCAGAAGACGTTATTTCTCACAAAGGTGACTTGAGATACATCACAATTTCTGGAAACAGAGTGTTAGAAGCTGCCAAATCTTGCAGCAAGAGAGATGGTGGCAAGGTTGATACTTCTGCAGCCCACAGAGAAGTGCAGCACAAATTGGATCATGCTACTGATCGGTTCAGGTCTCTCTACTCTAAGGTAATGTTATTTTGATTTTTTAAGGGAAAAGTAAATCTGCAATTATAGTTTTCAATTATAGTTTTGTACTAAGAGGCAAGAAACCTAAAATCCAAAACAGTAGGAAAAGGTAGTTTTAGCCTACTTCTATTTTTTTTTTTTTTTTTTTTTTTTTTGAGAAGGAGTCTCACTCTGTCACCCAGGCTGGAGTACAGTGGCGTGAGCTTGGCTCACTGCAACCTCTGCCTCCTGGGTTCAAGCAATTCTCCTGCCTCAGCCTCCCGAGTAGCTGGGACTACAGGCACGTACCCCCATGCCTGGCTAATTTTTTTTATTTTTTTTATTTTTAGTAGAGACAGGGTTTCACCGTGTTAGTCAGGATGGTCTCAATCTCCTGACCTCATGATCCGTTCACCTCGGCCTCCCAGTGCTGGGATTACAGTCGTGAGCCATGGTGCCCGGCCTTCTCTCTATAATAGTCACCTGCTTTACTTCTGAACAATGTATGTGAAGATTAGAAACTTAAAATTACTTTAGTTTTGAGAGCTTGATTTCCAGAAGTCCCAGCTCCCAAATGCTCTGATATCCAGTGTGACCACAAGATGGCGGCTGTGCATTGACTCTAAGCGAAAACAGATGCTTGCAGCCTCTCAAGCTTGGGAACTGGTTTCATCTCACTGCAGGTGTTTGTCTTGTATATTTGATCAGTATTGATAATATTATTTTAATACTTAATAAATAAAAGACTGTTTTGCTCCTTTTATTTTTGTTGTCAAGTGAAAGGTTTTTTTTGAAAAAAAAATCTAAGAAAATATTTTCTGGTTTGTAATATAATCTGAACAGACTTGCCAAGTTGCATAAATGATTTAAAGACCATTATTGGCTCTTGGACTTTGCTCCATTCTAATATAGACTCTGTCTTCCTTTTGTTAATTAATCCTGTGCAACATATAGAAATTTATTAAGCACCTTTAAAACCCTTCCATGAAATCCATGTCTATACACATGGTGTATCAAAATCTCCTTCCTCTGATGATTGATATCTTTATCCTTTATGTATGTTAAGACTCAGCTCTTAAAAATATGTTTTTGACTTGGTATAAATCCAGAACTGTCTCTTTATTTTATGTTACTTTTTGGCTTTTTATAGCGTACCTCTTCATATAAAGGAGAAAATCTTAGCCCTACAGAGTTTTTATTAACTTTGGTGGAAGTTTGTTTTTTTTCCAAGTTACAGATTTTATAGGTCCTAAGATTATTTGATGCATATGAAAATAGTGGGTTTTAATCTCCTACCGCTTTTCTCTTTTGATTGTTAGTGCAATGTTCTTGGAAATAATCTTAAAGATCTGGTGGATAAATATCAACACTATGAAGATGCTTCATGTGGACTTCTTTCTGGACTCCAGGCCTGTGAGGCCACAGCGAGCAAACACTTATCTGAACCTATTGCGGTGGACCCCAAAAATCTTCAAAGGCAATTAGAAGAGACCAAGGTAAAAAGAGAGAGAAAGATCCAAATTTCCAGTAGTCTTACTGAAAGGCTTTCAATTTCTTACTCTTTTTTGATAGTTTCAGCTAAGAGAAGGGAACAAATGATGTGAAAAGTATACTTCTGCCTCCAGAGGTAGTTTTGACTCTATTTCTCCACAGTACATTCTTTTTTTTTCCCGATTTTTTTTTTTTTTTGAGATGGAGCCTTACTCCATCGTGTAGGCTGGAGTGCAGTAGCATGATCTCGGCTCATTGCAACCGCTGTCTCCTGGGTTCAAACGATTCTCCTGCCTCAACCTCCCAAGTAGCTGGGACAGGCACCCGCCACCAGCTAGGACTACAGACGCAAATTTTTTTATTTTTAGTAGAGATGGGGTTTCTCCATGTTGACCAGCCTGGTCTCGAACTCCTAACCTCAGGTGATCCGCCTGCCTCAGCCTCCCAAAGTGCTGGGATTACAGGTGTGAGCCACTGCGCCTGGCTTTCCTGATGTTTTTTTAATAGGTTTGACATTGCTCTTATGGCTTGTGACCTGCATTCCAATGTCCCCCCATCCCCAAACAAAACTCATTATTTTCCTGGCCACTTATTTATCTATATACTTACTTATCTTGTTCACTGTTTTTTCCTCCATTTGAATTAAGCTCCACAAGAACAGGTGTTTTTGTCTGTTTTACTCATTGCTGTATTCCTAGCACCTAGAATATTACCTGGCCCAAAGTTGGTACTCAATAAATATTTGTTAAAGAAGGGACAGCTGGAAGGGAAGAAGGGATGCTACCATCATATTCAGCAGTTCTAAGGACCAGGATTAGGGTTCTTACTGAATATCTTCGTGATTCATAGAGACACAAACTTGAGTAATTAGAATTCTCAATTCTAATTACTAGAATTGAGTAATTCTCAAAAAGTCCACCTGCTCTTTCAGAAATATAGGCTCAGTGTCAAAACTGCATAACTGTGGGACTCTCAGTCATATGGTGGCAGAGAGTTTTTAATCTATTTTTATAATCTAAAACTTATTTTAAAATTCTAAAGTAAAGGATGAGAGCTAATGTGACCAATAATTTTGAGTTTAAAATTTTCATTTCATAAATCTATTATATGATTCCATTTCGCAGGTTAATACTAATAGGTTATTACTGCTATAGCTAGAAAATAAACACAGGATTGCCAGTTAGACAACTGTCTTTCAGAAGTTAATTGCATATTATTTACAGAGTCAAAAATTGTCATTGTGCTGTTGACACGGGAAACAGGTACCCTGATGGGCAAGCTTACAGTTAGGTATTGCCTGAGATTGACAACTCTGGAAAGCTAAGGAAAGCTAAGTCATACCTGAGTGAAATGTGGCAGGTTAATGTCAGGCAGAGAGAAGGCCTGTGAAGGGGTGGGAAGCATAGGGTGAGAACAGGGAAGGAGGTCAAGCCAGGAGGTCAAGAGGGTGGAGGGCACTGCTTCTTTCCCGGGCTGAAGAGTTTATCCAGCCCTTCACTGGACACTAGGGAGATGTCGTGGGCCAGGTCAGCATCCCCAGATCCATGCAACCTCCTCAGGGTTGATTCCTTTTTTCCAATGTGCATTTTCACTCCTGTTTGTTTTTTGTTTTTGTTTTTTTTCTTTCTCTTTTTCCACAGGTACAAGAACAAATCTATCTTAATTAAGTTTTTAGTTCCCAATGTATTATGTATTCAAGGACAAGATATGTGGTGGGGGTAGAGGAGATACTGTGACATTAAGGTCATTATTTTAGTAGGAAATACATATCATTTAAAATAATTATTGATTGTATATATTATAATTAATTAGGAAGTTAGTTATTTTAAGTATAGAGAATACATAAAATAGAAATAACACATCTTAAGTTAGATCTATATTAGTAAACAGATTATATTCCATATAAAAGTAATTTTTATATAACTAGAGCAAAAAAAGAAAAAAACCCAAAAGAATGTGATGGTTTTTTAATTAAACAGATACATGGATAAATTTTAAAATGGAAAAACCTATTTAGTAATTGCTGCAGAAGAAGACTCTTACAGTCCTAAGACAGTTAAAGAAATATGAAGAGGAAAGAGATCTCAAAAGAGAATGAACTCTAATAAAGTCACAGTGTAATTTAAAAAATTAAATGTACAATTAAAGTTGTTGCTGATAATGCACATATTTTTCTCTCAGAAGATTTCAGAATGTATCAAGGATAGGTTTTTATGAGGATTAGGTGGCCTTCATTTCTTTCATGTTTATTAACATTTTATAATTACTTTTAACAATAATATAAACCCATGAGACTACTACAAAAAATCAGCCTTTCTACCTGTAACATATTATCTTCTACTTATATTCTGATGTATCGTAAATGTAATTTTGGGGCACCCAATTTGTTCATTTCATTTGAAATACGTTTGGCCAATAGCATGTTGTTATTAGCATTATTATTCAAAGAACTGTTAACTGTGTTGTCAACAGTCTGATACTACTAGGCCATAATAACACTCCTCATGATCCCCTTCCAGGGAAATTAGTGGATAAAACAAGATTTTAGCCCCATAAGAGGTGCAGAAAACAGGATTTTGGGACCAGTCTCAAGGCCTGAGTGTGGAATCAGCAATGGGGATCACATTGACTGACAATGTCAGCCTTCCAGACTTGCACTGATCTCTGAGGTGGTGTTAAGTCAGGAAACTTTTATGAATTGGACAAATGCCTGGAAGTTTATAGACTTTGCTGTCTTTTGGTCCCAACAGGTATTCTCTTCTCACAGATCCTTCTTTCATGTTTTAATTTCCTTGAAATTCATTCAAAACAATATAAGGTACCCATATGAATACTGTAATTAACAGCCTTGTTCCAAAATAGCACTATAAAAAAGTATTATCATTAAATTAGGACCATGATGCATGCTAGGAATTAAAAATGATTAACTCTGTTGAATATATTTGTCAAGAGTAAAGGGATGGGATGTTTTGACAAGAAGAGGTGAAGAAGACATGCTTCTTTTATAACTCACTTCTAAGTTTTAAGCTGGTAGTCAGGGCCATCTTTGGTATTGGATATTCTAACAGACCCATGATCACTTTTAGATGTACTCATTCATTCAGTAAACATTTGTATGCTGAGTTTTGTGAAGGCACAAAGATGTTAAAACCCTGTCTCTGCCCTTGGTGAACTCACATTCTGAAAAACAATTTTCGGAGGGCACCCTTCACTTACTTCATCTCCTAAATCACCATGTTACGTGAATAAGCTGTCCCTATGGTCTAGAATTCAGTCTGGTCACAGGTAAAACGTTCATGTCTTGAGGGATTTCCGTAATTAAACTGCTAGGAGAATTTTTCAAACAGATCCACTCTGATGAGGATTCTTTGGCATCTTGAAACAACTATAGGTTCTGGTATTCTAGATCCTATGTTGGTCATGGTTTGGTGGGCCTTTTGACATATGCACAGACTGCCTGTATGTAATCTCAGTTTCTTGGATTATGAATATTAGTTGAGTAAATTTTTACCATTAGCTTTAGGCATATAAATAATGATAATAAATAGTGCTGAAATAGAAGATAACCTTTTTAGGTCTTACATCTGATTTACTTAGTTGCTCATTTATTCCAGAAAAAATTTTTTGGAGCCTGCTGTGTGTCAAGCACTGATCTAGGCTCTAGTAATAGAAAGCTGAAAGGGATGACTTCCTAGTTCTCAAGAAGGCTATAGTTTGATAGAAGACACAGATAAATCCAATAATAGTCACAGGATATTTATGGGAGTTCCTGTAAGGAGTACTTACCAAAGCTAGGAGTGAGGAGAGACTTAGGGAAGGTTTTCCGGCTGAGTATTAAAAGGTGAATAAGAGCCAAGTTCAGGATGATGGGGGAAGGTTACATGAAAAAGTTGTTATGTACAGTTGCTAAGACATTGGGTCCAGCATGAATAAATAGCTAAGAAATAGCTGTATCGCTGTATGGGACATTTCTGGAACAGAAAGTTGAGATTGAAGGTAGAATTAGGGAATAGGTTTCGTTGGACCTTTTGTAGCACGCTCAAGTCTTGGCCTTTTTGTGAAGGGAGACTACTAAGAGATTTTAACAGGGGGTTATATTTGGGTGTTCTTGTGTTGCTATAATGAAATACTTGAGATTGGGTAATTTTTAAAGAAAAGAGGTTTAGTTGGCTCACAATTCTACAGGCTGTACAAGCATGGCACTGACATCGCGCAGCTTCTGGGAGGCCTCAGGGAACTTTTACTCACCGTGCAAGGCAAAGCAGGAGCAGGCATGTGACATGGCAAAAGCAGAAGCTAGTAAGAGAGAGAGAGAAAGAGAGAGAGATGGGGCAGTGAGGAAGTGCTACATACTTTTAAATGACCCTATCTTGCTAGAATTCACTCACTGTCTTGAGGACAGCACCACGATGATGATGGTAAATCATTCATGAGAAATCACCTCCTACCAGGTTCTACCTTGAGCATTGAGGATTGCATTTCAACATGAGATTTTGGCGGGGACAGATATCCAAACTATATCGGGGTGACATGTGGTCAGATATGTATTTTAGATAGAACACATTAGGAGCTATATTAGAGAAGTGATTGGAGAAAGGAACACAGGATATTTTTTTCAACAATCCAAGTGAGAGATTATCCTGTAATGATACAGAAATGTGGAGCAAAAGTTGACTTTTAAAAAATATTAAGCAGATAAAATTGTTGATTGATTTGCATGTGTAGAAAAAAGCTTTAAATGGTTGATTTGCATGTGGAAAAGAAGCCTTAGGATGGAATCTAGGAGGAACTTCAGGTTGACTACTTGGGTAGGTAGATATATCCCAGGAGAAAGTACAGGTACAGAGAATGAGATGATGAGTTCAGATTCAGCTTTTTTGAGTTGGAGGTGACTGCATACACCCAGATGGAAACACTCAAGAGACAGTTGGAAAGCTAGGCCCATGGCCAAGGATGAGTTCACGTCTACAATTGGACACTGGGGGCTTTGAAATCCCAATGAAAGAGTAGAAGAGGAACGTTGAGTTGCTTAAGAGAAATTAAAGCCGGGGATAGACCTGTGTGGCCAGGCAGCCCACTTTTGCAGAGATCTGTCAGAGCTGTTAGAAATGCAGGGCCCAACTTCTGGAAGACGTATCTATGACTCCTGCTTCTACCTTTTTTTTCCTCCTTCCTATTGTTGAGCCACATCTGTTCACTCAGAGATATGCAGGGACCGCTATTCAATAAATTCAAGGACTCATTAGTCTTTCAGTTTACATTATCCTTTCTGAAACAATTGACACTGTTAACCTTTTCCACTTCTCTCTTCTTTTAATCTTTGGGGACGGAGTTGTTCTAGGCCCATTTCCACCCCACCAATTACATGTGTTCTTTTTTTTTTCTTCTCCCTATCACTTATATATAAATATTCTCCATGATTCTTTAGAATCTCCTTCTCTGGCATGCCTGTGCTTTCTTGTTTGGGGATCATATCATGTGTCTTGACTTCCAATTCTCTGTGTCTGTTTCCAGTTTGGGTTCCAAATCTCTCCCATTTCCAGTTTTGCTGTTTCCTTCTGGAGGAGGGTCCCAAAAGCACTTTGAAATCATGAATTCCAAAACAGGCATTCCTTTACTCTAAGCTTGCTCTCACTTTTTTGTTTTTTAAATAAATTCCACTAATTGGCAGGGAGCATTGGCTCATTCCTGTAATCCCAGCACTTTGGATGGCTGAGGCGGGAGGATTGCTTGAGCCCAGGAGTTTGAGACCAGCCTGGGCAATGTGGCAAAACCCTGGCTCTACAAAAAATACAAAATAATTAGCTGGGCATGGTGGCATACACCTGTGGTTCTAGCTAATTGGGAGGCTCAGGTGGGAGGATCACCTGAGCTTGGGAGGTCGAGGCTTCAGTGAGCCGAGATTGTACCACTGCCCTCCAGCCTGGGCGACAGAGTGAGACTCTGTCCTCCCCCCGCCCCCCAAAAAAAGAAAGCAAAAGTAAATTCCACTGATTACCTAGGTTCAAAATCTTCGGACATTTCTACTCTTGTCTCCTCTTATCCTTTGTTCCTGCCCTCTACAGCAGTGCTGTCTAATAGAACATTCTGTGATGATGAAATTTTTTATTTTTTAAAATTTTTATTTATTTATTTATTTTAAGAAAGTAGGAGTCTCACTCTGCCACCCAGGCTGGAGTTAACAGTAGCATGATCATAGCACACTGCAGCCTCAAATTCCTGGGCTCAAGCGGTCTTCCTGCCTCAGCCTCCTGAGTAATTGAGACTACAGGCACAGACTACCATGCCCGGCTAATTTTTTAATTTTTTTGTAAAGACAAGGTCTCACTTTATTACCCAGGCTGATCTTGAATTCCTGGCCTCAAGTGATCTTCCCAACTTGGCCTCCCAAAAAGCGTTGGGATTACAAGTGTGAGCCACCACGCCAGTGGTACTCTGCTGTGTTCAATTGGTAGCCCCTAGCCACAGTGGCTACTTAGCACTTGAAATGTGGCCAGTGTAACCAAGAAATGGAATTTTTAATTGTTTAAAATTTCAGTTAATTTAAATTTTAAAAGCTACATGTAGTTAGTAGCTACCATAGTGGGTAACACAACTTTACATAGGGTTACCAAGTCCTTTGGACTCTTCCCAACTCTAACTAATTCCACCTTCTCAGTTCAAACAGACCGAACAGTGAAATTGTCTTCAGCCCTCGGCCTTCAGTAGTCCTCACTGTTTTGTTACTGCTGAAGTTGTCCCCAACTGGTATCTTTGCTTTCTTTCGTTTCTGTTGGATTTTTCCCATGCAGTGCCACAAATTTAGCCTTTCTATAGGACAGCCCTGAGCATGTCAACCCCTTACTCAAAAGCCCTGCATAACTCCCCATTGCTGTGGGATGAAATGTACACTCCTTAGCCTGATGTTTGAGGCCTTTCCAGGCGTATTTCTATTTAGTCACCCGTACGCATTGTCAAACTGGATTGGACTCTCCCCTTCTCCTGTGATTTTTCTGTCCTCATCTTTGTGTCTTCTGTTTGTTCTGCAGGGAGTTGTTCTCCCAAATCCACACTTCCTTAAAGAGCCATCTCAGTGTCACTACCATTGAGGTGGCCCTCATTTCCCTCCCATTTTTTTTTTCGTGTTAACTTCCAGTAGCATTTTTTCATACTCACCTGTGGCACTTACCACTTCCTGCCTCAGACCATAAAATCCCTGAAAGTAAGCTTCATGTCCATTTTTATTTTTGTTTGTTCACAAAATGTAGCAAGACTTTTTGATTTTGTTAGATGTTCAGTAACTTTTATTGAATTAACAGAAATAAACATGACTCAGTATTGAGTCAGGATCTACTAATTTGGGCGAGCTTATTTATCTCCTTACCTGGAGTCAAAAATGGTCTCAAATTTTTTTGTTGTTGTTCATTTTAGTAGTAGTTGTTGGAGTATTGTACAAAGCCTAAAAGTAGGGGTTAAGGGGTAACTCAAGGGATAAAGTTAGAGGATTGTATGACCAGGAACTAGGGAAATTATTATGAACATATGCTCAAGGGTTTATTTCAAAACTTAATTTGTATTATCCAGACTGGCTGATGCTTTTGCTAATGCTGCTTTATAACTGGCCTTTTTCTAAGAACTCTGGGGTAAGTTGATGATGAAAGTTGGTATGATGAGAAGTTTATTCTGTCCAATTTTACTTTATCTTATTAGAAATCATTTTGTCCACATTAGAAATCTATTATTTAGTCCTACTGAGTATAATTGAAAAGCATTTAATCCTATAGGCTCTGCAAGGACAGATATCAAGTCAGCAGGTTGCTGTAGAGAAACTGAAGAAAACGGCTGAAGTGCTTTTAGATGCCAGGGGTTCTTTACTTCCAGCCAAGAATGATATCCAGAAAACACTTGGTAAGATATTCATGTCCTTGCTTCCTGTCTCACAGGTAAATTTTGAAGAAAGATGTCCTAGTAGATACAGAGAAAAATGTTCACTAGTTATAGATTGTGTTCTGTGTGCTCTTTCTCTGTGAAATGGTGTTCCTGAATCTGGGAAAAGGCATGCCTTCTTTGGCAGATATATTAGAATGTTAGGGGCAGGAGCTGTGTGTCTGAAAATAGTATATTTAAATTTAAATTTGATATTTAGAAAACGTAACAGAAACTTGCTATGTAATGTCCACCACAGGAAGTAGAACTTCATAAAATTCTCTTGGTCGATGGGATTGGGCAGAGGAAGGCTTTCAACTTAAGGCCAAAAGTCTTTATCAATAATGGGAACATGGGTTTAAGAAGTTGAAAGATGTGCTTAATTGAATCAAATTGAATTTATTTATTTTTAGAGATGGGGTGACTTTATTGCTCAGGCTGAGTGGAGTGGCACAACCATGTCTCACTGCAGCCTTGACTTCCTGGGCTCAAGCAGTCTTCCCCATCTCAGCCTCCCGAGAAGTGAGGACTACAGCAGTGCTCTATCATGCCCAGCTAATTTTTAAAGTATTTTTGTAGAGATGGGGTCTCACTATATTTTGTCCAGGCTGGTCTCAAACTCTTGGGCTTAAATAATCCTCCCCAAATGTTTTGTGCACAAAAGTACCACTACAGCTGTAATCAAGTTTCTATTATCACTGAAGAATTGGGGTAACTGAATTCTCAATTTGAGTGCGGCCAATAAAAAATTTCTAGAACACAGAGAAGTGGGAAGACTTCTCAAAGCACATCTCTCAGGCCAGGTGCAGAAGCTCACACTTGTAATCCCAACATTTGGGGAGGATCATTCAAGCCCAAGAGTTTGTGATTAATGTGTTTCTTGAGAAAAGAGCTATTGTATATTATCTTTGTATCTACCCACAGTGTTTAGTTTATATCAAATGTGCAGTGGATTATCAATATATATTTTTTACTATCTTACATATGTATTTTTTGTTTTCACTGCCCTACTTTTCACAATATTTAATGTTATTGTATATTTCTATGTGTGAATATGTGAGGTAAAAATATTCCACAACAGATGATTAGACATATGTTTTGCCCTAAATAGAGCATAAATTAAAATCTGAGTCGAAATTTTATTTGAAGAGAAGAATGGAACTTAGCTCTTTTAAGATCACTGTATAGAAGGGAAACCCTGTCTTTTATTCTTACACATATCCAGATGTTTTTTATTGTGTACCCCCATCAAAAATTATCTTCAGCCTGCATCCCCATACATGCAGATATATTTATAAGTCATATGAACATATTACTATATTATTAATCATATGTGTTATAATTATGAAACACAAAAGTATAGAGTTTTAAAGTATAAAATGAAAATGTGAATGGAAGTTCTAACATTTTGTCCCAGTGCAGCATCTCATATATCCACCTTAGATAGCATTGCTATGAGGATTTGGGTATAAGGATATGAAGGAGAAAGAAAGACTATCTTATTTGTATTTCTGTTACTTGAAGAGGCATTTTGACATTTTTTCTCATTGTTAAGTGTACATAGTTTCACTTTTAGTTGCTTAAAATTCATTTGTTACATTATTTTAAAACAAACTTCTGGCATAATTTTCTAGGAAATATGTGGAACTATTTAAGGTATAGAGGAGTTTCTCTAAGATCTTTCTGACTTCTAAGAAAACCAATGATTTAAGAAAATAACATTCTTATAGATTTTTATACCTTTTTCTAAAATAATTTTTATTTTACTAAAATCAAGAATTTACTTCAGTGACAATATTTTATCACTAAGAAGTACAAACCAAACAGTGTATTCGTTTAGGCTACTATAACAAAAATACCATCGTCTGGGTACCTTAAACAACATACATTTATTTCTCATAGTTCTGGAGGCTGGAAGTCAGAGATCAGGGTGCCAGTATGGTCGAGTTCTGGTGAGGGCCCTTTTCCTGGCTTATAGATGGCCACTATCTTGCTGGTAGAGAGTGGTGGAGAGACATCATTTCTCTCCTGTTTCTTCTTCTAAGGGTGCTAATCCCATTCACACAGGCTCTACACTCATGACCTAATTACCTCCTCAGAGAGAGAGAAAAAATCTGAGTGTTTTTGCTACTCACTCTCATACACCATTGATCAAGACACAGAACAGTTCTGTGACCAGATGTGTGTGTGTATTTCTCCCCATACACCAAACAATTCTCCAACAGATACCAGCTGGATGTCCCATAATACAATTCAATTCAATTCAATTCTGACACTGTCTACCTGGAATTAGCTTCAGATCCCACAGGTTAAGGGGTCAGTCTCATAATGCTGCCCCCACTTCAGATACCAATCACAAATCCCAAATTGTGATCTGTATTTCAGAATGATCAGCTATAAATTAGGGTTCCCTTGACCCTCCTCAGGTTCAATTAATATGCAAGAGTGACTCACAGAACTCAGAGAAAGACTTTACTTACATTTACCCACTTAGTAAAGAATATTACAAAGGATACAGATGAACAGCCAGATGGAAGAGATACACAGAGTGAGGTATGGGAGGAGGGGAGCAGAATTCAATGCCCTCTATGGGCATGCCACCCCTAGGACTCCATGTGTTCAGCTATTCAGAAGCTCCCCAAACCAATCCTATTGGGTTTTTATGGCAGCTTCATTGCATAAGCATGATTGATTGCATCATTGGCCATTGGTAGCAACTCAACCTTCAACCCCTCTTCCCTCCTCAGAGGTTGAGGGGGTGACAGTTCCAACTGTCTAATCACATGGTTTGTTCCCTGGCAACATCTGCCACTCTCCCCTGCTCCCCCTACCCTAAGACTATCCAGGAGGCACCAGGCATCACTTCATTCAAACAAAAGATGCCCCTCACTCAGGAAATTCCAAGGGATTTAGGAGCTCTGTCATACACTCCTATCACTCAGGAAATCACAAAGGTCTTAGGAACTCTGTGTCAGGAACTGGGGTCAGTGACCAAATATCAGAACAAAAGATTGTCCTTAGTGTCTGTATTACTGAGGAAATCAGAAGGGTTTTAGGAACTTTATGTCAAGAGCTATGATCAGAGACCAAATATTTCTTATTATATGATAATATCACATCTTCCAAAGGCCCCACCACCCAACGCTATCACACTGGAACTTTGGCCCCAATATATGAATTTTGGGGGACACATTTAGTCTACAGCAGACAGTAACACTCAGATCTGTTAATTATATGAAAATAGCTGGCTTTCCTTGGGAAGTCACTTATTATGGCCAAACAGATCACTGATTTTACTTACCCTGTTGATGCAGTTGCCCAACTGAGAAGTCGCTAACCTGCCAACTTCAAGCTGCCATTCAGAGCATGTGCTCTTGTGAGTTTCCAAATTAGAGCTCATTTTTTTCTTCAACTTTTATTTTAGAATCAGAGGGTACATATACAGGTTTGTTAGAAAGGTATATTGTATGATGCTGAGGTTTGGCATATGATCTAACCCATCACCCAGGTAATAAGATAGTCTGCAATAGGTAGTTTTTCAGCCCTTACCTTCCCACCCCTCTCCCCCAACTAGTAGTCTTCAGTGTCTATTGTTTAGAGCTTAATTTTGAACACACTGCTTGTTTCCTCTGCTGACAGCATTCTCGTGCATATTAAATGCTGTCTCCCTCCCCACTCGGTATGCTGATAGGCTTCATTTTGTTTTAGTAAGAGGAGCATGATTTTTTCTTTAAATCATCCAAACTTAACCTCTCACTCCAGTGAAAATGTTCAAGATGTTTTCTCATGATGTAGCATTAGAACAATTATATTATTTTGTTGTGTAGATTATGTTTCATGGGCCAAACACAAGCCAGTAAGATACTTCATTTTATAGAGATGTTTCAGGACACAGCTTTTCCTTACTGAAGCTTTCTACAATGTGCAAGACTAAAGCATTCAGAAATAATTAAAATATTTTTCAAATTCTCGGACAATAAGTGACAAATTCACTATTTAAAACATTGTTTTCCAGAGAGAAAGAGATGAATACATTAAAAACCATTATTGTTCAAACTCTTCATTGGTCTACAATACAGAATGTAGGATGTTAACATGTGGGACTTTAGTCAAGTGAAAACTAAACCAGAAAGGGTTTTTTTTTTAGCATCTTGAATCTTTAAAATTGAAGGTAAAGTTTATCCTCATATGAGATAGGTTAGCCTGTTAAGTTTATTCTTCTCTTTTGTCTGCTGTTAAACTTTTAAATAAATTCAATTAGTGTATATTTTAGAAGCATAATCTCAACTTAAATGGATTTTCATTGTTGCCTATTTTCTTAATTTACTTGCGTCTGCCAGTTTCTGTGCATTTGAATGATTTGCTTAAGTTGTGAAGTATGACAAAAGCTTAGCATGGGTGTGTGTGGGGGAGGGAGAGAGGGTGATGATTTTTATATGTAGAAGTTAATTCTTCATAAATCTTTGTATTGTCTTGAGAATAGCTGTGTGTGACTCACCTTTTTCTCCCCATAAGTAATTATCAATAAATATGGCTAATGTGAAATGTCAGATTGAGAACCAGTATTTATTTCAAAGATTTGCTGTTCGTACCACTCTTTCATCTCTCTGAGACAATTCAAATGTTTATGCATCCAAAAAAATCTCTTTTCAAATGCAGATGGGATATATATTAACTTTTTAAAAAAGATTTCAATTTTCATTTTCCATTGGGCTCTTTTCTTTCTTTATATTTTAACATTTTAGATGGTGCTCTGATTATGCATTAGGAATTTATCATTGAACTTTTTATTTTTAAAATTTTTGTGTGGAAATTGTATGATTCACCTTCATGTGTTTTTGAAAAGGGATAGGGCAAAGAGAACTTTGTTCTTAATATTTCCTGATCTGTTTGGAGTAGATGACATTGTTGGGAGATACGAGGATCTGTCCAAGTCTGTTAATGAACGAAATGAAAAACTCCAGATAACCTTGACCCGTTCACTGAGTGTGCAGGATGGCTTGGATGAAATGCTGGACTGGATGGGAAGTGTGGAAAGTTCTCTGAAAGAACAAGGTCAAGTGCCTTTAAACTCTGCTGCTCTTCAGGATATCATCAGTAAAAACATTGTAAGTGACTTTAAAAAAAAATCCCATTTACAGTTTTTTAAAAAAACAGTTTTATAGGTTCAAAGTATAGATAGATTTAAGATAAATTTAAGGATATGAAAAAGAGACATACTGAATGTGAGTGTAGAAAGTAATACACAAAATCAAGTGTGTAAAATGGTTTATCTGTGAAGAAGTGTAGGAAGGGCTTTGTGTACTTTTTCTTGAATATTATTCCTTATAGAGGGCTTATGCATACATTGAGTCTTATCTTGTTTATCATTGTTTCAGCCAGCTGCACATGAGGTTAATCAGATCAGTCTTGTCTAGTCTTTTAAGAATTAGGACCATGGCTAATCCCCAGGCTCCATTAGATTCTAGGGGTTGCTGAGTAGCAGCAGCCTCCTGCCTCATTCAAGCAACTAGCCAGCTGTTCTTCACTCTCTCGGAGAGGTTTAGGATGGCATTCCTCAAGGGGCAGATCAAACTTGTTATTCAGTTTCAACGGTTAACCTTCCTAGTCACAGGTTGTGCAAGCTTATGTTGTTAGGATTAGTCATTTTAAAAAATTCTGTCACATTATTGGTAAACATAATAATAAAACATATGCAATACTTGGTTTATTTCAGATGTTGGAACAGGATATTACAGGTCGTCAGAGCAGTATAAATGCCATGAATGAAAAACTGAAGAAATTTATGGAAACAACAGATCCATCCACTGCATCCTCACTGCAAGCCAAAATGAAAGACTTGTCTGCTCGGTTTTCAGAAGCAAGTCATAAACACAAAGACATTCTTGCTAAAATGGAGGAACTAAAAACCAAAGTAGAACTGTTTGAGAACCTCTCAGAAAAGCTCCAAACATTTTTAGAAACAAAAACTCAGGCTCTTACTGAAGTAGATGTGCCAGGAAAAGATGTTACTGAATTGTCTCAGTATATGCAGGTATGTCTTCCTTACTACTCAGGAGGCTAATCAGATAGATTAATAGTTAGGGCAAACTGATATACTTATTGCCAGAATTATAATTGGCAATCATTTTAATTGCTTATAGATCAGTAAAGATCTATGTTTTATTCCTTTAAAAATCTCAAACCTTATCTTTTCCTTGAAGCCTTTGCTGATTGATTGGAAATAAGTATCATTTATCACACATATCATAGGTAGTATAAGTATCATCTTACGTACCAGAAACTACAAAGAGACAAAATATAGAATGCATTTTAAATTAAATAATGTTTACTGTGTTCTCTTTCAAGCCTACTTGCATGTTTATTATATTTAGAATACTGGCCATAGGCAGACTCATTTTTATGTGAAATTATGAATAGAGCCATTCTGATTCCATACAGACCTCTGAATGGAATGCCATTTGAAGATCTAGCAGTATTTATATTGACTAAATATCTTAATGCTTTGTAGGAATCAACTTCTGAATTTTTAGAACACAAGAAAGATCTTGAAGTTTTGCATAGTCTCTTGAAGGAGATATCCAGCCATGGCTTACCAAGTGATAAGGCTTTGGTTTTTGAAAAAACAAATAATTTGTCAAAGAAATTCAAGGAAATGGAAGATACCATCAAAGAAAAGTAAGTACCACTTTAAAAATTGTGTTTTATTCTATTTATATTAATTAGAGTGAGATACTTGTATTTATTTATATAGATAACTGAAACAATTTTGAAAACTTGAGAATAAGCATAGGGCTACTGTATAAATGTTTTTATATTTTGATCATTTTTTGCTATTAAAATTACATTATTTGCTTTAACATTTAGGAGGAAAATTTAATACATCTTACATAAAAGTGGAAAATGTTACATAGGAAAAATGATGGTGGTAGTATATTACTGAAAATGGTCTAAACTTGCTGTAGTCTCTGAAGCCTATGGCAAATATCACATTTTTATTTGCAAAGGCAGAAATAACCTTGAAAAACAGCTCGTGGTTCTTTGCTTTCCAAGCTCAACTCAGAAACGATGTGCAGTTTCAATATGGCCTTTTTAATATAATAGTTTACTTTTTAAAGAGCAGTAGATGAGATAGGAAACTGTGAAAAAACAAGATTAGAAACAAGTGAATGAACCTAAGTTGAGCTAAAAAGCTATACAGGACCTTGTGATTGAGCTTTTGTGTTTCTGATCTTGTGTTAGTTTAGATATACATTGGATTTTGCTAAAGTTTATATAGAAAAGCCTCAAAACATAGAAAAGTCATTTCTCTTCCAACTACTCTTCTTTATTTCTTCAGAATTCTCTACCTAAAATGTTTGAGTGCTGCCTTTACTTCTCACAGAGCTATATGTTCCATCCTGTCATATGGTATTTAATTCACATTGCATAGAAGAAATGTTCTTGGTTTTCTTAGGTATTATGTAGGTCGTTTCTTCTTTCAAATGGGTCCAACTTTAAAATAATGTAGTCATCAGTAATTAGTCCAGCTGCAGTCATTCTTATTTGCCAGTGTTCTGCACGCTTGCATATGTATATGTGTCATCCACATGCCAAATGTTAACTGTTCTCACAGTTGTTCATGTGCCGGGCATGTGTACTGCCTCCATGGTGCCGAGCATACAGAACAACCCATACAGTTCACCAGGGAGTTTCCTGAGTCTCTATAGAGGAGGCACACATGAGCATTCTCCAGTCACTAGGTTTCATCTCATTTTGGGAGACTTTAATCTGGACTGCCTGCCCCAGTTTATCCATCCATAAACATGGCTGTAGTATAGCGTAGAAACCACTAGGTGGCATTATGTTTTCCTCATGTCAGTGATTGTCAACCTTTCCCTTCTGGTTCTGTGCCTACTGGCATTCAGCATCACATAAAGTGGACAGATCAAAGCTCATTGAATCTAAATAATGTTAAAACTGTTTGTGTATTCTTAGAGTTTATGTAGCATTATAGAGAGTGCCATTACATACGGGCTACAGATTTCTTGAATACTCCTATCTTTATGAACCTTGCCTGAGAAATAAACCAATAGTTATTTAGCTCAGGGGTTCCCTAACCCCTGAGGTACCTACAGGTCCATGACCTATTATGAACTGGGCTGCACAGTAGGAGGTGAGTGGCGGCACCAAAGCTTCATCTGTATTTACAGCCGCTCTCCATTACTTGCATTGCTGCCTGAGCTCTGCCTCCTGTCAGATCGTCAGAGGCATTAGATTCTCATAGGGCCATGAGCCCTATTGAGAACTGCATGCAAGGGATCTAGGGTGCATGCTCCTTATGAGAATCTAATGCCTGATAATCTGCCACTGTCTCCCATCACCCCCAGATGGGACTGCCTAGTTTCAGGAAAACAAGCTCAGGGCTCCCACTGATTCTACATTATGGTGAGTTGCATAATTATTTTAATATATATTACAATGTGTAATAATAATAGAAATAAAGCACACAATAAATGTAACATGCTTTAATTATCCCAAAACCATCCCCTCTACCTGGTCTGTGGAAAAAATTGTCTTCCACGAAACCAGTCCCTGGTGCCTAAAAGGCTGGGGACTACTGATTTAGCTGATTTCACTTGTCACCTGTGAAACTTTTCCTCCTGTATCAAAGGGTTAGAGTACACATGGAAGATGGTTTCTTAACATTAAGTGTGTCATGAGAATAATAATTTTATTCTTCTTTCTGTGACTTAAATTCTTGTATGATTTTTGTTATGTAGAAAAGAAGCTGTAACTTCTTGTCAAGAACAGTTGGATGCTTTCCAAGTTCTTGTTAAATCATTGAAGTCATGGATAAAAGAAACAACAAAAAAAATTCCCATTGTGCAGCCTTCTTTTGGTGCAGAGGATTTAGGAAAATCTTTGGAAGACACTAAGGTGAATCGTTATCTAATACTAAATTTTCATTTGTGCCAGTAATGAAAGATTAAAAGACTAATGGTAGTTTTCTTTGATCTAATATCATCTAAGTTTGATCCTCATATATGTACTGTATATTTTGTTGACCTTTGGAAATCATGGCATGGGGCTTAACTAATTCTTTTGGAAAAGGACATAAACTTTTCAGTTGATTTGCTTTTTAAAAAAATATATTAATGAGTTGCTGACTATTCTAGTAATCAAGTTTGCTTTCCTACCAAATCTCTACTTAGTTTCAGTAATTTTTATACCATTTCTCATAATATTAAGTAAAACATCTTCACTCAGCATTTTACTCTAGCTTGTATATATCACTATAATGAGTATTTGGAAAGAGAAGTTATTTGAATCTCCTGCATAAATAGTGCACAAGTCTTTTGTCATCTGCCTCAAGGCGTAACACCTGTGACCAGTATGGCAATTTTTTTTTTTTCCACTCCAAATTTGTGGATGTGTGTGTGTTTTTAAAAGTAATTGAAATTTGTAGGATTAAAATACACTGTAAAATTAAATTCTGAATTCCTATTTATTTTTATTGTTCCTAGTACCTTTTATCTTGTAACTGGTCTGTTACCTAGTACAGTTTTACAGACTTACAGTTGACAGTTATTTTGGAACCCATAGCAGCCAAGAATAGCCTGACTCCCACTGTGGCTAGGATTTTACTTGCCACTTACGAAACCTTTGAAGGCAGAATGGGCCATACATACCGCACCATTAACTGAGTTGACAGTCACCTGGGCTGTGGGAACAAATAAGTACCTTTTTCTTTCATTGACTCCCTTACAAATCAGGGTCTACAATTATTACTACTTTGAGATATGTTTAAGAAATTGAATTATAATGTGCAACTTTGCAAATATTAAGATGGAAAAATAATGTGTTTTTATATCTCAAGAAATTACAAGAGAAGTGGAGTTTAAAAACATCAGATATTCAGAAAGTAAACAACAGTGGGATCTCACTATGTAACTTAATAAGTGCTGTGACCACCCCTGCAAAGGCAATAGCAGCAGTTAAATCAGGTATGAGCTTTATTTACATTTATGGCAAAAACTGTAAGCATTGAGTTTACTCATGTCAATTTTGTGTATGTTATTTTTAAATTAATGCATAAAATAACCTCAGAAATACAAAGTGAAAGTGGCAAGAAACATGGCATCTATAAGCACACAGTGTTGGGAATGTATCTGTACTAATCAAATTTCAAATCCTTCTTATGTTTTATTTTATTAGACTGTATTTAAAATGTAGCTAAATTAATATGTAAGAATAAGGAATGTTATATTGGGGAAGGAAACAGATCATATTCAAATTTGTGTGCTTTTTACCTTAATTAGATGGATATGTTGAAATTCTATTTAAAATATTTATAATATTTGATAAAGAAATGAGTCTGGGCAGCTGGGAAAGAAGTGAGGGAAGGAAATAGGCCCTTTTCTATAGAGTGGACACTCTCTTATTTTATTCCTGTGTACTTTATTCTGTACATCATTCCCAAAGTAAACAATTATGCAGTATGTGAGCCAGCATATTTGTATCACAATCTAACTCATGGTTAAGCCACTTTGCTCAATAAAATGGGAGAGTCATGTGTAAATATTGATTCTAAAATTAATTTAAGCAAGTTATGGTTATAGTTTTTAGTTTGAAACATACAGTAACAAGTTTTAAAAAAAAAATAATTGGCAGAAGGCAGCTCTGATATCTTTCTTCTGAGAGTTCTGAGTATCCTCTGTGGGGTATCTAGTCTGACCAGCCCCCCAGCTGTCCCTATTGTGATACTGATGTTCCAGCTGGGCCCTTCTCAGCCAACCATTTATTCCACTCTATTAATCCTATTTCAGGGACTACCTATATTATAATGGTGTGATGATTTCTCCTTTTTCTTCTAATCAGATTTCCTGAAATGTCAGTTTTTTTTTTTTTTTAGAAGAGGGATTCTATTGTGCTTTATTTATTTTATCTCTTCATGTCCCCTTTATATTTGCCATAAATATCAAGTGTTTGTTGTTGTTGTTGTTGCTGTTGTTTTAGGATTTTTTTTTTTTTTTTTTTTTGATTCTTGGTAACTACCAAGCATGGTAGGAATTAGTACTGAGCGTCTACAGGATATTTTCACTTCCATCTGAAATCCCATTATGTTTAATTTTTTTTAAGGGACAAAGTTAAGATTCAGATGTTTTAATGTTTCTGTTTAGACTTGTTATTATGTGGTTGATCTGAGAAATGTCTTTGTGTTTTGGATACATAGCCAATAGATACTAGTATGAGAAAGTCTAACTGATATTTTAATATTCTGATTATGAAAAAGTACCAGTGCTAGATTGTTATGTAATAAAAGTGAACTATTAGTTTACTGTTTACTGACTAGTTTCTATTTGCTAAGCAATGGATCTTTGGTTCCCACATTGGTGTTTGGTTCCCACAGTTAGGTATTATTATTCCCATCAGTTTGTCTGATTCGTTTATCCAGTCACCTGAGTAGTAATTAATGAGGCTGGAGTTTAAAATCAGGTAAGTTATACAGCAAGACCTAGGTACTCCTAACCACCATGCTCTCTCTTCGTGTTGACGTAATATGGGTTTAATAATTGATTTGTTTATTTTCTTTTTCACTTTCAACTTCTTATGTATTTTAAAAAATTATTCTGCCTGCATTAAGCCCATGATAGCACCGTGTTAACTGCACCAGACAATTTTCAATCCTTAAGTAAGGCAGATACTCTTTTGTCAGTCACATATGCATTGTTCAACACACTTACATACTGAGTACCTTCTGAGCTTCAGGACCTTTATCATTAAGATAATTTTAACAATAAAGTGAGAGGTGACTGGCAAGATGGCTGAATAGGAACAGCTCCAGTCTGCAGCTCCCAGCGAAATCAATGCAGAAGGCGGGTGATTTCTGCATTTCCAACTGAGGTACCCGGCTCATCTCACTGGGGCTGGTTAGACAGTGGGTGCAGCCCACGGAGGGTGAGCAGAAGCAGGGTGGGGCGTTGCCTCACCTGGGAAGCGCAAAGGGGTGGGAAACTCCCTCCCCTAGCCAAGGGAAGCTGTAAGGGACTGTGCCTTGAGGAATGGTGCATTCTGACCCAGATACTACACTTTTCCTACAGTCTTCTCAACTCACAGACCAGGAGATTCCCTTGGGTGCCTACACCACCAGGGCCCTGGGTTTCAAGCACAAAACTGGGTGGCTGTTTGAGCAGACACTGAAGTAGCTGCAGGAGTTTTTTTTTTTTTTTTCCATACTGCAGTAACACCTGGAATACCAGCGAGACAGAATCATTTACTCCCTTGGAAAGGGGGCTGAAGCCAGGGAGCCAAGTGGTCTAGCTCAGCAGGTCCCACCCCCACGGAGCTCAGCAAGCTGAGATCCACTGGCTTGAAATTCTCACTGCCAGCACAGCAGTCTGAAGTCGACCTGGAGTGCTTGAGCTTGGTGAGAGGAGGGGCATCCACCATTACTGAGGCTTGAGTAGGTGGTTTTCCCCTCACAGTGTAAACAAACTGCCAGGGAAGTTCAAACTGTGCAGAGCCCACCACAGCTCAATAAAGCCGCTGTAGCCAGACTGCCTCTCTAGATTCCTCCTCTCTGGGCAATGCATCTCTGAAAAAAAGGCAGCAACCCCAGTCAGGGTCTTATAGATAAAACCCCCATCTCCCTGGGACAGAGCATCTAGGGGAAGGGGCGGCTGTGGGTGCAGCTTCAGCAGACTTAAATGTCCCTTCCTGCTGGCTCTGAAGAGAGCAGCGGATCTCCCAGCACACACAGCACTCCAGTTCTGCTAAGGAACAGACTGCCGCCTCAAGTGGGTCCCTGACCCCCGTGCCTCTTGACTGGGAGACACCTCCCAGCAGGGGTCGACAGACACCTCATACAGGAGAGCTCCGGCTGACATCTGGAAGATGCCTGAATAGACCAATAAGTTCTGAAACCGAAGTAGTAATTAATAGCCTACCAACCAAAGAAAGCCCAGGACCAGACAGATTCATAGCTGAATTCCACCAGAGGTACAAAGAGGAGCTGGTACCATTCCTTCTGAAACTATTCCAAACAATAGAAAAAGAGGGACTCTTAGCTGGGTGCGGTGGTTCACGCCTGTAATCCTGGCACTTTGGGAGGCGAGGTGGGTGGATCATGAGATCAGGAGATCGAGACCATCCTGGTTAACATGGTGAAACCCCGTCCCTATTAAAATACAAAAATTAGTTGGGCTGGGTGGCGGATGCCTGTAGTCCCAGCTACTCGGGAGGCTGACGCGGGAGAATGGCATGAACCCAGGAGGCGAAGCTTGCAGTTAGCTGAGATCACACCGCTGCACTCCAGCCTGGGTGACAGAGCAAGACTCCGTCACCAAAAAAAAAAAAAAAAAAAAAAGGAAAAAGTAAAAGAGGGACTCCTCCTACCTCATTTTAAGAGACCAGCATCATTCTGATACTAAAACCTGGCAGGGACACAGCAAAAACAGAAAATTTCAGGCCAAGATCCCTGATGAACATCGATGCGAAAATCCTCAGTAAAACACTGGCAAACTGAATCCAGCAGCACATCAAAAAGCTGATCCACCACAATAAAATGACAAAAACCATGATTATCTCAATAGATGCAGAAAAGGCCTTCGATAAAATTCAACACCCCTTCATGCTAAAAACTCTCTTTAAACTAGGTTTTGATGGAACATATCTCAAAACAATAAGAGCTATTTGTGACAAACTCACAACCAATATCATACTGAATGGGCAAAAGCTGGAAGCATTCCCTTTGAAAACCGGCACAAGACAAGGATGCCCTCTCTCACCACTCCTATTCAGCATAGTATTGGAAGTTCTGACCAGGGCAATCAGGCAAGAGAAAGTAATAAAGGGTATTCAAATAGAAAGAGAGGAAGTTAAATTGTCTCTGTTTGCAGATGACATGATTATATATTTAGAAAACCCCATCGTCTCAGCCCAAAATCTCCTTAAGCTGATAAGCAACTTCAGCAAAGTCTCAGGATACAAAATCAGTGTGCAAAAATCACAGGCATTCCTATACGCCAATAATAGACAAACAGCCAAATAATGAGTGAACTCCCATTCACAATTGCTACAAAAAGAATAAAATACCTAGGAATCCAACTTACAAGGGATGTGAAGGAACTCTTAAAGGAGAACTACAAACCACTGCTCAAGGAAATGAGAGGATACAAATAGAAAAACATTCCATGCTCATGGGTAGGAAGAATCAATATTGTGAAAATAGTTATACTGCCCAAAGTAATTTATAGATTAAATGCTATCCCCATCAAGCTACCATTGACTTTCTTCACAGAATTAGAAAAAAAAACTTTAAATTTCATATGGAACCAAAAAAGACCCCGCATACCCAAGACAATCCTAAGCAGAAAAAACAAAGCTGGAGGCATCACGCTACCTGACTTCAAACTATACTACAAGGCTACAGTAACCAAAACAGCATGGTACATATACCAAAATAGACATATAGACCAATGGAACACTACAGAGGCCTCAGAAATAACACCACACATCCACAACCATCTGATCTTTGACAAACCTGACAAACGCAATGGGGGAAGGATTCCTTATGTAGTAAATGGTGTTAGGAAAACTGGCTAGCCATATGCAGAAAACTGAAACTAGACCCCTTCCTTACACCTTATAAAAAAACTAACTCAAGATGGATTAAAGACTTAAACATAAGACCTAAAACCATAAAAATCCTAGAAGAAAACCTAGGCAATACCATTCAGGACATAGGCATGGGCAAAGACTTCATAACTAAAACACCAAAAGCAATGGCAACAAAAGCCAAAATTGACAAATGTGATCTAATTAAACTAAAGAGCTTCTGCACAGCATAAGAAACTATCATCAGAGTGAACAGGCCACCAACAGAATGGGCAAAAAATTTTGCAACCTATCCACTTGACAAAGGGCTAATATCCAGAATCTACAAGGAACTTAAACAAATTTACAAGAAAAAAACAACCCCATCAAAAAGTGGGCAAAGGATATGAAGAGATACTTCTCAAAAGAAGACATTTATGCGGTCAACAAATATATGAAAAAAAGCTCATCATCACTGGTCATTAGAGAAATGCAAATTAAAACTACAATGAGGTACCATCTCATGCTAGTTAGAATGGCAATCATTAAAAAGTCAGGAAACAACAGGTGCTGGAGAGGATGTGGAGAAATAGGAACACTTTTACACTCTTGGTGGAGTGTAAGTTAATTCAACCATTATGGAAGACAGTGTGACAGTTCCTCAAGGATCTAGAACCAGAAATACCATTTGACCCATCAATCCCGTTACTGGGTATATACCCAAAGGATTGTAAATCATTCTACTATAAAGACACATGCACATGTATGTTTATTGCAGCACTATTCACAATAGCAAAGACTTAGAACCCACCCAAAAGCCCATCAATGATAGACTGGATAAAGAAAAGGTAGCACATATACATTATGGAATACTATGCAGCCATAAAAAATGATAGTTCATGTCCTTTCCCAGGATATGGATGAAGCTGGAAACCATTCTCAGCAAACTAACAGAGGAACACAAAACCAAACACCGCATGTTCTCACTCATAAGTGGGAGTTGAACAATGATAACTCAGGGACACAGGGATGGGAACATCACACACCAGGGCCTGTTGGAGGGTGGGCGGGCTGGTGGGCGATAGCATTAGGAGAAATAATGTAGATAACAGGTTGATTGGTGCAGCAAGCCTCCATGGCACGTGTATACCTATGTAACAAATCTGCACATTCTGCACATGTATCCCAGAACTTAAAATATAATAAAATAAATAAAAATAAATACAAATTTAAAAAAAACACTAAGCTTCCACTTATTGCTCTAAAATGCAATTTAATAAATATGACTCTTCCTAGAATAGAGGAATTTATGATAAAGCGATTTCATCACAAAAATTTTTATGAATTAATATTTAATGATTATATAATATAAACATACTGAAATGGTAGTGTTTAAGACAATACTTTAAGAATAAATTTTACATAAAAGAGAGGATATTGTTTGATATTTAAATTTTGGACATTCATTTGATTTTGAAGTTGAGTCAGTATTTTATGTTTTCAAATAGCAGTAACATTTTAAAGTGATTACTGTTGATGGGGTTTAATTTAATCCCATCTTCTGTTAATGTATAGAAATGCTATGAAACTCTGTGATTATTTTAGTGTTAATATTTTTGCAGGTGGTGCAATATTAAATGGTGAAGGAACAGCCACAAATACTGAGGAATTTTGGGCAAATAAAGGTGAATATTAATTTTAATTTGTTATTGATTAATGTAATTTGGTATTTTTTTAATGAGAGAAAATCTTAGAGGCAAACAGTAGTTATATTGAAATTTCAAGCCTGAATTACAATGTTATTTGATCTAATAGTCACAATCTCCATAAATACTATATTTATATAACATTTTATGCAGTTTTGTGTATCTGAAATGAATAAAATCAAGTTGTTCAGTTTGACTCTTGGTTTTGTTGCTTGCTTTTTGGTTAATTTGAGATATTTTGTCACTTGGGATAACATTATTTGACCTGATTTATTGAATTTGGTGTTTGAGATATTGCTAAGTAACATTTTGTGGTTTGTGTTTTTTATTACATTTAAAATATCTTTTTTATTTTACTTGTATTATGCAATTTTCTTGAATTATTTGTGATTAAATAGCATTATAAGATGATCCAACCTTTTATTTCTAAAATATTTATGACTTTATCATACTAGGCTTAATAGTCACAAACTAGACATTATAAAATATCATGTAAAAAAAACTTTTATTTCTAGACCTCTGCTCCGAATGTCCTGAAAATATGTCAATATAGTTGTTTTTCTTACTCCTAGGTTTAACATCCATTAAAAAGGACATGACTGACGTTAGTCATGATTATGAAGATCTTGGCCTCTTACTCAAGGACAAAATAGCAGAACTGAACACTAAACTCTCCAAATTACAAAAGGCTCAGGAAGAATCAAGTGCAATGATGCAGTGGTTGCAGAAAATGAACAAAACTGCAACAAGATGGCATCAGACACCTGCACCTACAGATACTGAAGCTGTGAAGACTCAAGTTGAGCAGAATAAGGTATATTCTGTAGGTGCACCTATGGAAGACATGAAAGAGAATGGATTAGCAGTTGGAATGGAGCTCTGGTATTCAGAAGCTCTGTTCTGTTTTCTAGCTCTATAAACTTTAGCACATAATTTGACAGTTTTGTTTAATGTGCCTTTCTGTAGAGACTGATAATAATAGTTACTTTTTTAAAATTTTGGGCACAGCCACGTTATAGATTAGCAAACTGTTTGGTGTAAGCTACTTTGCCACCTTTAAATCAGTGTAAGCCTGGGATGTTAACCAGTCAGCTATTAGAAAAGATTTATTTAAGGGCTAAATGTATGAGGGATCCATTCTCTGTAGTATAAAAATAGGGTAGCTAATGCCTTCCTTTTCTTTAATAGATGGTATTTCTTTCTACAGCTGCCAAGGTTGGGAAAATGGCTTTATATAATGGTGGCAATGATGGCAAAATTTCTACAAATTAACAACCTATATTTGAATTCTATAATGTGTTGACCAAAAAAAGTGCTTATTCACATGTAGATTCTCCACTTCTGGCAGCCTTTATTAAGACTGACTTTCTTACTTATTAAAATTTACTGATGTCATCTTTCTTTATTCCAGAGTGGCTTGTTTGAAAATATGAAATTCTTTCTCACTAATGGGGACAAGAGTCATTATCTCCATAATCATAGTGTTCCTCTGTGGGGATTCCTTTATCACACAGTTGAACACGAGCTAAGAAGAGGAAAGGAAAATAATTAATTGCAAAATCCAGGCCCTCACCCACCACAGCATTTAACAGTAGATTTTTTCCTCTTTTGGTCATTCTAGAGAAAAAAAATCCTCTATCATTATTGTATTTTTGTCTTTTGCTGTTCACATAGTTTATTATTATTTTTCCCTTGTTAGTCATTTGAGGCAGAACTGAAGCAGAATGTAAACAAAGTACAGGAATTGAAAGACAAGTTGACAGAGCTGTTGGAGGAGAACCCAGATACTCCTGAGGCCCCCAGATGGAAACAGATGTTGACAGAAATAGGTATGTTGCGTTACTTAGATGAACGCCTGTGAAGAAAAGTGCAATCATTTTTCATGTTAATCATAATCTTTATCAGAAAATATTCAACAGAGTCACTTATTTTTGGGTTTGCTTTAATGTTTCAGAATCAATTTTTGCATAAAGTGTCATTTCAAATTATATTGTGCAGAAAATTGGCATATCTTATGTTTTTTTATGGTAAACACAGTAATTAAATTTATTTTTATGAAGAATGTAGATACTAGTTAATGAAGTGCTGTGCATTGAGTACCTGTTGTCATTAATGTTTCTTTACTTTCTACTAGCTTTTGGTGCTTTATTATGCTTTATATATTTTCAAGCTGTATTATATTTTAAATATTTCTTTCATTCATCTGGAAAAGGTGTGCTCCCTTCTCCTTCATGCAGTTACTTCTGGGACCCCTCCTGCTCCATGCTTTTTGCTCTTCTGTTCTTCCCCAATCAATTTTTAATCCAAAATTATCCTCCTACCCACATTCTGTCCTTGTGTAAACAGAGGAGTATACACTGCTCCTCAGAGGTACAGAATCTTCTTTATAAGCCCTATTGTCTTACCAATTTTTATTACCATCATGATGCAGAAAATGAGTGTAAAGGGGGTAGAAAAAAAAAGAAAATGAGTATAAGAGAACAGTAATAATTTTCCCCACTTCATAGTTTCATTTGGAGAACCCAATAAGTTAAGTTGTATGTGCCTCAAACAAATAGTACCTGGCACATATTAAGTGCTATGTAAGTATATACTATGATTATAACAATTATTTTACTTTCAATTGTTCCATTACTAAATATTGTCCTTCCTTTAGAGTCAGGTGTGCTATGATAAATGTAGAAATCTCTAAGTATATTTTAGTTTGATAAAGGTTACCCTAAGGGATCTTCATGTTCAGAGATATATTTAATCCAACTTTAGAGATTCCTATCAAGTTGTAATTAATTTGCCCCTAATTCAGTGGCTGTCTTCTAGGATCTCAGAATTACTTGGGGAGAGTATTAGCAAACCCAAGTAATATCATGTAAAAAAAACTATTTTAGAATAGGAATGGGAATGAGGAATATGTAGTTCAGAAAACCTTCTTGATGAGCTTTTATATTTTTCCTTCCTGATTTATTGTTTTAATGGCATTATTTTGTTGTGAGATTGTGTTTGACCAGAAAATGTCATATGGAATGATGTTATTAGATAAGGTTTCAGTGATTGTGTTCTATTAAAGTCATCCCTTTAGTGTGTTATGCTAAATGAAAAATCTCTCAAATCAATTGATCACACCATCAGTGACTATTTATTGAGTGTGTTGAAGTGCTGGAAGAAGTGCTCTGATCAGTAACCCTTGACTACAGGGAGCATACTGTCTTGAGGATGGAGAGAACAGAAAAGGCTTCCTAGCAGAGGGTAAATCCAATGGAATGTAAAGGAAGGATAGGGTTGGGATGTATGGGGAGGAGGTATAGAATCTCAGGCACAGGACCTGTGTGAGCAGAAGCCTGTTTGGATTACAAGGGTGAAATCATCAGGGCTAGATTAGAGGATCATCTCAGAGTACAAACCTTCAGAGATTGTGGGAGGCCTCGAATGTCAGGCAAAGGTCTTCAGATTTTATTGTCTAGGTAACAAGGAGTTAGTTGTTGAAGGATTTGAGCAGGGAAGTGACAGTTTTAAAAGTGACATTGTTTAGGGAAATGGTATTAGAAACAAGTGGCTTGCAGTTGAGAAACACTAATAGCAGGGATACTAGTTAGAAGACTGCTAGACTAGGTCATTAGTTCTCCCATATGCTCCTGGGATCAGCAGCAACAGCATCACCTGGGAATTTTTTAGAAGTGCAGAATTTCAGATACTACTGCAGACCTACTGAATCAAAAACTCAAGGTAGAGCCTGGAAATCTGTGTTAAAAATGCCTCCAGGTGATTCTTAATGCAGCTCAAGTGTGAGAACTACTGGTCTAGGTAAAACATGATGCTGTTAGCTCATCACCTGGATGGATTGTGTTAAATTATCACATGCACTCTAAAAACACATATCTATTATATATCAATTTAAAAAATACAAATAATTAAAAAAAACATATGATGAAGGCCAAAATGGAGTTATGGCATTGAGAATGTAAAGGAGGGCTTTAAAGTTTTATGATCAAGGATATAATAGAGTTAGGAAGCTCATAAAAGCATTTACTGAATTATTGCATCTTTATGACATGGGAGAAGACATAACCTTTGAAAGAAATCTAAAAGTCAGACAAGTCCACCAGTTTTGAGAAGAATATAATGAGTTTTATTTTTTAATGTTGAGTTTAATTGGTGAGACTTCCTACTGGAACTTTCCAGCAGCTGGTTGTTAATGTGTAATTTGAATGGGAAAGAATAATTGGGGATAGATATACAAATGTGGGAGCAATTTGCCTAGAATGGATAAGTGAAGATTTTATATTAAGAGGATTATTGTTCATTGTTTTAGTAAGTCATAGTTTAATAAACACACTCTCTAGGACTTATAGAAGGAATGAGAGATCTCAGAGTCCTGTCTGCTTTAATGAATATTCCATATTCTACAATATCTTCTAAAATCATATTCACAATTTTTTTCCCTATACTTCAGTTGACATACAACCATCAGACCTATAAAATCTTAGGTTAGTCTTTTAAGTAACTATGTAACAAGAGTGGTAAAAATGGGATTATAGCCATTATATATCATTTTGAATCATATCATACAGTCCTCATAGACATAGTCACGTTAAATGCAAAAAAAATCAAACACCAGTTTCATTTTTTTTCTTTTAGATTCTAAGTGGCAAGAACTCAATCAATTAACAATTGATAGACAACAAAAACTGGAAGAATCCTCCAATAATCTAACCCAGTTCCAGACTGTAGAGGCCCAGTTGAAACAGTGGCTTGTGGAAAAAGAACTTATGGTCAGTGTTCTTGGGCCCTTGTCAATTGACCCAAATATGCTAAACACACAAAGGCAGCAGGTGCAGGTGAGTGTTACCTAATAACCTGTCTCTCGTGCACAGCAATTTGAGTTACTGAGACCAATGTTTTCATTATAAATATATTAACTTTGGTCAGTAGGTGTTTTGTTTAACTGCTTTGAAGTATATGTGTGACGTTTCAGATGCCCATAAGATACTGTCCTGATGTTAGTGGGAATCCCCCAGAGAACTAAAGCTATGAGGCATCTTAGAGGCCTCCTTGAAGCCCATGAATGGGCCAAGTCTCCTGATTATTTCAGTCATATTGTGGGTGGTACAGATCCTGTTAAAAGGGCCTTCTTTGAAGTATTAATGCAATTAAGTAATATCTTTATGAGAGGCTAGTCTATACTTTTTACTGTTTAGAAATTACTCCTTTGAGGTTTTATTTATTTTGATTATGGTAGTAGATAATGAAACTTGTAAAACTCATGCAGTTGAGTTCTGATGGGGGACAGAGAGAACAAGAAGAGGACAAAGAATAAGGGAAGCAGAGAGGGAACCCTGAAACCCAGGGTGTTAGTTAGATTAGTCTAGTTACAAAGCAGATAAATCCACAAGGGAAAAAAAATCCAAAAGAAGAGTTTTATTTTTTAATGTTTAATGTTTTTATAGTCAGGCGTAATAGCAGAAGCTCAGTGGTGGTTTCAGTTAGTTTTTTTAATGTATGAGTACTGGCTTTAGAGCAGGGAGGCTGTTTTATAAGCTGAAAATTCAAGTAAGTTTTGGTAAAAGTCAGATATTTGAGTTCATATCTGTTCATAATCAAAAGACAATAAAAACAAAAGATAAAAGTAAGTATCTGGGGAGAAATAATTGCCTTTACTCTTGGTAGTCTCCCAGAGATACACAGATAAATAAAATATAGATAAAAGTATAAAAGATAGATAAAATATGATACTAAAAGAATGAGATTTTTTGGATCATTCATTTTATGAGTCAGGTTGAGTCTGTACATTCTGAGCAGCATGATTTGTTGGCTAAAACCTTTATAATAAAGACTATAAACATCAATAAATTTTATTACAAAAACCTTTGTAAATCAGTGTATCATGAGTTAATATAGTCTAACACCTTTATCACTGTGCGTTTTCTTTAATACAAAATTCCATAGGGTATTCCAAAAATCCTACAAAGACAAAAACGTGAATGGGTAAAAACAAATTTGGTGTAAGTGCAGTATGAACTTGTCTAACAGCAGTGTTTCTCTTTTTATATGAAAATTCACACATGAATTTTTGTTCATTTTGTCCAGGTTTTTCCTTTAGGGGGATGGGATTAGTCTAGACAGGATATCTCTGTGAAGCACCATAGCTTTTTGGATTTAAGATAATTGTACTGCCCTTTAAGTAAAAAGTAGGAAAGTAATAACTAAAAAACAGAAACTAGAGAAATAATTACCATTTCTGTCTGTTTGGACACCAAATCTGTGTTTTCTACAATCAATTATATAATAACTTGTGTTTATTTACCCTTATTACCTTAGATTTTGCTGCAAGAATTCGCCACTCGGAAACCTCAATATGAACAGCTCACAGCTGCTGGTCAGGGCATTCTGAGCAGACCTGGAGAAGACCCTTCTTTACATGGGATTGTGAAAGAGCAACTGGTAGCTGTGACCCAAAAATGGGATAGCCTAACAGGGCAATTGAGTGACAGATGTGACTGGATTGACCAAGCCATTGTTAAAAGCACACAGTATCAAAGCCTGCTGAGAAGCCTTTCTGATAAACTGAGTGACTTGGATAATAAACTCAGCAGCAGTCTGGCTGTGAGCACTCACCCTGACGCTATGAACCAACAGTTGGAAACAGCCCAAAAAATGAAGCAGGAAATACAGCAGGAAAAGAAGCAGATAAAAGTGGCCCAGGCACTCTGTGAGGATTTGTCAGCACTGGTTAAAGAAGAGTACTTGAAAGCAGAACTTAGTAGGCAGCTAGAAGGCATCTTAAAATCATTTAAGGATATTGAACAGAAAGCAGGTTTGTCTACTTTTAATACATGTATTTCCTGGTCAGAAATAGACGTCATATATTGCTTATTTCCAAGATGTTGCCAATAATCCAGGACCCCAAAGAGACTCTGCCCCACTGTTAACATCAGTGAAGAGGAGGATGAATACAGGAGCTCAGAGAGTAGTTTTGTATTCATAGGCATATGTAATGTTAGGGTCATTCTACACATATAATCTGTTGGCAAAATTGACTTCCTGAAGGCCTATGAAAATCTCAGGTACCCCAAACTGGTTTTTAAAAGATGTAAATGTTTTTTGCTGTATGACAGTCTTATTTTGCCAGAAAAAAAACATGAATAGTTAGTAAAAGGCTTTGCATCATCTTGTCATCTGCTGTTACTTTATCTATTTGGTCATAGAAAACTTTTCTAGAGAAATGTGTGAAAGAGAGGCATTTGTTACTATTTTCCTCTCTCACTGTGGCTATAATTCTGTGGTAGATGTGTTGATATTTGTCAGAGGTAGCAGTGAGTTATTAGAATTCAGAAAGCCCTGATGAAGAAAGGCACATTTTGTTAAGTTTGTTCTGTTTGAAAAGTTTCTAGTTTTTTGCACCTAGTAAATACTCAAGTTATGCTTTTTAATTGGTTGGATTTACTGATCACAGCAACTGTTTCAGACTTATTCCTTTGTTTGACATGATATTAACAATAGTAAATATCAGCTATTATCATTATTATTCTTAATGGTATGAACACTTTTATGTGATAGGTATTAAACTAAGAACTTTACATGTACTATAATCTGTACAGCACCTACCATTAATATTGTCAATTCACAGTGGTAGAAATTAGGCTTAGAGGTTTAATCATTTGCCTGGGGTCTTCCAACTCTGAAGAGGTTAAACCAAGATACAAACTCATGTAGTTTTTATGTGCTACATTATGTTGCCTCCATAATATGTAAAAGTCATAGACATGGCCAGGTGCAGTGGCTCACGCCTGTAATTCCAGCACTTTGGTAGGCCGAGGCAGGTGGATCACAAGGTCAGGAGATCGAGACCATCCCGGCTAACACAGTGAAAACCCATCTCTACTAAAAATACAAAAAGTTAGCCAGGTGTGGTGGCAGGCACCTGTAGTCCCAGCTACGCAGGAGGCTGAGGCAGGAGAATGGCGTGAACCCAGGAAGCGGAGCTTGCAGTGAGCCGAGATCGTGCCACTACACTCCAGTCTGGGCGACAGAGTGAGACTCTGCCTCAAAAAAAAAAAAAAAAAAGAAAAAGAAAAAAGTCATAGATGTGAAAAAGTCTTATTTGATAAGAGATGGATTATTTTTCAACATAATTGAGAACTTGGCCATCATCACTTCTCCATACTAGAATAGAGAAGACACCAGCACAGCAGATGATGTGTGGCATGGCCACTCCCTGCACCTTGATGCATTTTTACTTATTTCCTTATTCTTTGTTTCCCCCTCTCATCTGTCTCCTCCATCTTTTCTTGATTGTGTATTTTCTTGTGCCTACCTCTTACCTCTTTTCCCCTTTGTCAATGTCTTAAGTTCACTTGTAGTTCTTATAGTCAATGCTAGAAGCCCTTGCTTTTCAACAATTCTATATATTCAGAGATTTTTATTTTGGCTTTTCATAGATTAAATTAACATTTTGATGTAAAATAAACATATCTTGTAATTTTATTTCTAGAGAGTCATGTCCAGCACCTTCAGTCAGCCTGTGCAAGCTCTCATCAATTTCAGCAAATGTCTAGAGATTTTCAGGCTTGGCTAGATACAAAGAAAGAAGAGCAAAACAAGTCTCATCCAATATCCGCCAAACTCAATGTCTTGGAGTCATTAATTAAAGATCATAAAGACTTTAGTAAAACTTTGACTGCTCAGTCTCATATTTATGAAAAAACTATTGCAGAAGGTGAAAATCTGTTATTAAAAACCCAAGGGTCTGAGAAGGCAGCCTTACAGTTACAGCTTAATACAATTAAAACCAATTGGGATACATTTAATAAGGAGGTGAAAGAAAGAGAAAACAAGTTAAAAGATTCATTGGAAAAAGCCCTTAAGTATAAAGAACAAGTAGAGACTCTCCGGCCATGGATAGACAAATGCCAAAACAACCTGGAGGAAATAAAATTTTGCTTGGATCCTGCTGAAGGAGAGAATTCTATTGCCAAGTTAAAGTCTCTGCAGAAGGAAATGGACCAACACTTTGGTATGGTAGAATTACTGAACAACACAGCCAATAGCTTGCTCAGTGTCTGTGAGATAGATAAAGAAGTGGTTACAGATGAGAATAAGTCACTGATCCAGAAGGTGGACATGGTCACTGAACAACTTCACAGTAAGAAATTCTCTCTAGAGAACATGGCTCAGAAGTTTAAAGAATTTCAAGAAGTTTCCAAAGAATCTAAAAGGCAGCTTCACTGTGCAAAGGAGCAGCTAGATATCCATGATTCCCTGGGACCCCAGGCTTACAGTAACAAATACCTGACCATGTTGCAGACTCAGCAGAAATCACTTCAGGCCTTGAAGCATCAGGTAGATTTGGCTAAAAGACTTGCACAGGACCTTGTGGTAGAGGCCTCAGACTCAAAGGGAACCTCTGATGTTTTATTACAAGTGGAAACCATAGCCCAAGAGCATAGTGCACTAAGTCAGCAGGTTGATGAAAAGTGTTCTTTCTTAGAAACCAAGCTTCAGGGCATTGGGCATTTCCAGAATACCATTCGAGAAATGTTTTCTCAGTTTGCAGAGTTTGATGATGAACTGGATAGCATGGCTCCAGTGGGGAGAGATGCAGAAACATTGCAAAAGCAAAAGGAAACTATTAAAGCCTTTCTAAAGAAACTAGGAGCCCTCATAGCAAGCAACGACAATGCCAATAAAACCTGCAAGATGATGTTAGCCACAGAAGAAACCTCTCCTGACCTTGTTGGAATCAAAAGGGACTTGGAGGCCTTAAGCAAACAATGCAACAAGTTACTGGACCGAGCCCAAGCCAGAGAAGAGCAGGTTGAAGGGACAATTAAGCGTCTTGAAGAATTTTACAGCAAATTGAAAGAATTCTCTACTCTGCTCCAGAAAGCCGAAGAACATGAAGAGTCACAAGGTCCTGTTGGTATGGAAACGGAGACAATTAATCAGCAGCTTGAGGTGTTCAAGGTAGGAAACTGTTCCTTTTCACGAAGTGTTTTTATTGTAAATGAAGTTTCTAATTTGTATGGAAAGGAGATTGCCTATTTCGTAGAACCTTCTAATAATGATTGTCATACAATATTTGAGCCAGAATGAGCATATATGGAAGTAACACCCAGACAGGTGGGGCAGTTACAAGGCTACTGGTGATTTGGGACTTTGTGGAATAAGGCCTGAGATAAAATCAGATCAAAGGGTGCTTGGCAAAGTTCCAGGCAAGCTAGAAACTGACATCATAGGGTCCATTTCTGAAGTCATTCACAATTGCCATCCGTGGTGACTGGGGCTGTGGTTTGAACTCTATTGCAGATGTTTATCTCCCAGCATTTTCTTCAATGGTGAATTACCGTCTTTTCTGCCCTTTCTTTTTATAACTGTCTTCTCATCCTTCTTAATTTAATTTCTTCCACAGACATTTTTCTTCTAAAAGCTCATATTTTTAAAGGCAATATGGAATTCTATGTTGTAATCTGTTTCATTAAACAAAGATCTTAGGCTCATGCCCCAGAGGATTAGAGGTGAATTTTTTTTTATTGCATGATATAAGCTCCTCAGTGCCAAGAAATAACTGCCTCTCAACAGTGATCAGTGACACTTAATGAATGAAACATTTAATAAAAATGGTGGGCCAGTTTCCATGACATTGGATTTGGCCTTATTTATAATAGTGAGAACAGAAGTCACATCTGTATAGGGAACAAAGATAGGTTCATCCCTGGAAACAAAGGGTCCTAAATAGCAAGCGATTTTCTATATGGGGTTGATATAAACCTTTAAGGTTTCACAGCTCCTGTTATATTTATGAGATGTGTTTTACTGGCAAAGATATATTGCACCATTAGTGCATAAAGAATAAACTAAGACCAAATAACAGTTTATAAAACCATAAATTATTTTCTTTGAGAAATGAATATGAATCAAATGGACTTCCAAATTCTATGCAGTTATATTTGACATACTCTTTCATTTGCTTGTCTTTGATAACATTATTTAGATGACTGAATCTTGAAAAATACCTTCTTTTTCTTTGTATTGTTATTACTATTATGATTATTTGCAGTTTATTAAATGCCTTTGAAGCCTAGTTCCTTCAGGGCTCACAAGTCTGTGATTCTGTATTTAGTTCTTGATTCTTGAAGGTGAAAGAGACATTCTTATTGTTGACTTGACCTCCTTCATTGCTCTGTCAAAATTTTATATTTCTGATTTGCAAAATAAAGATTTCATATGAGAGAATCCTCTATTAGAAAAGCATAGTTCTGTGGCAATTGCTTCATCAAAGACTGGGAGAGATCTTGGGAGCAACTCTTCCTTTGTCAGTAAGTTTGGAATTCTCTATAGAACCCTGTCAGCACCTTAAAGATTAAATGACAGTAATCAAGCAGTGTTTATACTAATGAAATTTAACCACTATAAGTGGTTAAATTGTGAAACATGATTTCTTTCGGTTTCCTGTGCATTTGTTTAGAAAAAAAAGACCTTCATTTCTCTTTGCTGCTTCTAACTACTTGTAAGACAGTGAACAAAAGTAATAGTACTGGTGCTGCTACTTGTGGGTGCCTCCGCTTTGGTCTTCCCAAGTATAATGAAAAATGTGGCTCTTCACGTGGAGAATTGAAAGTAAGAAAAAGCAAGAGATAGGAGGAGCTTTCTCACCATTGCACTGAAAGTGTTTTGCAAACTGAAAAACCCAAACATTACCATTAATAGCTACAATGATTGTCTTATTTGATTGTGAAGAAATATAGAGTGATAATTTCTCCTAAAATAAACCATTTAGCATGCTGTGTTTGTTTGCTTTCAGATTATTTGGAAAGAGTTGATTGATTTTATTGAAATTCAGCAATAAAGAACATCATAGCATACTTTCAGTATCTTGAAACCCAGTGACTTAAAAAAACAAGTTTTCAAGTAGACAAATACTCTGCATTTAGTATATTCCAGTGCCATAGGTTAAAAAGGACAAGAATATGATTATGGTAGCTCACACAACCACTAATTCCATTTATCTGCGTATGTGTGTGTGTATTCTTTAAAAATAGTAATTAAAGTAATCAATAAATCAATTTATTTTGGGCTTACTATATGTCAAGCCCTACTTTAATTTGTCTTTAATCCTGTTAACAGTCATGAGAGGTAGATGCTGTTACTATTCTCCATCTTATTATAAAGAAGCCTAGGCCCAAGGAGGTTAAGTGACGTGTCCAAGGTCACACAGATGGTGTCAGAACCTGATTCTTTTGATGAAAATGATGCAATGTTTTGTGTAAACTTTATTTGTCACCCATGTTTCACATCTAGTATTTTCTCTGGGGAATTTTCTTATCATCTTTGCTGTAGCCTAATTTAGACAGCCTGAATAGCCAGCCATTGTTCATTTTAATCCAAAATACCAAGAACACCCACTTAAGGAACATGTTCTATAAAACTAGCTGCTATGAGAAATGTGAGGTAAACATGTAAAACAGTCTTAGAAACTGATGTTATGTAGGTGCTGTGATATGATAAGGGTGATGATGATAATGATGATGTTGATGGTAGTGGTTCCAGTGATCACCACTACTGCTGCTACTGAGATGGAGCCAAACATTTCATTGTTTTAGTGATTCTTTCTTGGTTAAAGTAGTAAATTGACTTGTTTACAGTTCAGTACTTAATTTCGTTTCTGTTGGGCCTTAGACTTTTGTTAAATTTTTAGAAAGTTTTTAAAATTTTTTAAATGGAATGATTTGTATTGAGTGAAAGCTAGTTATAATTCCTAAGAGTAAAACAGAAAAGAAGGGAAGGACTGAGTCTGTCCTCCTTATTGACTTTGAAATACAATCTAGTTTGACATTAATCTATCTGGTAGCTTTAGTTTAACCTAACGTCACAGATAAAATCCTATAATAGTTTTTCTTAATGCAAAATAAACTGCCTTCTGAGCAGAACTGAGAATAAAGGCTATTACCCAGTCATTCAGCAGGGGGTGCCTCGTATTCACTGGGCCCATAATAGAGGATTTAAAGCAGGTTTGATAGACTTCCCCGATTCTGTTTTTCTTTCTATAGTTTAAGAAATAGCTGTTAATAGTTACTTGAGGTTTTCTTATAAAGACAAGGACAAAATTCATTCATTCATGTTTAAGATACCAACCCAAACATAATACTTAAAGCAAATGCTATTCTAAACCAAATGTCCTAACTCACTCAGTGAAAACTATTCTGAGATTTTGAAAATAGATTGGTGTTATCTTTTATGTTAGTTAGCTTGATGTTTTAAAACTATTTTGATTATATATAAGGGCTGTTGTTCATAAGTTTTTCTACTTCTAAATACTAGTCATTGGACTAACATGTCTGAAGGTTGAGGTGTTTTCTATACTGTTGGTAAGTTAGAGTACCATTTTCCACTGACACTTCTCTATGACAGTTAAATTCTATGCACACTGTTATAAATTGCTGGAATGAATAGCAGAGCGATTCTGTTTGTCTCCAGGCAAGAAGAAAGAAACCCCTTTGGTGTTCCCTCTATCCCTACCTCCTATCTGAAGACTCCTAGCTCAAGATTATCTTCAAATCTAAACCACATTATTAAGTAACAATATTTCCACATTATTATTTATCAAAGACATAGGTAACTGACTGTATACAAGGAATGCATCCCAGTAATTCCTATTATGTGATGAACAGCCAATCAGGTCTTCTGATCATTATGAAGTAACCATTATCACCATATTGAATGATTTAATTTCAATGAAAATCAAAGAAACTTGATGCTTTAATGAGTCCTAGCTAAATCTGTACCCTTCCCACCTCTATCTAGGCCAAGCTTGTCCAACCCATGGCCCACTGCCCACCTGTGGCCCAGGATGGCTTTGAATGTGGCCCAACATAAATTCATAAACTTTCTTAAATAACATTATGAGATTTTTTTTTTTTTTTGCCATTTTTTAAGGTCATCAGCTGTCACTACTGTTAGTGTATTTTATGGGTGGCCTAAGACAACTCTTCTTCTTCCAGTGTGTCCCAGAGAAGCCAAAAGATTGGATACCCCGATCTAGACCATTGTGAAAAATGCCTTACCTCAGAACCTGCTTACAGTTTATTTCTGGCCACTCTGTTGCTGTCCCAATTGTAATTCATTTTGTCCCCACAAATGAATACATCTCCAGTAGAAGTCTCTCTGAATACATCTTTTATTTTCAAATGGACATAGAATTACGTGGAGCAGAGGATTTTTAAGTGAAGTTGAAACCAGAGACAAAGAGCAGAACCTGTGCCTAATTATACTGTAATAAATTTTGTTTGGTCCAGGTGAAGGCATTGTTTAACCCAGGCATCATTATTTTAATATTCGGGAAACTAAAATGCCAAGTAGCATGGGGCTAAGGAAGACAGGCAGTTTGAGCACAAATTCTTATTATGGTGTTTATCAAGTGATTCAAAAATAACTTCTGATGTCACCATATTGAAAATCAAACTGTCCAAAAAATGCTTTAATAGTACTTTTAAAGTGTTCATATTGTTATATAGAGGTCACTGACAAATTATTCTCCATTTTTATTAAGAATGGAGAAATTAGATAAAGGTTTTGCAGAAGAGGTTTTTGTTAGGGAAAATTCCTTAATAGATTGGATTTTTGTTACTGAAGCTACATTAGCAAAGGGGTTGCCTGTTACCTTCCTCTGGTATTTTTAATGGTGAAAATATTTGTACTATAGACACTGTAACTTGATGCATGACTTTTATAAGAAGGTCACATTATTTAATAAGCCTACAGCAAAGTGGCATTTAACAATTTTAGGAAGAAAGAATACTGCATATGCTGGTCAAGAGAGAAGCCCTACTGAGGCAGAGACCACACCTAGCTATGACGAGGTGGAGCTGATCTGCTGTGTAGTATTATTAACACCTCATATTCTTATTCACACAAACTAGGCATAACAGGTGGATGCCTTCTTTTTCACATAATACAAGGAATATACCATACTTCTCAGAAAGGGCTGTCAAAAGGGAACTTTGCAACATGGGTTCTCTTTTCAGTTTTGCCGCTAATACTACGACCCTTTATGTCACAGAGCTCCTCTTAACTTTTATTCCTTCATTAAGATTGAGGAATTAAAGATGGTTGTTCTGAAGGCAGTTCCAGCCAGAGATTTTATAATGTCGGATTTTTTGGTATTTGTTATTTTGTTTTGCTTTTACCCTGATAGACCTGTATCACCATTTTAGAGTGATCCAACAAAAGAGCCAAACTGTGGGATCTACTGTCATTATTATAGGCCCTCCTTTGATAAAAGGAGACCTTTGTAATGTATTTTATTAATATGGAAAGTTGCCTAAAGGTGTGTGCGAGAGAGAGAGAAGAATTTGCCTTGTTATAAAATTATACACTGGTTTCTTGAAAAGAACATTTGACTGGTAAATGTTTATCTAGGTCTCTAATCATTCATTAATAACTGGAGCTGCTCAAGAACTGGATACAACAAGAAAATGTCTGTGCTCACAGATCCTGTTCTCACATATCTCCAGTTATCTTCATTTCAAGCTTTGTTTCTTTTGTCAATATTTTAATATGAAAAGTATTTCCAGATTTTGTTTGGTTTTTGTTTCTCTGAAGAAAATTGAATAGGGCCATTAACATGTTAGTTGCTTCTGCTTGTTAGATAGCTTTTCTTTAAATGAACTTTTTGACTATATATATATATATAAATAAAATATGTGAAATACGTATATATTTCAATTAATAAGATTTATATATAGAATCATCTTCTGTTACGTAGAATTTTTTTTCACTGTTACCAGAAAACCTCATTGAAGATATGGGAGAGGCATAGTCTTAGTATTGTCGTAACTTAAGGAAGAACAACAAGTGCTCATTAAAGATATTAACTAAGGTTCACATCAAGATAAACTCCCGTCAAGATCAGTCCGTGAACTCTTGTTTTTAAATTGGTTTACTTTAGGGTCAGAACATTCTACTTTCCTCTAAATATAAACTATATTCCCAGGAAATAAGTAGTTATTGCATATTCATATGATGTATATCTTTGGAAACCTTTAGCCATTATAAGAAATTTAATAGTTTGAAAACTCAAAATATAATATGCTTTCAGTTTTCATTAGCTAATGGCATATTTGTTTTAGAAAGAACAATTGTTGCTCTTAATGCCTGTTTTTTTACTTGCAGCACAAAACGCATATCCCTTGTTTGACTTCTAATCCTGATTTCAAGAGCTATCAGGCCAAGAGTTATTTCATGGATAATAGTGCATTTACTTACATAGATATTTGTCACTTACTGTGCATTGAACTTAATACCTCCAATCCTTCAACCCTAAAACCTCCATGTTTCGGCTGATAAAATTGCTCTTTTCTATGAGTAAATAATATATAAATAATAATAATAAATGTGAATGATAAAACTTTTCTATGATGTACATTGTTGCACTTAGTGGGAAGATTGTTCAGGGACTTTCCTTTTAAAAGATTTAATTAAACTTTAGGAATATAAAATGAGAAAATGTTACTGTTTTGCTTATAATTCAGTTAGTGGTGTGTACTTTTCTGAAATCATCTGCTTTAGTAGATAGTTTAGCTGGATTATATCTAGTAGGCTACATAAAGTAAGTAAAGCTACAGTTTGAAAACAGCATTATGATTTCTGTATTATAAAATAATAGTGTTTGCTATTTTTCAGGAAAGCTTTACTTACCTTATTATGTATTTCTCTTATTATGGAAATGTGAGGGGGCTGGGCACAGTGGCTCATGCCTGTAATCCCAGCACTTTGGGAGACCAAGGCAGGAGGACTGCTTGAGCCCAGCTGTTCAGGACAATCCTGGGCAACAGAGTGAGACCCCATCTCCACAAAAAATTTTTTAAATTAGCCAGGTGTAGTGGTGCACACCTGTACCTGGGAGGCTGAGACAGGAGGATCACGTGAGCCCAAGAGGTCAAGGCTGCAGTGAACTATGATCACGCCACTGCATTTCAGCCTGGGCGACAGAGCAAGACCCTGTCTCAGAAAAAAAGAAAATGTGAGGGATCTAGATGTCATGATTAATATTTAACATGGTTTAATATACCTTGATTTTATTAACATTAGGGACTATCACATTTATAGTAGCTGTCTAAACCAAATTTTTGGGGAAAAATAGACCAGTCCGGTTCTGCTCTATATATCAGCTCTTACATGTCATCCAGGTAAGACTTTGGAATGTGATTTCAAGTAACAAAGATATATGTAAATTATTGTCACGAATTTTAATCAATATAAAAATCAGTTCAATAAAAAAGGAATTTAGTTGTTAAATAAATGGTATATACTTGAACATAATTAACTCGGGAATATTTTCCCATAGCACTGTTTACTTCCAAACTGTGTCATGGCCATTTTCTCATTCACATTCCCACTCTAGTGTAGGTGGTGTAAGGACAGTGGTGGCTATGTCTTCACAACATCATTTTTCCAGTGCTTACCATGTTGTCTGGCAGACAGTGAGCACTATGTTTTTGAATCATTTAATTTATGAATGAATTATCTGTGCAGTTTTAAAATGTACTACCCACCTCAAATGTGAGGTTATGTGTTGCTCCTCTTAGCTTTTCATAAGCCTAGAATAACATTGTGCTTGATGATTCAGAGTTAGAGTCTAAGGTGGACTGAATTAGAGCCATTCTTTATTATGAAAAGTTCTGTAAGGATCTTAGAGTGTTTAGAGAAAGGCACTCATACAGATTTCAAAGAAACTTTATTACTCATATTGCCATGAATAAGTAGTTTTCTAGGCTTACATATCAAGAGAGCTGCAGTTGGGAGTAAGACTCTTGGTCTCTACTATTTCCCAGCCTAGTGCCCAATCCACTGTTCAAGCCTGGTAACTATGAGACCATTTTTCTTTCTCTTATCAGTGCCTTATTACAGCCTGTGTGCTTGAACACCACAGAATCAGGTGCTTGTTGAAATATTTCACATCTTGAACATGAAAAATTGCCACCGATATTGTGATGTTGATGGATATTTTTAATTCTCTCTTTTTCTTTATAGATAGTCATATATATAGTCAATGATGGCCACATACTGAGTTGCATCTAATAATCTAATAGTTGTTGAATGGATGAGTTACTGATAGAGTTTTCATTATGAAAAGGTTTTTTTTTTTTTAAAGATTAAACTCTTAGGTTTATAGAATGAATATTGAGATAATGTTTTCTCATTAAAGGCACAAAAGTTTCCTCTACATCTTTTCTGTAAAATTAACAAAGAAAGTAGAAAGTCTTTACTAGAACTGCCTTCTTCATTTGGAGTGAGCACAGTTTTGTTCATGTTCAAATGATTATTTTGTGAGACTGAAGAAAGACCACTTCATTTGTAAGTAACTCTGATACTCTGACGATGTTTCTTATTTTGTAAAATAGAGAATGTTTAGATTTTATTTAAATAAAACTATTAATTTTCCTACAAAGACTAAGAGTTGGCTTGCTAAATTTATTTTCAAACAGTATTTTTAAAAGGGTGTTCAGTAGATAAAAATCTGTGGAGGTGATTTTGTTTATTAAAATAAGTATCTGGAGTCAGTGAGTACCACTCTTGGGCCTTGTGTTAACCTCAAGAGTACTGTATGGTAATTATAACTGCTAATAGTCATGTCAGCAGTGCTGAGAGCCCCTCACTGGTAGGAATACTTTACTCTGGAGAACAGTTAGATTTGAACTTGGGCTTCAAAAAGGAACGGCAAAACACTCTCAACTTCAAAGTGATCTGCACTTTGCATCGCAGATGCTGCCGAAGCATCAGATTCTTCAGTGTAAAAGTGTGGTTTAAACTGAAGGACAGGGACCTATGTAGCCCCCCTTTTCCCATTTAGCATTCAAATGAGTGCGGTCTCCGGACTTTCACAAAATAATTTCTTCGCGGATCTCCCGGTGCCAGGTTCTGCCTCCGCAAATACTAGGGATCCCTTCCCATTTTGAAGTAGTCGGCCGGGTTTCCGCGGTCTTTGAACCCGAGCTGCCCCTCTCCCCGGTCGCCAGACTCGGCCTGCTTTGCGCTGATGTCACCACAAGCTGTTGCATTGCAGCCTCTCGGCTTCGAGGTACCTCCCACTGAAACCGCTCGCCGACTCCCGGGAAGAAGCGAAGAGTCAGAGGAAAGATGATTGCGAAGTTAAGTCACGGGAGGGCGTAGCACCGAAGTGGTAGAGAGCTGCGGCTCCGGAACGCCCGGCAGGCCCAGGGACGCAGCAGATGGTGTCTGAAGAGAGAGGGCGTTGCTGCAAGAGCCCTGGCTGGAGAGGATGCCTGCCCGGCACCGTGCTGCCCTGAAGAGCCGCGGACAGCGCTGGAGCTCCCTTGCGGAGTTCTCTTTCTGCTGCCTCCACCGCCGCTGTCTCTCTCTAGCCCCAGCTGAAATGAAGGCCACACTGTGGCCACAGAACTTGGTTCAGTTTCAAAAGCTAGTGTAGTCCCTGGGTTTTCTGCTGAATGTGAATTACGCTGCCTGTGCCTTAGAGGAAGCCGCGGAGCTCTTCGTTGCTGCAATTGCCTCAGGTGGAATAAGCCTTCCTAAGGAGGACCAGATAAGAATCTTTGGAAATGGCTTTTTTTTTTTTTTTTTTTTGAAGCTTAATAGTACACCATACTTTCTGTTTACTTTAAACGGTTGCTGGATTGTACTGCCCTGGGTGTCTAAATGTCTGGTGTTTTTTTTCTTTATTTGAGTAGTTCTGAATAGCATTGAAGAAGCTTAAAACAGGAAGAAAACCTGCCTTTTCAATCAAGTTTATTTATAGCTACTCCCCCCTCCAAAAAAAAAGTAAAAGAAAAATGTAACTTTCTCATAACGTTAGACTTATTTTTCTCTGAAGATTTGTTCTTTGCCTTGATGTGAACAATACCAGGTCCCTGTGTTTATCTTTTAAATTTCTGGAGCATGGTTTATTTACTAGAATGGTGGAGTTCTGCAAGCCATCTTTAAGTGGATTACAGTTAACCAGAGCTCTGCCGAAATTAACATTCAGCCTGTTAAAATGCTTGCTCATTTGGAAATTTTAATCTGGAAATATCAGACTAAAAAGGGAAATGGACTGACAATGGAATGTTCTAAGTGTTTGAGCCACTGTTAAGTGTGTGTTTGTTTATTTTCTGTGTTTTGGAGTGTGTGAACGGGAACTTTGGGACCTGGGAAAGGTGGACAAAGGAGATTTTTTGTTCTCTGTTATTGATGCACTTTATTGTTTAGAATCATCCTAAAGTCAACCAGGTAAAAGGATAATTGCATTTTTACTGATGCACTGCTGATGACCTTAAACACCTCATATATTATGACATATATTATTTGAGCATGTGTCTTTATGCTGAAGACACTTCATAGCTCTGTTCAGAAGTATACTTTCTTGAAAGATGCTTTATCTTATTTCTTATTATCTGTGTCAAGAGCTGCAATATTTGTTTTAACTATCTGCAAAATGGGGAAGCCACTCAGCAGACCAGACTGTTTACGTCAGAATCCCCCATGTGTAGGGAAGGGTGAAGAAGAGGAGGACCTAAATATCGAAGACTGTTACGTCCCACAGCGGTCAATCTATGATACTGTTAGACTAAATGAACAGATAGACTCTGGTTCAAAAGGTAGTCTATCTTCCAGGCATTTTACAGATCGAACTTTACCCTACAGTCACAGAACACTGGATGTTAGTTCTTTATGCTCTAATGGTGCCCTTACTTCTTCCAGTGTATTTGAGCTGAGAGGTCGGGAAGCTAACAAACTAGATGAAAAGATGATCTTTGATGCACTCAAACTAAATAGTGATATCATTCGAACCACAGGATTACCTAAGGCCAAATCTCATGTAGAAAAGAAAGAGCATAGACGGTCATGGCGAATGTTTGTCCCGACCAATTTTATGGATTATGCAAACAAAAGTGAAAGCTCTTTTGTTGAACCTACTGATATGTCAGATGCTGTTACCAAGGCCAGCAAGTGCAGATGGGGTACTAATTCTCTCACTTCAGAGGAGGATGACTCTGGTTTATGTAGCCCTCCAGCAGAGAGGGAAGAAAAACAGGGCATTTTAACTGGAGACCAGTCACGAATTAGAAGTTTGTCTTCTGCTGAAGATATTCATGTAACAGACCAGTACAGACCATTTTTTTCTGTTAATTCCATTAGCGAACAGAAAATCCCACTGCTTTCATGTCAAAGTGCCCACCCTGATGAAAATTTCAAAATGATTTTACATGATGTTTCTCCACTAGAGGAAGCAAAACGTGTAAATGGTCAAAGGGAAATCCACGATGGAAATTGTTGCCTGCGGAATAATTTGAAAGAGAGCCCTGTGAAGTGTGACCCATTAATTATGCCAAGAAATAGAGAAAATGAACATATTTTTAACCTTGCAGAAGAGGACAAAACATACGGACCAGGAGAATCCCAGATCACAGCACAAAGTAGGGAACTCTTGAAGGATTCCCCTCAAGATTTAGATCTCTCTCGCACAGATCTAGGGGAGAGTGATGTAGATTGTGGTAGCACCAACGTAGTAGAAAATGTGACACTTTTGACACAATATGATTCAGGAGAATGTAATATTGCATCTAAAGCGGAAGTGGAGGCTCCTCTTTCTGCCCAGGAGAGCGAAATGCTATATAAGAAGTACTCCCTGAAATTCGTACCAGCAAGAAAGAAAGCAGCACCCAGAAAAACAGGGACCCAGGCAGGAATACTGGACACTGTCTGCAATGGCTTTCAGTTGGTTCAGGTAATTCATGGAAATATGAAACTCTGCAGCGTCAAAAGTTTGTGGTTCCGCTAAAAGTCTGTGGTTCTGTTTCAGAGTGGTCACTAGTGTTTCTGATAATAATCAAATCCACACTGTTGTTTTGGGGATTTGACTAGCACCCTGCAAGATGCCATATATTGATAAATTGATCATTATAACAAATTAATAGGGAGTGTTTTGGAGAAGAATTGTTATTCCCAGCTGTTCAGGGTCCTGTTATTGATTGTGCAGAAGGTGACCATTTCCCTTCATTTAGAAGGCCTCCACTGTGAATATGTTAATGTTAGGCTTTTATACAAATTGTGGTAAAGACACTGCCATTTAAGGACCATTATATTGGATTTATTAAGTTTGAACCGGCTTAGTCATGAAGGTACAAACAGTATCATATTGTTATGGTCTGCAAAGTACTCTATCCACATTAAGGACCTTTTTTAACACATTGAAAAATTTCTCTCAGGAGCTCTGCATATGAGAGTAGAGTTAGTATGCTGTACTTTGCAGGCATTATAACTCCCAGCTTTTTGTGAGTGGTGAATGAGGTAAGAAAGTAAAGGGTGCAGGCTTGTAATAAGTAGAGGTTGTTTGTCAAGCCTGTAATTTTTTTCTTCCCACTCAGATTGAAGTTCAGCTATTTTGGTACTTTTACTAAACTCTTCTGGTAAACTTTGCCTCAGAGGTTATTTTATTTTATTTTAAACTTCTCTTCATGCTTGTGTGCTATGGGTTAGATTAGGGGGAAAATCTCTCTTAAGTATTTTGTTAACATTGACAGATAAGGAACTTAGACAATATCAAAACAGTTCCTCTTCTCAGTCTGTGAAATAATTGTTCTTGTTAGTTATGCCCTTTTCTTAGGCATGCAGTAGATGGCATGCTAATTTAAAAGCTTAGCAAATTAACTTTTTACTGTAAAGGGTATTTCAGTTTATTTGTGGAAAACAGTTTAAATCTTAGGGGAGTATATACTCTTTAGTAGTTATCTTTTTAAATTCTTTGTATATTTTTGGTGGCACTTTAGAAAATTATCAGATTTACCTAGATCTGCTTTGATACATACCCCTGAAATTAATTTAAAACCAAGATCAGAGGTTAAGGCAATTTAATAGAACATTATTATTACCCTTTTGTCCTGAAAACTATATAAGAGGGAAAATAAAACGTTTCCTTGAATCTTTATTTACAAGGTCCTGGAATTTAAAAGGTAGCAGTTTTTGTACACCCCCACACCCCCATTCCCACTAAGTAGTAAAACATATCCAAAGCTATTAGTCCTAGAAGTTATAACTTAGAAAGTGGTATGGAAATGAAATTGAATTATAATGCCAAATTCTATCTTTAATACTTTGTTACCAAGTTTCTGTTTACATATTTGATAAATTTTACCTTTTTGCAAAATTATGGAGACTTCCTAAGTTTTTCCTCAATGATTTGGGTGAATCTTATAATTTATTTGATTATGTGTAATTGATTTTTAAATATTTATTATTGTTATATGTAAACTGCCAGTATGGAAATTGTCTATATGTATATTCTGTGGAAAAGGCAGTTTGAGTTTTTAGCTATGAGGAGATTTTAGAGAAAATGATCATTAATTTGTTTGCTGTTCTCTAATTTACTCATATATACAGTAACACAGGAGTATCCTGTATGCTAGGCCTTAGACCAGAGTCTGGAGGATTTGTCTCCTGCAGCCTCTACATCTTTCAAAGTTATTTTTCATACTCTGTCTGTAATTTTTTTCTTAAGTGCTATTTTAATATGTGCCTTTATTCTCTTTCCATGTATTATGATTAACTGTCCAATCATTGGTATACTTATATAGTGCCCTTCAGGATAATGACTCAGAATCTCAAACAATGTTTTACCTTAATATATATGTGAAACTTTCCTTCCTTAGTTCCAATAATTTATTTTCCTCATGGCATCCTCCAAGCCCTATATTAAAAACATATTATCTATGAAAGAGTTGGCTCACACCTGTAATCCCAGCACTTTGCAAGGCTGAGGTAAGGAGGTTGCTTGAGCCCAGGAGTTTGAAACCAGCCTGGACCACATAATGGGACCCTGTCTCTACCAAAAAAAAAAATTATTTTAATTAGCTGGGCATGGTGACATGCACCTGTGGTCCCAGCTACTGGGAAGGCTAAGGTAGGAGGATGGCTTGAGCCTGGGAGACAGAGGTTGTAGTGAGCTGTGATTGTGCCACTGCCTTCCAGCATGGGTGACAGAGTGAGGCCCTGTCTCAAAAAAATAATAATAATATTGATGTATCTACTCCCAATATTATCTCTTCAGGGGTTGATGTCATCCACCTAAGATAGAAATATAAATTTCTATACTGATATTAATTTGGCAAATAAATATTGGGTACATATTACATGGTAGGTACCTTGGTAGGCCCAGGTCATAGAACTACTGTAAGGAAAACAGAAATTTCTGCTTTCATGGCACTTGTATTTTAATCTAGCACATTAAATCCTTTGCCAGTCAGAGGCAACTGGGGAACCATAAGTTGGATGGGATAGACAATAAGAGAGAGATTGCTAGGAAACGACTGTCAGTGCAGGTATGGGTGACAGTGACCACAGAGTATCCAGAGTTGCTGTGCTAGTGAGGTGTGTGATCAGATCCATGGGGTGAGGTCATTGCATTTCTTAAGAGTCCATTGGCAATTTCATAGACATTGAGGAGGCTATTTGTGTAGGGATCCATACTATTGCAGCACATGCCTATGTATTTTTCATTTTCCTATCTCTATATTTTGGCCCTCCTGCCAAGCCATGTTTTGGCCACTTGGCTCACCTCATCCTGTCCCTGATTTTCCATTTCCGATGTGTGTCTCAAGCTTCAGTTGCCAGCTAGCAGCAGCCATTCTTAGGAGAGCCTATTAGGATTGCCTTGCCTATGAAGGCTCATTTTTTATTTATTTTATGTTTTTGCTCTTTAGCATTTTCTGTAAATCTTTTTCTACAGTTAAACTGGGAAAATAGAAACATTCTCATCCTATGATAAGTAATAAAGAGAGGAGACATGTACTGTCTTCTTGGTTTTATAAGTAACTTGATTAAGTGTACTCAGAACATCATTCTTTAGTATTCTCAAATGCTTTTGATGTGCTATTAATTTATATTTAGTTTCTTTCTGTTCTTCAGAAGGTAGCTATGACCTATGGCTAGACAATAAAAATTACCTTTACCTCTGTGATAATTGATAGTTTCCACAACCTGATGCCTAAAGAAATGCTTATTATATATTTGGTGGTTGATAAGTAATATAACTCATATAATTATGACTCTCTTAACTGCAGGTATTCCAGAAAGAAGAGATTGAACCCTTGCAAGGTAAACAGCAAGATGTAAACTGGTTAGGTCAAGGCCTTATTCAGAGTGCTGCCAAAAGCACTAGCACTCAGGGCTTGGAGCATGACCTGGATGATGTCAATGCACGGTGGAAGACTCTCAATAAGAAGGTAATTTTCTCACCCCCTTCATTGCTATTTTTGCTGATGATTATTCATGAGCATTTGTTGTGACCATGAATCATATTTATGGTAACCAAACTTTTCTAAATATGTCTGTTGTCTTATATTACTGTAAACTGGGTGGCTCAAACTCAGATGCCTACTGGAGCTAGGTAGGGAATCTAAATGAAAGGAAGCAAACTGGGTAAGACAGAGCCTCTCCCTGCTGTTATCTCGCCTTTAATCAAGACGTGGTCACAGTTAGAACAGTGCAGGTATGATGGGCACATGCATCTGTAAGGGTACAAGTCACTGCTTAGTTCCAGAAGATCATTGACATGTAGGGACGTAGGCCCACTGTTGCCAGATATTCTATTTACTTTCAAAATAACCTGGAAATCTTACTTTCTATGTGACACCTTCCTATTTTCAAATATCAGCAACTAATTTCACACTGTGCAAACAAAGCTATATCTTTATGTCATTCCTGGACTAAGTCCTGCCACCCTCACTATAGACCATCAACCCCCAATTACTTGTAAGATGTAGATCCAACCTTTTTCTAAATTCCCATGAGAGAAACCACTAGAAATAATGCTCTGATATCTTAGGGAAATAACGCTGACCATACGACAGCAGGCAGCTCTTATGCGACATAAATTATCAGAAAATTATTATGGGATGGCAGTGCATATCTGGTTGTGGCAGTGGTGGTTATTCTTGTTGTTTTCTTTCCATTGAAATCTTAAGCAGGTGCCAGGTCTTGAAACTATATTATTCATTCTTTAAAGTCTGATACATATTGTAGTGCACCTTAAACACAGTTGGAATGCTGTGTCAGGTGTAAATATAATCCATAGCACTTACAATATCTTGCCAGCTACTTTATTCAGTCCAAAAGGAAAATATCTGTGAGACAAGCAATAAGATATCTCTATGTAGGACACAGAGACTCCATTTACTAGAAGACAAAGGGCCTGGTTGGTTGAAAAAAGACTCCAGAGCTTGGAGCTAGCAGAACTTAATTGGATACTTTTGTTATTCTTGCCTAGCAAAATACAATTCTGATTCTCTCTGCTATAATAGTTCCATTTATTCTTAGTCTTTTAAAAATCGTTATCTCTGATATTTATCAGAAGGAAATAAAATGCGATATTGATAAAAATGACTAATGTGTTGTTTCTTACGATAACTCTAAAATATTTGAATCATTCATTGCTAATCATAAACGTATTAGGCAATTCAAAAATCTCCAAGATTGAGTGCTCTCCATTGATTGTTTGTGATGGTGACCTTATTTTCACGCCTACTTGCTTAAAGTTTGTCTCCTTTTCACTTGTATCCTGCCCACTATCGATGCTTTGGTTAAATTTTAAGTGAAAAGAAAAAGAAAATTTGCGAACACATGGGAAAATAAGCATGTAAAGTAGTGATCTGTGCTCAGATTGCATTATTTTGTGAAACAAATAAATAAGTGGAAACAATTGGCACTTTGCAGGTGGCTCAGCGAGCAGCCCAGCTACAGGAGGCTTTGCTGCACTGTGGGAGATTCCAGGATGCCCTGGAGTCCCTGCTTAGCTGGATGGTGGACACTGAGGAGCTTGTGGCCAATCAGAAGCCCCCGTCGGCTGAGTTCAAAGTGGTAAAGGCCCAGATACAAGAACAAAAGGTAAGTTAGTCATGCTTTTGTGTTGTATTTCATATTAAATCTTAATAACGAGAAAAAATACTCCTTGTGACTCTTTCAATTAATGGGATAACCTAGTTAACCCGTTATTGCTGCTGTAGACATTATTTTGTTAGTCATTCAACAAATATTTATTGAACATCTACCATGGGCCAGGCCTTGTTCCAGATGCTGGGAATATATCCCTGAATAAAAAAGATGAAAATTTCTCATTGAGTTCGAAACCAAGTGGGAAGGGTGTGGCAGGATTGAGAGACAATAAGTAAACTAAATAAATGAATGGTGGTAAGTTAGCAAGTGATGAATAAAGCAGAGATGGGGAAGAGGCATCAGGAAGTAATAGAGCAAAGATGAGGGACCCAAAGCGCTTGAATGGAGGAAGGGTGTGTGTGTAATTTTAAATAGGGTCATCAAGGAAGGCCTCACTGACAAGATGGCATTTGTATGGAAATATCATTGTTCCCTTACATATTAGGTTGATCCCTATGAAATTGTCTTTTTATATACTAAATATTGAAAGTTTCTTTTGGTTCAATCTATTACTAAAGAGACAAATATTTGATTCATATATGCTGAGGAATGTGCCATTGTGTCTTTTGACACTACTAAAATGGGGCCAATTTGGGAAAATAGGGTCTTCAGAGGGATGATATGTACCTGAGAGTGACCACACGATAGTTTCTGTGCCCCTGATGGCAATGGTCAGGTATGAAGCATTTAATACTACTTTGAGTAGTAATCAGCCAGCCATGACTTGAAATGACATGTGGGAAGGATCCTAGAGCATGGCGTCCTGGTAAGGTTGCTCCCCTCTGGAACTTTAAAAAGAAGTGGGTGGATTATGTTAATTACTTTAATTTAAAACTTGAAGACATTTTTAAAAATTTTACATTTTTAAAAAATTTATAAAAAAGATACATTTTAAATTTCTCTTTCTGTGCCTGGCTTATTTCATTTGGCATGGCTAATAATAATGTACTGTATATTTCGAAGTAGCTAAAAGAATAGATTTTAAAGGTCCTCACCACAAAAAAATGATGAGTAGGTGAGGTGATGGATATGTCAATCAGATTGATTTAATCATTCCGCAGTATATACATATATCAGAGCATCGAATTGCACCCCATAAATTCAATTATTATTCATCAATTAAAAATGGAAAAAACAAAAATTCCACATTTACCCTCAATTTCTTTTTTGTATTTAAGACTTACTGTTTACTTTAATTTCTACATTAATACTGTCTCCCTAAAAGTTTTTGAAAACTTCAGCATATTGGGAAACTATACCAATTAGAAGTAGATTTAGAGGTAAGGATTAAGGAAACATAACTGGAAACACATTGCATTTGTGTGATTTTTGCATAATACAATGTCTACCATTCACAATTTAAAGTTAACTCCCAGAATCATGATGCTTAGCCGACAAAACCTATTAATTGATTTTGCTTTTTTAATTGCTGGAAGCTTTGTTATTAAAATGTATCAAAGTAATTAGTTCTCCTTGCTGCCAGAGCACCTGTTGTACTTTGATTATATCATGACTTTAGTATATAAAAACCTGTGCCAACAGTTTGTATGTCTTACCCTTCTCTTTAAACAAGTTCCTCTTACCTTCTGCCTTGGTGGTCTTGATCTCAAAATACTCTGTTCGCTTTTTACTTCTGGGTAACTGTCAAATCTTTAATCCTTAATTATCAGTCAGGATCATTAAGGAAGCAGTGAAGCATACTGTTTTGTACACTTAGGCCTTCCTCATTGCTGGCAGCACAGTGCCTGTGCACAGCAGTTGCTCATGAGCTATTTGTTTGATTAGATTAGAGCAAGGTAAAAGGCTTCTTACAGCAAACATTTCATTTCAGGTACTTTGAAATGTTTACTTAGAATCAAATTGAATTTTGTTTCTGGTGCTAAATCCTGAAATATTAGTCTTATTTAGCCAGCCTTGGAGATTTCTGACATCTTCTGCCCTCTCTTCCTATTGGCAATGATGTGTAAAAGCTGTTTCAGCCTCACACAGATTTTAGGAGCCAGTCCCACCTGGTAAAAGGAGCCAAGAGTCTCTCGTTTCGTTTTACCCTTGTTAACTTGTGAACTTGGGCTGAGTCTTAACTTCCTTGTCTATAATGGATTGTTTAACTTGGGAAAGCGTTTTGAAAACAGTAATGATTTATAGGAACCTTTTGTATCTTGACAGGGCAGATAGTTGTTGAATGTTTAAGGCATTCTTATTTCATTACAAAAATGGAGATTTTGCACTTTTTTCATGATTCATTGGAGTTATCCTAAACGGCACCTTCTCCCATATTATTCTATATTAAAAAATTAATAATAAGTTTAGTGGCCTTACCAATATTAGTTTTGTCTACTATGAGAAGCCCCTGCTACGGTGTCTGACCCAATAGTAATAAATCATTAGACAAATGAATTACCTTTAAAATCCCACTTTTCATATCCTTTCATATGTGCACACATACAAAATACATTTTTGTCATATTTCAGAGGTACTTAGAATACGTTTTACTTTATATTCATGTAATTATTCCCTTGCTTTTTTATATTTAATGTTTTGTCTCAAGCTTCTTCAAAGATTGTTGGATGACCGCAAATCTACGGTGGAGGTAATCAAACGAGAAGGAGAAAAAATTGCTACAACAGCAGAGCCTGCAGATAAAGTGAAAATTTTGAAACAGCTCAGTCTCTTGGATAGTAGATGGGAGGCACTGCTTAATAAAGCTGAAACAAGGTAACTTATATACTTCCAGTTCTTTTGAAAGAGTAACAGGGGCCTCTGTCTACAAAACTGACATTTTGTATTTCAGTAATACTTTTCTTCAAATCATGATTTTCCTGTGTTTATCATGTATGTGAACAGAGATAGCAAAGATTGTAGTGCCTCTTTCCTCATTCCTCTAATGGTAATGGCTTGTCACCTCTATGTTCCAACTTTTTAAGAAAAGCATTTCCCTTGGGGGTGGTTAATTCATTTGTTTATTACATAGTTACTTCCTGCTTACCATGCATCAGGCACAGAGTTAGGTCTTGTGTTATAGGGATGAGCTGGGCAGATCATCTCTGCCATCAGATAGGGTACAGTCTAAGAGGGTTTATAGTCATTGAGAAGTAATGATAAATGTCATGTCTCAAAGTAGAAATACAGGTTGCTACAGGAGCATATGACAGGAATAACCTAGCCTAGGGGCAGGGAAATGACAGTTAAGCTAAGTTTTAGAGGGGAATGGGAGCTAAGAAACAAAGAAGGTAGAAGGGTGCTCTAACTTCATGAAGGCTAGGAAGCCTAGAGCCTGGCTCCACTGGGTGTTTGTTCTCAACAATTTTAATCCAGAACCCCAACCCATATTTCAGTATCTGCATTGATGCCACATTGACTAACCATAGTAGTAGCTACATTGAAGAGTCGTCACCTAGGCTGGTTGGGTTGAAGATAGATAAAAATAGAGGAATCACTGACTTGAATGAGTATGTTACATAAATTCCCACCTTCTTTGGAACCAGAATAGTAAAGAGAAGGATTTGTCTAAACTTCAAATACACAGTATAACGAATTATAGCTTTAGGGCCATAGAATGAAGTGCTCCCAAAAAGGTGAAAAATCTCATGTTGTCTTTTGATATGTGTCAACAGATTAACCATTCTGTGTAGTGCCCTGGGAGCTGTGCCCTGGCTGCCATGGGAGATACTCTCAGTAATATTAAAATAATAAATGAGTGAATGTCTAGATCTCTGCTTTATTACCATAAATAGTCTTCTTTTCCTAAAACTTTCTTCACAGAGATATTAAATTGAGGGATATCGGTAATAGTTATGATTCATGCCCAGATTTATTGTGGACAGTTTAAAACATAGTAAGTGAAATCCCATCACAGAATAGTTATTTCCACTGATTTTAGATGATTGGATATTTGAATTTAGTAAAAAAGGTCATAGATAGTGATAATCCAGAGGTAATTATGAATATAGTAATTTTATTCATTTTTTAGGATCAAATGTATCAACTGAAAGTTTTTAAAAATATGTGTGTATTTTGATGTTATAGAAATTATATTTAAAACTCGTGCCAATTTTCTATAATTCCCTTCTTCCTCATAGAAAGCTAATTTTTCAAAACATGTAATTCCCTGAAAATTAAACATGATAAGAAGTTGAGGCAACAGTATCTCTTGATCCCAGCAGAAATTATGTATACAGGATTTGATACTGAATCAGGTACTCCATATACAGACCAGAACAATAGCTTGCCCTAGATAAATACTGAGGGCGGTGGAAACAGGTTTTAGCTTTAGTCCTCTGCAACTGAGGAAACGTGTTTCCCAAGGCATTTTAAAATGCCAGTAAAAGTCCAATGAATAGTCCTCCTCTGTTTGTGATATTTTAATCCGTAAAATATTAAGATTGGTTTTGGGAAGTAAACCTAACACTGCGCTTTTATAAAATAGGGAATCACTATTAATTCCACTAAGCATTGGAGGAAGAAGCTATGTATGCTCTTTAAAATTTGAAACGCGTTTTGACCATTTGATTAAAAGCAATCTCAGTAACTGTTGCTCCAATTGAAATTAATATATAAAGCACTTAAAATGGGGCCTAGCACAGAATATGTGTTCAATAAATTTTACCTATTGTCATTACTATTGCTACTGTTATTATTATAACATTGCTCTCATTATAACTGTAATTATTGGAAGTATTGTTACAAAAGATTACTTCAGACTTTCATGAGATTCACGAACTTGAGGATGATCTGTTGTTCAGCTTTAGTTGTTTTAATATGTTCTTTAAATGTTAAGAGATTTAAATTTTAACCTAAGATAGTTTCTACAGAAAATGTTTAGAATAGATGGCAGGAGCATGACTGAAGATTTTTGTTGAATATTTCACACATTCTTCATCACTAAATGACCTTTTGGCACATTTGTAGGAATCGTCAGTTGGAAGGTATCTCGGTGGTAGCACAGCAATTTCATGAAACCTTAGAACCACTGAATGAGTGGCTTACAACCATAGAAAAGAAGCTGGTGAATTGTGAACCCATAGGAACCCAAGCATCTAAACTTGAGGAACAAATTTCACAGCACAAAGTAAGATATAAATCACACATTAGAGAGGTTCAGTTTTTATTGTGTGGTTTTGTGACATAAATTTGAGTTATGTACTATTGTTTTGTTTAATTGCAAACTAAATCCATTTCACATGTCATGCTTTAGTTTTATTTATGTTTTCATTTTTATTTGTCCATTCTTTTTTTTTTCTTCTTTATTTTTTTAAACTTTGTTTAGGCCTTAGAAGATGACATCATCAATCACAATAAACATTTACACCAGGCTGTTAGCATTGGCCAGTCGTTAAAGGTTTTGAGCTCCAGGGAGGATAAAGATATGGTGCAGAGTAAATTAGACTTCTCTCAAGTGTGGTACATTGAGATTCAAGAGAAAAGTCACAGCAGGTCTGAGCTCCTCCAGCAGGCCTTATGTAATGCTAAGATTTTTGGGGAAGATGAAGTTGAACTGATGAACTGGCTGAATGAAGTGCATGACAAACTGAGCAAGCTCTCAGTCCAGGATTACAGCACTGAGGGGCTATGGAAGCAGCAGTCTGAACTTCGGGTATTTTAATTTATTTTATTTTATTTTATCTTATTTTTTCATTTCAATTGTCATTTCTTAGTCCTTATTTCCATGTCATTTTATGTTTATGATGATTTTGATGAATCACTGTACTCAAAAAAGACTGTTTATACAGATTACTTTTAATGAAGTCATTTTAAAGAAAAGAGTGGCTCTATCCAATTAGCTGGATATTTCACTTTTCATTTTGCTATTTTATTGTTGTATACAAAGACGTATATTAACCAGTACTTCAGTACGTCCACAAAGCCCATTTTCATAGGGCCCTAGGTATTTTCTGAAAAGGCATATGCTGTGAATTATGGTAGACGAACATGGGACCTGGGGCCCGGTGGTGAAAAGAAGAGGTTTAAACATGGGAACAATAAGAACATTTGAAAATGTGAGATATTGACTCAAATATGTCTCTGTGAAATCTAATTAAAGTTCTCTGAGATTAACTAATGTTAATGTTAACTTAAATGTTTTTCCCCCCCACATAAAAATGGTACCTGTGTTTTTAGGTTCTGCAAGAGGACATCTTACTCAGGAAACAAAATGTAGATCAGGCTTTACTAAATGGTTTAGAACTACTTAAACAAACCACAGGTGAGATATCTTTCAAATCAAATCATCATGTGGTCAGCATTTTATATTGTTTTCAAAATATTTTAGGGATGGGAGAAAACCAAAACACTTTATAGTTTTTGGTCCAGTCCAAGACTTTCATTCTGGAGAATACTTTGAAGACCAATCAAGGGGGTGGTTAGGATATGATCTCACTTTTTTCTCATGATCTCACTTGAGTTCTTGATGGAAGTTGTGTGTATTACTCATAACATAAAGCACTTTGGCACGGGAGCTCATCAGAGAAGCCCAGGACAGAGTCACATTACTTTTCCACTTGTGAAAGGCAGATGAACACGTAGGTTGTAGACAATTTCTTTTTAAGATAGATTGCATTGCAGTGACACACAGTATGGCTATGTGCAGAGCTATACACAGGCTGCATTTCTTCATGTCTGAATCACTGAGAAAACTGATACATAGTTTAGTATCTAGATGAGATTTTTAGGACAACTCAGGGAAACTAGTTTTAGTGATTCCTTTGGCCATAGGAATTTCACTATACCTATATCCAGTTCAGCAATATGTATATGTTGGGGGCAAGTACCATTTATTATGTATTGAAGAAATTAAATGTAGAATCAAGAGCCTTGAGCTAGACATCTGAAGCTCAGGACACAATTTTCCTGTGTGTCAAAAAATGAGGTAGAGGCAAATAAAGATCTGTTGGAATAGTGCAGACGAGTAATGATGAGTAAGAGCAGAGAGGCTAAGTATCTCGCCCAAAGTAACCAGCTTTTAAGCCATGCATGAAGTCAATATTTGAACTCAAGCAGTTTTTAACCCCTATTCTTTGAAAACAAAGTCTCATACAGATAGACACAAAAGTACTGCTTTTCACGTAACTAAAGACACTTAGCCTTTTCCAGTTTCTACATTTGTATTTTCAGAGTGATTTAGATTTGCCTGAAGTCTTGGGAAAGATTAAAATTTAGAAAAGGGCTTCTCTTGAGTAGGATTATCTTTAGAAAAATGTCTCCTTTTGTTCTCTAGAAAATTTCATCAGTGTTCCATAATATCTGAAGAAACCCTCCCCCCGCCTTTTTTTCTTTCATAAGAAATAACGTGACTTTGAAATTTTAGGTGATGAAGTTTTAATAATCCAAGATAAATTGGAAGCCATTAAAGCAAGGTACAAAGACATTACTAAATTGAGCACTGATGTAGCCAAGACTCTGGAACAGGCACTGCAGCTTGCAAGGCGGCTGCACTCCACACACGAAGAGCTGTGTACCTGGCTGGACAAAGTGGAGGTGGAATTACTTTCATATGAAACTCAGGTTCTGAAAGGAGAAGCAGCAAGTCAAGCACAAGTGAGACAAAAAGTAAGCTCTGATTTCTGCATTTTGGATTAGTCTTTTATCTTTTAGGGAGTCTTATTCATACAAAAATAAAATTATGTTTGTCTTATGTCATTACATATGCTAAAGGATGCCTTGGTGGGTGGAGACCCAATAGAAATTGGCAGCAGATCAACTGTTTAAACTTTTAGGAGCCCAGATGAAAAGTTGAAATGAAAACAGTATATTATAATTGTTTCAAGAGTCTTATATCTGGGAGTATAGTTGATTACCCAAGGGAAGAATGATGAAAACAGAAAAAAAAGGAAAATGATCATTGTTTCAGAGATACACATAATTTGGTTGGAATACCAATATTTCTATAAGATAACATGGGGTGGGTTTTCTAATTGTATCACAGAGGTAGTATACTGCATGGTAATCATTCCTCTTTTCCAAGAAATCAGCCTCTGTTTTTATCATCCTTGAAGTATGATCACATGTGGGTGAAAGAGAGTTGGTGAGGTCAGGCTCACTGAGCCTGTAATGAGTCTACTGTCATGATTTAAAGCCAGTTTGTCCTCATTTTGAGAGTCACTTAATTCTGGCTTGGAATATCCTGTTCATTTTACTTTTCTGTTACCTGATTACTTAGAGGTTCTCAGAAAGCAAAGAATAATAGGTGTTAACTTGCTTGTTTTTGCTTCTGAAATTTTAAATATTTACATTAAATTTCAAAGATAAAATCTTGCCATGTCGACAAATGAATTGTTCTTTCAACTTCTCAGGAAACATTTTTCTTTTTGCAAAATAGCCTTAAATAAAAAAGGTTTATTTAACTTAACTGAAACTAAGGGAAGGGGGAGTGGGGCAGACCATCACGTTATTCGCCTGCAAAGGACTTGAGCTCCAAGAACAGTTAAAGGAAAAGTCTGTTGAAGCTCTTAAGTGTTACTTATTTGTATGTTTTCAGGAACTGAAAAAGGAAGCTAAGAACAACAAAGCCTTACTGGACTCCCTTAATGAAGTGAGCAGTGCTTTGCTGGAACTGGTACCATGGAGGGCAAGAGAAGGACTTGAGAAAATGGTAGCTGAGGACAATGAACGCTACCGATTAGTGAGCGACACCATCACTCAGAAGGTGGAGGAGATCGATGCTGCCATTCTGCGATCACAGCAGGTAGGGGAAAATGGTTTGTTGTCTAGGCAATAAATTTTCTCCAGCTGTTCCCAGAGCCTTTACCTGAACAAAGATGCCTGTTAATACTGTTTCCATTCATTTGCTGTGCTTCCAAAATGAAAGGGTGGATTTGAAAAGAAGTTGACTGGGCTCCTTCAACGTCTGAGCACCAGGGCAAGGCTAATCTGTACATTGTTAACAGCCATCTGCCTCATTTGTTTCACAGATTTATCCTTACCAAGTCAGACACTGCGAAGATCAGCCCAGCTTTCTAAACAAAATGCTTTTGTCTACACATATGCATATTGCTGCTATTAATTTTTATGTATTGACTAAGTCTAATCTGTATGTGAGTAAATACTGTGAATTGTTATGTAAGGATGTATTAACTGTTCATTTACAGAAAGCTGGGGCAAAGAGAAAGTTTTCTTTTTAAAAAGGAAGCAGTTTTGTTGGTAATGCGAAGTTTTTTTCTGAAGATGACAGAAGGGGGAAAAGATGATAGGTTCTGATTTGTCTGTAACTCCTACAGAATGTATACTCCCAGAGTTTTATAGGCATTCAGCCCTTAGCCACAGCTCCCTGGGAAGACTATGGGCAATGAGTGGGGTCCTGGAAATAGAAATTTATAATACATGTGTTGATTAGTTGAAATTTCTGAGAATATTTACATTAAGTCATCAGATTTACTACAAAGTTTATGTGTGGGGGTGGTATGATATTGCAGTGTACTTTAGAGCAGAGTTTGTGATGGTGTACGACTAAGCTTTCACTAGTGTGAGCCAAAAGCAAGAAGCATAAATCAAGCAGATTCTGTGGGAGCATCCAAAATTAATTTTCTAATGTTGCCATAGAAATGGAATTTATAGTTAGTTCTAAAGCATAATGTTCCACTCCTCATTTTAGTGCTGTGCTGTAGGATCACAACAACTGATGAAATACAGTGATAGCAAAAGCCCTGCCTAAGAAATTTTTGTGAAGGAGGGCATTCATGCTTGAGGAATGTATTTGTGTGACTCTTTTTAAACAGAGGAGTTTGTGTGCCTCATTATTACAGGAAAATGAGGGTGTTTATTTGTGAAGTTTATTCAACTATTGAAAAATATATTTTTTTCACTGAAATGTATTTGAACGTTTCAGAACTGGCATCTTCTCTAAATAGCAAGAAAATTATTCTGTACTCTTGGGAGTAAGATTTTCTTGAGAAGTTGACTATGGTTGGCTGGTTCAGTAAAGTGAGACAGTAATAAGGGCACGGTCACAGATTGAGTTTTCATTGGTTAGTGATCTCTGATATGTGTCAAGGTCATTAATTGTGGCCAGGTTCTTCAAGGTTTTGCATATGTTTTCCAAAGGTGTGGGGGAAAGTAAGTCATAAGTCTTCCGGAATCCAAAATATATATCCTTTAGGAAAATAATGATTTTTGTTTTTGTTTTTTTTTCTGATAAAATCAGTCCTTATTTAAAATTTCAAGATTTTCTCAAACAATACAGAAAAATTCATGAAAGAAAGCATATGTAAGCAATTTGGTCTGTATCCTTCCAGTCTTCCTCTTGAGAGAGAAGAATTTATGTAGTAAAATCATTTTGCAAGAGAAAGACAATGTATATAGTGAAAATCTTACTACCAATAGATTACACATCTTAATGCCATTAATATCTTCTGGTTGTTCATGTGTGTATTTTTATCTTCATTTCTTTGAAATACCTGCAAGTCTGTCCAATGAAAATACCTCCAGTTAGGCTACATAGACACACAGATGTTCAGAGCTGAGAGGAACATACACAGCCTGCGTGGGGATGAAGTGACTTGCCTGTGGTCTCACGAGCAGTAAGTGGCAGAGTAGCAACTAAAATTTAATCCATATTTCATTCTCCCTCACTGCTGTGCCTCCTCATAAATTATATACAGAGAAAAACCCTCAAGGATGGTAAACCATTTTTTTCTAAACTTATTCAATGATCTGCAGGTTCCATTATTACAACAAAGTAGAGGTATATAATGAGAATATTTCCAGCTATAAAGACTGTGGAGGATGAGAATGCAACACTAGAAGGATCATAAAACATTACTGTGTAGGGAAACCCCTAAGAATAGAGTAGTAGGTGGAATAGAGTAGTAGGTATCTGTCTTCCTGGTGTGGCAGAGATTTCGCATTTAAAAGATAAGTTTCTAAACTCATAATTTCAAGTTTATAAAGGAGCTAATATATCACCAAAATATTTTATAAGGTTGCCTACTTATAGATGTTTGGAATTAGGACCACAGTACAGTTTAATAAAAAATGTTTGTTTTCTGTTTTACCCAATGACAATACATCCATGAAATATAAAAAGGAGTGATGAAAAAAACATATCTTTAGACCTGAGTATTAGCCACATGTTTTGGACTATCTGTTTTACATTGTTTAAACAAATTACCATTCTGAGTCTCTTCTCCATATGAAATATGGACACGGTATGACCTGAGCTCATCTTTTTAGACACACATTTAGTCATATGCAATTTATTTTATTAACAGTGACTCTTCCCCCAGACCCCTGCCCCCAGCCTACCAACACCCACACGTGATGGGGTAAGGACATGTGCCTTGAATAATACTTCACAATTTTAAAATTTATAGATTTAATGATTTGTCCCAGTTAAATCAGGGAGAGTTAAATTAGATTTTAAATGACTAGGTGTTCTGTTTTCTGAGCAGAAATATCTCTTAAGATACTTCATATTTTTTCCTAGTTTTAAGGTTGCATGTATACAGATATACCTCCTTTATGCCAACCTGCTTTTTGAAATAACAAAAGCATAAACAGGTTGTCAACTGTGAAGCCACAACCACAGAATGTATTGACTTCAAATATCAGCGTGGAAGATGTCAAGAAAAACATGGAAAAGACTTAAAAGTTTGAAGGGAGAACAGAAGGGAACATACAGATATCTTCTAATTAGCATATACTTTGTAACCACCATGTATAAATTTAGGTTTTTAAAAAGTTTTGATTTGACAGGGTTAGATTTTCTTGTTAATCCTATATCACAATAACAGTTTTGAAAAGATATGCTATTGAACCTTCATAATATAGGTGTGAAGGTCCTATTTGTTATTATCTGAGAAATAATTGAAAAGCCTCAGTAATGGGTGAATGAGTAAGAACTTGTACATTTACTGATACCACCCACCAGGCTCCCAAGTCTCACTCTAGATTTGCAGGCATTGATATTCTGAAAAGGGTATTATTTTTTAAAGCAATTGGGTCTGTTCATTACTTTTAGGAAGAATCTGAATGGGACAAGGCAGCTTGGTAAATAATGATGTTGAGCTAAACTGCCTCCCTTTTACAATACATACCATTATCTGAGTTATAAACTATGTATTTCTGCATTTTAAACCTACACAGAGTAGCATGTCTTTGTTGCTTTCTTTCTACAAGCTTTGTGGAAATGGGGAAAGGCACTTTGCTTGAAAAATGTACAGACTTGGGTTCTGAATTCGGACTACCTTGATTCTTTAAGCCTTAGAGCAATTCATCATCCTTTGCTTCTTATAATGTACAGTTGTCAGTAGTTGCTAAAATATGTATATCTCACCGGGTTTGGGAATCCCAAGCATTCTTCAGCAGTTCTAATTGCTTGGCTTATGTAAGTGGGCCCCGTAATAACCCTGTTAGAAAGGCCCTTGGATTGGTGGTTTAGGTGCAGTTAATGCAAACAACTCATTGGGTCATTAGGAACCAGCCTGGAGAAAAATACCACCTGTTTATTTCTTTTAAAGGACCAGAAGGAAACATCTCCTACGGAAATGAGATTTGTTTAGACCCTCCAGGTGTTGTGGATGGGAAAATATGGGCTGTGTTATAAATAATGAGAAGCAATGTGGGAGGAAATGCTAATCAAAAGAAAGTGATAAGATCCCCAGTCAGGGGAAGGGAGTAAAAAGGATGTCCTTGAGGTTAAGGTTTGCTTATCACTTTGCCTTAAACCTCTATTAAAACCTATTATGTATGTATTGACCGTTGTGATATTTGGCAGTCCAGAAGTCAGACCACCTTCGTTAGAATCTCAGACTCAGCATTTACTACCTGAGTAACCTTTGGTAAATCAGTTAACTTCCCTTTACCTCATTTTTCTAAGTTGGAAATGGAGTTAGTTAATGGTAATACTCACATGATACAGCTGTCAGGATTAAAGGAGGTATTGCATGTTAAGCACTTCGAACAATGTGCTCAGTAGGATGTTGGCTGTTATTGTTTTAGAGAGTGTTTTTCAGGCATATTTAGACGTAGCTACTTAAAATGTCTTGCAGTAACTTTTAGAAAATTCCTGAAATGCTAATTCAACTATAAATAGAAGTTACAGTAGCTAGAGTTGGTGGTTCGACTCCTCTGATGCTATTAAAGTATTTCCCAAATGTAGTTATGGATGCCAAGATTATCAACATTTTATATTAAGTCAAATTTTGCTACTCATATGAGTAGTAAACAAATTTACTAAAATTTGGTCTAGTATATTTCTCTCCATGTTGCTTAAAAATGAGCCATTTTTATGGTCTGTTAGAAATGAACGTTAACTAGTCATTTGAGTGAGTCATAGGCCTAAAATGCCTTGCCTTACTATACATTACTTAATGTAGATCCTGTAGCTACTCCCTTTGTTACTTAACAATATTTGATAATTTAATTTAAAAATTTTCTCAAATGACATATGGGAAATATCTGCTTGAAGTCTTTTTTTTTTTTTCTTAGCAGAGCAAATGTTTGACTTGATCAAAGAAACATTGTTTGGATTTCAGCTTTCCTCTTTTGGCACCTTAGATGATATCACTGTGCTGTTTATTGCTGGAAAGTTTTTTGTATCTTTTTTTTTAATACGGGAGTGTTTAGATATAGTGTTAAATATAGTTTAAATATAGTATTAAACTAATATTAATATTTCACAGCGTGACTTTCTTTATGAGGGCACTCATTTAAATACTGTCCGGCCGAACACAAACGGGTGGGGTGTCACTTTATGTTTTTTTCAGGAACCAGTACAAGAAAAAAATTCATAACTGTTAAATTTTATTCAGACATCTTGCAGTATTTGCCCTCAGATAGAAAGGCCTTGACTGCTTTTCTCTCTTTTATATTCTTTAAGTGAATCATATAATCAATTTTTACCTATAGCTTTATTGTATATGCCTTGAAAAGTAAGAATCCACATAGAAGACTCTTTCACTTGTTTTTCGTGGGGATTCTTTCTCCACATCTGAAGCTGCTGAATTAGTTGATGAAATGTTTTTCTTTTGTTTTCATATTGATCAATAATTGCTAATGAATAACTCCATTTGAAATTAAATAACATCACAGAAACTGTTGAACCAGATTAAGATAGATTATTTTAAATGGTTTCTTGATTTCCTTATAATTACAGAAAGTCTACCTATAAGCTTGACAATATTAAATTTTCAATATCAAAAAATAAATTATACCCCACGTTGATGAAGTTACAGCAAAACACTGCTTGTGGGAGTGTACATTAGCACATTCTACCTGAAGGGCAATTGGGCAGTATATATCGAAGAGAGAAAACACAAATAGGAACTTATAGGTGAGAGGTTACCCACAGAGTTGTTTTTCTTTTTAAAAATTTTTTAAATTTAATATATTTTCTTTTAATTTTTAATTTTTATGAGTACATAGTAGATGTATATATTTATGAGGTACATAAGTTATTTTGATACAGGCATACAATGTCTTATTAAAATTAAACTTGTTTTAACTTAATTGTAAATGCACCTACAGCTGTAGGAAACAATACAGAGAGACCCCATTGTATCCTTTACTCAGTTTTCCCCAGTGGCAACATCTTTATAGTAAAATATCACAGGCAGGATATTGACATTGATACAGTCAAGATACAGAATATTTCCCTCACCACAAGAATCCTTCATGCTGCTCTGTGAGCCATACCCATTCCATCACATCCTATCCTCCCTGACTTCTGTCAACCACACAGCTTTTCTCCATTTCTATAATGTTATCATTTCAAGAATGTTCAAGTATTTTTTCAGTCACAACCTCTTTCTCCTCTCCTTCTGGGACTCTGACAACATGAATATTAGGACTTTAGTTATAGTTCCACAGGTTCCTGCAGTTCTAATTATTTTTTAAGTTATTTTCTATTATTCAGTGTGGGTAATTTCAATTTCTATTTCTAAGTGGTAATTTATTTTCCTTCACTGATTCTTTCTTCTGTCCCCTTCATTGAGCTCATCCACTGAGATTTTTATTTCAGTTGTTTTTCAGTGCTACATTTTCATTTGGTTCTTCTTTATACTGTATATTCTTTTTCTTTGCTGAGATGTTCTATGTTGTTGATGAAGCCTTCTAGTTTTTCATTTGTTTCAACTATGAACATTCATAAGTACTCATTGAAGCATTTTTATCATGGCTGCTTTAAAATCATTGTCAGATAATTCTAACATGTCTGTTATCTGGGTATTGGCATCTGTTTGATTATCTTCTTTAATTCAGTTTGAGATTTTCCTGGCTCTTATATGATATTATGAGTGTTAGAGCTTAAGCTTTCTATTTTAGCTGCCTTCCTCTGTTACCACTCTGGGAGAAGAAGCTGGAGGTTCTACTAGGTGAAGGTAGAAGTCTAGGTTCCCAATTCAACCTCTATTGACACCTAGGAGATGGCTCGTCATTTCTGCTGGGTGGGAGTGGGAGTTCTAGCTCCCTATGTGGTCTCTACTGGTACCACAGTGCGGGTGGCTGTGATGGTGACACACTGAGTGGTGGTGAGATCCTGACTCTCCACTAGGCCTTCTCTGACATCACCCCAGAGGAGAGGAGGGAGGGGCAGTTCATTACTGCTTAGTGGGGGTGGAAGCCCAGCCTCCCCACATGGTCTCAACTGATACTATGGTCTGGGCCTTGTTTTTGGGCAGAAGGGATGAAACTTCTGGCTCCCTACTTGGCATTCTCTAACATCTCCCAGCTGGAGTGTTGAGGACCTTGTCACGGCATTACAAGGGTAGAAGTGTAGGCCCCCCATTTGTCCTTTCTTGGCATGAGTGTGAATGGAGCAACCATTTTTTCTGTAGTGTTTGGTTGGAATAGAGTGGTTATTGTTTCAAAGTTGTCTGTTTTGCTGCACTACTCCTTTCCTGGTCCTTTGGCTAGAGAGAGCAGGCTTGTTTTGGGACTTTGTACCCATTAGTGTTGTGTGGTTGCCAGTTTCTCTAGTATTTAGTCTTACATACGTGAGGCAAAAAGAAAATCCCAGAGAACTCACCACTGTGTTCTTCCTGGCAGCCCAAGCTCCATGGTAGTTCTGTCCTCTTCTCTCCACTTTGCGGAATCTTCTTATATGTGTTTTATATATAATGCCTAGGATTTTTAGGTTTACTTATCAAGAGGAACAGAGAAAAGCTAATGTACTCCATCTTCCCATGAGTTGGCATAGTGTTGCAGAGAGTTTTAAAAGTGTGAATTTTGAAAAATCTAGTTTCTTATCTCCACCCATCTTTCTCCCCAACTGCCTGTTTTCCCACCCTCATCTGGATTTCCAGATGCCTTTGAAAAGCTAGAAGATCTGGCAGTACTGGACTTGATTAGCCAAAATGTTCATTCGTCATTAATTCTTCCAACTGAGGTCATTTTAGTGATCATTTGTTTTCAGTACTGTGGTGTCACAGGCCCATTTTATCCATTTATGGTAACTGCTTGGCCCTGGAAGGCACTAGGGTTTATCCGATGGAAGGCATTGAAAATGTTCATGCTCTTAGACTTGATAGTCACTTTTAGGAATCTACACTAAGGAACTAATTAGAAATGCCAACAGAAATTTATGTACAAGTATCTTCATTATAGGATTGTTTGTATAATAATGAAAATGCAGAAAACTTAAATGAAAATCCAGGTATGCTAGAATATAATGGTATTATTTGAAAATCATATTTAAAGGAGTATGACCTGGGAAATGTTCATAGTAAATGAAAAAGCAGGATATAAAGTTGTTTATACAGTGTCATCCCAGACATTTTTACAAATCTTTTTCTCTCTTGATTTGTGGAAGAAAATTCACTACAGTACCAGCAGTGTTAATTCTAGGTTTTAATTTTCTTCTATATGTTTTTCTCTGCTTTATGAATTTGTACTGTACTTATAAATTACTGTTATAGATTACCGTTATGATCAGGAAAATATTTCTTAAAATATTTAAGAATGCTCTTAAAAATGTTTTCTGCCATTATTAAATGAGATGCTTAAAAATTATACATGAATCATTTAGGGGTATACTCTGCGTATACAGAGATGTATATTTACACATATTTATAAACATAATAGTATAATAAATAAATGGGAATATTCTATTCTTTTTGCTAGGAACCATGTACTTTGATAGCAGAATGTTAGGTGCATGTCATAGGAGTTGAAGTGATGGGTGAAATGATGAAAAGATGGTACCTGGCTGTTGGCTTTCATAGCTGTTACATTTGGACAGTACTCCTAAGGTGCAAATTATTAAGACTGCCTGAAAAGAAGGCAACAGTGCTAGCTGTCCTAAAATCATTAATACAGTACTATAAATCCAACATGTTTTAAAAGCTTGTGTTTAATTACTCTATGGAAAGTTCTCTTTTCTTTAAAATTTAGTCATTATCATGAATTACTTTAGGATGCCATGAGGAGACAAGCTCAGATTTTCCACTTGTGTAATAAGGATATTTCAAAGAACGGTAGATAGGTATTTTCTGGCACCAGGAACAGGAACGTGCTGACCTAATTATTTATCTTTTGTTTAGTTTGACCAAGCAGCTGATGCTGAGTTATCCTGGATTACTGAGACAGAGAAAAAATTGATGTCTCTGGGTGACATCAGGCTTGAGCAAGAACAGACTTCTGCTCAGCTTCAAGTTCAAAAGGTGAAGAAATACATTTCCAATTGCCATATAAATTATTTGCTGGTGTGCTCCAAGTCTATAAAATGTGCTTGTATGATTTACTTTTTAAGACCCCTCTAGCGTAACGTGGTATTTTTAACTACTCGCCTAATTGTTTTCATTTTAGTCATACAATTTCTTGTTTTATTTTTTGTGTTTATTTTGGTAAATCACAGACATTCACCATGGAGATTTTGAGACACAAGGATATTATTGATGAACTTGTTAAATCTGGGCATAAAATCATGACCGCATGCAGTGAAGAGGAAAAGCAATCAATGAAGGTACAATCTTGTCTGTGGACTGGTAGTGGGACTCTTGAAAAAACAGCAGGTGTTGAGCTTTCAGTCCTAGAAAAACACTTTTCCGTTATCCACAGCTGCCATTTAAGCAGCAAAAATAATTAGTTTAAATAAGGCATTTTTCAAGTTTATAGAATAACAGTAAAAGGAATATTTCTTAAGAGAATCACTACGAGGACAATCTTTTTGAATAGGCACAAAAGCTATTAAGGTTTGAGACCTTGGTTAACTGGCACGCATTAAGCATTCAGTTAATGTTAGCTGTATTATTGCCATTATTATCAGTATAAATTATTGTTTTTATATGTATCAACTGTTGTTTATATGCTTCAGAGACATTTGGACCTCTTAATAAAAACCAAAATATGTGGCTCTCTCTAATGCTGAAATCCATTTTATATAAAGTTACAGTAAACTATTAGGGAAAATATGAGCTGAGTAATTAAGGAAGCATTCAGTTTGTGTAGTTTTAATTATCCTTTAAATTGGCAGAAAACCAGCTACAAATAAAAATGTTCAATTCATATTCAAACATCTAAGCAGCCTAAAGAAATTGATGTATATTCATGCTTCTGGTCCCATGGCAAAAAAATATAGGAATCTCTATGCCTAAAATCACATTTTAAAGAGTATTCATTGCTTTTAAGGTAGACCATATACAAAATAATAGAATGCACAATGTAATGATATGCACTCTTATATTTATTTATACTCTACAATAGCAATTTGCTTGTTTATAATTGAATCTTTATTATTTTTGTAAAGACTCTGATGTGAAAAATACAGATTGTCATGAAATAATTTCTGTTATTCAGTGGTTTTTTGGGTTATGATTGTGCTTTATCTTCTGCTATTAGTTTTTGCTATAATTTATACCATAATCTAGATCACTGTGACTACCCCGTTAAATCAGTGTATAGCACAATGGCACAATGTTCTGTCTTGATTCCTCTCTTTCCATTTCTCTTTCTCTTTCTCTTTCTCTCTCCATATATATATATATATGTATATATACACACACACACGTGTATATATATGTACACACACATATATATGTGTATATGTCAAAAATTAACTTTGTTAACTAAAAATTTTTACAATTTCATTTGCAAAAGGTAGTCTTTGTTTTTTTTCTGCAAAATAAATGTTGCCAGAATCATATGAGCCTTGTTTTCTAATCTTGAAGCCATTGTAAGAATGACTGGAGAATTTTGCCTGTTGTTTTTGGAAATATCAGTGTCTTATTCATAAAAACTTGAGGCCCTTTAATATAAAGTGAACTTTTGTACATATAAACCATTAAAATCTGAATAGCTTTTACTGATGTATTCATTTAACATACATTTGCCGAATGCCCACTCTGTCCAGGTGTAGTGTGCTGGACAGAGCACTCTGGAGTGTGTGTCCTTGTTGGCCTGACCAGTTAAACATTTCATCCTTTTATTTTCTAGAAAAAACTGGACAAAGTTCTGAAGAACTATGATACCATCTGCCAGATTAATTCAGAAAGGTATCTGCAGCTGGAACGGGCACAGTCCCTGGTTAACCAATTCTGGGAAACATATGAAGAACTTTGGCCATGGCTGACAGAAACACAATCAATCATCTCTCAGCTTCCTGCCCCAGCCCTTGAATATGAAACTCTAAGGCAGCAGCAGGAAGAACATCGGGTAAGTCTGGTGTGAAAGAGAATATTGTATTCCCCATTAAAAGAGAATCATGATCTTTATGGTGGTTTTTAGTGCTATTAAATATTTACATGATTAAGGCATTTTAGAATGTTGTGTTCTGGTCTGCGTAATTTGCTTACCTCATAATTGCTTCTTATACAGGGTTATAGTGAGAAGACTCATGTGGATAGACTTATTGTATATGTCATTAATTACATCACAACTTGTATAAAATATGCAGTATAAATCATCTAGGTAGAAAAAAATTCCCATTTAAAAATGTTATAGAAATAAGCTTTTGAAGTGCTTTCAATTTATACACATTGAATTGTTTTAAATTTATACATTTAGAATGTAAATGCAGAGTGGAAATATATGGGAGAACAATTATACAGACAGAGCCATTGAGCTTGGAGAAAATGTGTAATATAATGAATGTGTCAAAATAGCAATATTATGAAAGCTATGAAAAGAAAAATTGCTGAAGTGTAAAGACAGATTATTTTGTTCACCTTATGTACATGGAACTCCTTTGAAGTTCTTGTTCCTGTAACTGTAAATGGATAAAGTAGGAAGAGCACATTTACAACGACAGTTACGTCACATTTTTAACATGTATGAAATGGCACATGAAGCCCTCTTTTCAACAGTCACTTAATTGTTAACATGGCTTAAAATTTTGTAAGGGTTTATGTGAGAGCGCATTCAAGACTGTCAGAAAGAAAACTAGATTTCTTGCTATTTAGGGACTTGTGAACCTAGTTGCTCTTCCAGATCTGTATGGAATGTACTCTGAGACTAACCATGGTGTGCATGTATGTGTGTATATGCACGAGTGTGTGTGTGTGTACACTTGTGCCCAAGAGAGAAGGAGGGAGAGAGAAAGGGAGAGAGAGAAAGGAGAGAAAAGTTCAGTTCAGGGTTTATTACATCATTGTTTGGAATATGTGACATACTTATTAATCTTGTTTGTTTACCTTTTTAATGAATTGTCATTGAAGACTATACTGGAGTGTTTATTTAAAAGAGAGTTTTAGAGACCACACTTTAACTTTCTTTAATATAGAATGGGAATCTTATGGAGTTTTATCTAAATGATTCAGCAGGAGAAAGACAAGTATGTAGAATTCAATTTTTGTATAAAGGTTTATTTGTGGCAGAAATCTGGTGTCTACTCACTGAATTATTTTAAATAAAAAATGTTTCATGGATTTCTATGCTGAGGTGATTTGAATAGCTACATTTTTAGCATAGCATCAAATAGTATGGAAAGGCTTGTTATTGAGCTGAAATTTTAAATATTGAGTTTTTTGCCTTTTTGCATAATCTTTAAGCTCTCAGAACAAATTTGTGATTGTCTATATAAAGGGAGGTAGAAAGCTTTGTAGCCGCATTTCCAAATTGTTTAAACTAAAAGCTTTGGTGTTTCAGAATATTTGTAGCCTCCTAGGATGGCATTTCTTCTCCAGCTCTACAGCATCTTCTCCATGTATTTTGGGGGGAAATCTAGTTCATTCTAGCCAGGAATGAAAAATGGCTCCAAGGGCCATGTTGCCACATGAGAGATATCTGAAAGTCACACCGGATAGCTCCAGCATGACTGGGCTCCTATGACAGCATGTTGCCAAGAATCATTTTGTCACATATAAGGCAAAAGGCATCTCCTTTTGAGCCCTTTTCTGATGCACGCACATACCTGAGTAGATGGCCAGTAGGTGTTCTCTTGCCTGTCATGGAACAGTTTAAGAATGGTTTAAAAGGCCAGCCTGTAATCCCAGCACTTTGGGAGGCCGAGACAGGCGGATCACGACGTCAGGAGATCGAGACCGTCCTGGCTAACATGGTGAAACCCTGTCTCTATTAAAAACGCAAAAAATTAGCCGGGCGTGGTGGCAGGCGCCTGTAGTCCCAGATACTCAGGAGGCTGAGACGGGAGAATGGCGTGAACCTGGGAGGCCGAGCTTGCAGTGAGCCAAGATCGCACCACTGCACTTCAGCCTGGGCAACAGAGCGAGACTCCGTCTCAAAAAAAAAAAAAACCTTTTAAAAAGGGCTCCTCAGCCAGGAGCAGTGGCTCACACCTATGGTCCCTGCACTTTGAGAGGCCAAGGCGGGTGGATCACTTGAGGTCGGGAGTTTGAGACCAGCCTGACCAACATGGAAAAACCCCGTCTCTACTAAAAATACAAAATTAGCCGGATGTGGTGGCTCATGCCTGTAATCCCAGCACTTTGGGAGGCCGAGGCAGGCGGATCACCTGAGGTCAGGAATTTGAGACCAGCCTGACCAACATGGAGAAACCCCATCTCTACTAAAAATACAAAATTAGCTGGGTGTGGTGGCATATGCCTATAATCCCAGCTACTTGGGATGCTGAGGCAGGAGAATCGCTTGAACCCTGGAGGCAGATGTTATGGTGAGCCAAAATCGTGCCACGGCACTCCAGCCTGTACAACAAGAGTGAAACCGTCTTTAAAAAAAAAAAACACGGCTCCTGTCACTACTTGCCAAGCCAAGTTGCCTTATAGTGGTGCTATACAGGTGAGATCTACCTAAACTCAAAGGAACTCAAGAAATATTTGAGTCTCTTGATAACTCTTGAGTGAAAGCTTGTTTTCCAAGCATTCATGAAAGAACATTGACAGGAGAACGTATGTAACATCTTCAGTTTTCCTTTTCCATGAGATTATCTATAGCTGATAAACCATCACCACTTCCATTCGGTAAAGTAGCATGAAGATATCTAATTATGCAAAATAAAAAATAAAACCTTGGCCTGGGACACCCAGGAGCTAGATTGCATATATGCCCTCCCACATTCTTATGTGCAGCATGCTACATTAGACTCTTCCTTCTTTTAAAATCACATTCATCTTTAGCCATTTCCAAAACTATTTTGAGGCAGTCTTCTGAAAACCTTCAAAATATTTTATTACATTGGTGATAGTTAATGATGTAATTCCTCAACAAGTTCTCAAAATAATGGTCAAAATTGATTTTTAGCAGACACTTTCAATAAAAATCTAGGTATGTGGCCATCCTGGTAATTTTTCCTGGAGACTGATAGAAATTAGAGTTTGCAGGAAGAGATTGGTAGCTTATCTCTAGACTATCTTTCCTGAAAATAAGATTCCCCAGAGAAGCTTTTGTTAGGGGCTGGAGTTTGGAGATACACGTTCTGGTGAGGACGAAGAGCTGCTGATGAGGGAACCGAATCAATAATGTAGTACAATGAAAGACCCCTCAATGCTGCACAGAGGCCAGCCTCAGAAAAACCTGCAGGCAGGGGTGGCTTTGGCTTTGACCCATGAAAAACTGCTCATTGAAATCCATGAGATCCATGAAGTGTAGATATTCTGTGTTCAGCCTTCCAACACATCTTCTCTATTAAAGGGAATGGGGCTCCACTTGAATTCTCCAGCCACCCACTAGTATAAATATCATTGTATTTCTTGATTAGCTAACAAAATTGTGCAACACATTCATATGGCATGCATTTTTCCTTAAATAGGCCTTACAAACAATGCTCAGTATATAGCTGTGTATTGATAGATTGCCCTTGCAGCCTTTTATATTTTAAAATAATGAATATTCATTTATATGTATATCTATATATCATATATGTGTAGAATAGATTCATACATAAATATAAAGTGTAATACATGTTCATTCATTTTCTATCAGTCCATATATATAAATGCAATGGCTTGTGGGCTTACATCACCCTAGTATTCCTTATCTTGAGGTTTTTGTCTCAGCATTGCATCTAACTTCTATTGAGCTTCTTTCTATTCTTTTTTTTCCCTCTCTTCTCCCTCCTTCCCCCCATCTTGTCTCTCTCTCTCTTTTTCTTTCTACTATTTTTGTGTATATCATGAGTGTGCAGAAAGGAACACCATGAGATATGACTTGGTGTCTGTAGGTTGGGGACATAGTGAGTTCAGAATACTTTTATATAATACGACCCTTGGCTAATGCTTTTGTCAAAATGTGCTGTTCTTGGTATGAGATGCATAATAAACTGGGATTCATTATTTCACTGAACCAGCAACTTTGTACCCTAAAGGGGCTTTGGTGTGACCAGACTGTTGTTTAATCTTTGTGTCAGGGCCCTCTCTTCCTGGCAAAGAGCTGTATGAGCCATCATGTGTTAAATGCCTTGTGATGGGGAGGGGTTTGTTTAGAGTTTCTTGCCAGCTGGATGCATTGCAGGTGTAGACAGCTGTAATATGGAGGTGTGACCCTGAGATACTCAAAAGCTGTTTGGTTTGTTATAGCAACTGCGAGAGTTAATAGCTGAACACAAGCCTCATATAGATAAGATGAACAAAACTGGGCCACAGTTACTGGAATTGAGCCCTGGGGAAGGCTTTTCTATCCAAGAGAAGTATGTGGCAGCTGACACCCTTTACAGTCAAATTAAAGAAGATGTCAAAAAGCGAGCTGTGGCACTGGATGAAGCCATTTCTCAATCAACTCAGGTAATTGTTTACACTAGAAATAGAATTGGGTTCTTGCAGACAACAGAGCACAGAAAGACATTTTCCTGGATCTCCTGATTAAATTTTAACTAAAATCATTTCACCACATTAACTCTGAGTATTGATGTCTGTGTCCCTCAGAGATGATGTGTGCTTGCATCCAGCCTTTATCTCCTTATTTTTCTCTGCCTGCTTATAGATAATAATAAAAATAATTTTCAATGACTTAAGAAACATGCAGTTGTCGTCATTGTCCAAATATTTAATTCAGTGTCCATCCTGAGTAGAATGCAATATTTGCCATTGGGAGAGATAAAGGAAAGTGTTATAATTATTAATAAAATACTCTCAAGAAGGCAATAAGAAGAAAGAATGATAGGCTAAATGAAAAGAGAAAGAATATAAAGTTGGATATTGATGGTTTTTTCTTTTCTGAAAATATCTTTTTTCAAGAAGTTGAATTTTGAAATACCCAAAGATTTTCCGTTTTCAAGATTTGGGTTTTATTATTAGATATGGCACGTTAGAGTAGGCCATTGTCACAGTCCTGTGTGATTATTCCTTAACTTTGAGATAGTATAGAACAAAGTTCATTCATAGATACGAATGAACAAGTTTTTATAGCTTTAATTGTCTATGATTGCAAATAAAAATTTTAAATTCTCTCATGTGTCTGATTATGTATTTAACCATGAAGTAAATAAAAACTTCTGAAACTTGTAACTTCTGTTATATCAGAAGTTAAAACATTGGGGAGGTTTTTCTGTTAAAATTTTTTTTAACATTTTTCAGTTCAGGAAATGTATAACTTAAGAATTCCCTGGAATCTAATCAAAACTTTCCATGAATTTCACATTAAATAATGTAACTTTTCAGGATGCCAAAATAGTTCATTAAAAATGAAGGAAACAATCCATTGTAATAGACAAATACTCAGCTTATTGAACTTGATTTTTAAAATTAATTTGAATTATGATAACAGGATGAAGCAACAGGTAAAGACATGCTGCTGCCGTGTCATTCTGGTCCAATTGCATATTAACATATACCATTTCCTAATGTATACACTCAACTATTCACAAGAAACTAAGTCTATTGTACATAGGTCATGTGACACAGAGGTGCATATAAGTCATGATTTTAGGCATGTCTTCACGTACCAGGTGGATGTAACTTTTGAATGGGTCTGTTGATAAAGAGGCTGATTTATTCTTAATTCTGACACTAAATGGTAAAAAATGTTTCTTCATTTAAATTTCACACTTAGTATTACAGATCTTTTTTCCATAAAAGGTCTCTTTGTTTTGCCCCTAGTTCCATGACAAGATAGATCAGATCCTTGAGAGCCTGGAACGCATCGTGGAGCGTCTGAGGCAGCCGCCGTCTATCTCTGCAGAGGTCGAGAAGATCAAGGAACAGATCAGTGAAAATAAGAATGTGTCAGTAGACATGGAAAAGCTACAGCCATTGTATGAAACTCTTAAACAGAGAGGAGAGGAAATGATCGCTAGATCTGGGGGGACTGATAAAGACATATCTGCCAAAGGTAATACTTTTGGAATAGGGAAACAAACTTTATTTTTAAAGCATTCTAAATGTTTATGCTGTTTACTCAACGTCCAATTGGATAACAAAATGCTGCATTTTAAAAAAGGTATTACAAATGTGATGTGTTTAGGGTTGAAGGGCTGTGTATGCAAATCCCTTGTTAATGTCTTCCTGTGTTTGTGAAATTAATCAGTTGAATACAAAGCATGCCATTATACATAGACCATGTATAAATACCATATGTTCAAAGACCATGTGTTCTCAGGCCTTTTAAATCAGTAGGTTAAAGCATATTGCTAATAAGGCTATATCTGGGGTTTTTTCCTCATTACTGACTTTACTACCTTACATAGCATGCACCCTGCATCACATAGCCACAAAAATGAGAACCACTACCACAGCCAGCCATCTTTGAGATATGAGCTGAGGGTCAAAAGGGAGAGCATGTGTGTAGTGGAAATTCACAATGAGAGGACTCTAGAAGCAAGCTAAAAATACATACCATACATTGTTACATTCCTGGGACTGAACAGACAATTTTACTATTGATTTGGAGAGCATAAAAGTGTACCTAGGTGATTGTTTCACTCCCTTTGGGATTAAGGACAGCCTTAATGAACTTGAAACTTGATAAATTTGGTTCTACTCTGAGCTCACTTTTGTCAGGAAGAACCTTGGTTTGGTAAGAATAGGAGACCCAGAGATACTGTGTTATTTGGCATAGACTCTTGGACCTACTGATATCCACTGGACTGGGATCATTCAAAACTTGGTCCAGTTTTAGATATTTAGCAAATTGGATCACTACTTTCTGTGTGAACTGTAACATTCTGCTTTGTTGGTTCCATGGGCTAACCAGTCGCCTTGTGGATATTATTTTGCTTCATAGCTGTTCAGGATAAACTTGACCAAATGGTTTTCATTTGGGAGAACATACACACACTGGTGGAAGAAAGGGAAGCCAAACTACTGGATGTGATGGAGCTAGCAGAAAAGTTCTGGTGTGATCACATGTCATTGGTAGTTACCATTAAAGATACTCAAGATTTCATCCGGGACCTAGAAGATCCTGGAATTGATCCTTCAGTGGTAAAACAACAGCAAGAAGCAGCAGAGGTAAGCAGAAAATCTCATTTAAAGTTAGAAAAATAAGTTGTGGCATAATGAAATCCACATTCCTTGGGTAAATATTAGGCGTTACTCTGTTAACATTTATATTTGGTTCTGAAAGTGGAATGTACAATGATACAGTAGGAGATACAGTATACCCACAAATTTCGCTTTGAGATTGTATGTTTAAAACGATTTCTCAGGCCATGCATGGTGTCTCATGCCTGTAATCCCAGGACTTTGGGAGGCCAAGGTGGGAGGATCACTTGAGGCCAGGAGTTTGAGACCAGCTTGGCCAACATGACGAAACCCTGTCTCTACTACAAGTACAAAAATCAGTCAAGCATGGTGGTGCATACCCGTAGTACCAGCTACTTAGAGAGTGAAGCATGAGAATCACTTGAACCTGGTAGGTGGAGGTTGCAGTGAGCCAAGATCGTGCCACTGTACTCTAGCCTAATCAACAGAGTGAGACCCTGTCTCAGAAAACAAACCAAAAAAATCCACAAAACAACAACAACAAAAAATTTCTCTTTATCCTCACTGTTTTTGCCTTATTTCAGGGTCTCATTATCTCTCTTTTTCTTTTTAGCTTCCAAAGTAATCCAAAGTGCAGACAGTCTTTCCTTGCTAGGCCTCCCACCTTGCCGCCAGTCTTCACTCTAGATCTGCTCTTACTCTGTTGCTACCTAAACCCACTCAGAGGCATCCCCTGCCTTCTGGATAAAGCTCAAACTCCCTAGAACAGGGCATGCAGCTTTTTGCATCCCAGCCTAGCTCCTGCCTATGTTTCCAAAATTATGTTTTTCTCTTGCTCCTTTACCGAGCTCCCTCCCTGCTACTGCTTAGAAAGGACGTTTCCCAAAACAAACTGTTTTGCTCTTTCTAGTGTCAGTGCATTTGCACGTCTTATTTCCTCACTCTAGAATGTCCTTCCTGCCACTCTTCTGGCAAAGCCCACTCAAGGTTCAGTTGGATTATTACCCCCATATAAAACCTTTTCTTGTATACTTAGCAGAGTTAGTGCACCTGTGTTCCCATAATGCTTTCTTCATGCAAAGGACTCTGCATATAGTATGATTTACTGTTGTTGCTTATGCCTCTGTCTTTCCTGCTATTCCCTTGAGGGGAATAGCCATATCTGTTTTTCTTTGTATCCCCAGTGCCTGGTTTAGGGCTTGGTTTATGGTTATTCAGTGTTTGTTGAATGAATGAATATATTTAACCAAGAAGATGAAAGCAAAAGTAGGATACTGCCTTTCTGTTGTGATATTTTTGTACCTTACAGGTCTTACCTGGTCCTATCTAGGGTAATGACATAAAATGTAAATCCATAACTAGATTATTCTGTATCTACTAACAGATATATTAATTTGTATAGTTTTTGAATTCATATTTTACTTGTCTATTTTAATGTGTATTGTTTGGAAACCAAAATGTCTTCCTAAGCTTTGCAGTATTGTTGATATTTTAAAAAATTTGTTTTGGTATCTGTTAAGGTATTTCTTATTTATCATTTCTTAAATATTATCTTTATAATAAACATTTGGCATTTGTTACTAAAAGGGTGCTGTTTTTCTTTTAAAATATTTCTTGTTGAAAAAATTTATTGCAGAAACTTAGAAAACAGAAAGAAAGAAAGAAAAACGATTAGAATGCCACCTTCTAGAAATAACTACCATTAATATTGTTGTGTACTTTTTAAAGTTTTGATGTGGTTTTGCTTAAAATTCAAAGGCTGTCATTTTCTTATTCTAGGCCATAAGGGAAGAAATAGATGGACTACAGGAGGAGCTGGATATAGTTATTAACCTGGGTTCTGAACTCATTGCGGCATGTGGGGAGCCTGATAAACCCATTGTCAAGAAGAGTATAGATGAGGTACAACTGGCTTACTTATGAGAATGGCTTTTAAAAAGTTTTTAGTTAACTAAAATATTTTGTTAAAAGTAGTTGAAAATTTAAACTATGGCACTAAAAGAGTTCTAACATACATCTTGTAGTTAAATTCAGCATGGGATTCTCTAAATAAAGCTTGGAAAGACCGGATTGACAAACTTGAGGAGGCAATGCAGGCTGCTGTTCAGTACCAGGATGGACTGCAGGTAAGGGGATTACAGTGTATGTGCTGGTCTTAGCTGGAAGGAGGACTCGTAATAATTGATGTGTACATATTGGCACCACCTCAAGACCTGCCAGTGCATATGCAGTTGTGGGCAAATTATTCCTGCAGTTGCCTGTGTATCTCAGTTCATGTTTTGTCTTTTAGAAGATATTTCTGACCTTTCGGATATGTGTAGATTTATATACACATCTAAACACATTTCTGTATACACATTCAGTGAAATTTACTTTGAAAGGAAATATTTTGATTTTTTTAAGTGAAAGTAAATGTTCCCACACAGTATTTTTTATAAATGGCTCAGCACCAGACAGTGAAATGGAACTAAATCTGAATTCTGTTCTGAGTGGAATAAGATGAAAGGAGTAAACACTATCTAAAAATATCACCAAGTTTAACTAAAGTCAGAAGTAAAGAAATTTGATTTGAAGCCAATGTTCTCCATGTACAAAAATAGATTTCTGTTAGGTCATAATCCGGTGTGTAAAAACTGTTTTCTTCTTTTCCATGTATATAATTTGTTTTAATAGTTGTTTTTCACTTAAGAGTTTTCATTCAGTTCATTAACCATTTAAAAGGGTTTTTTTAATATTAAAAATTCTCCTGTCAGTTGAGGCCAACTCGGGTATATTTCTCTCCCTACCTCCCTTAACCTTGCTCCATTTCCTAACAGGCTGGCAGGAGTTTAATCTTTCATCCTTCTTACCGTATGGAAAAAGCTTAAGTATTTCCATAACACTAAGTGAATATTATTTTTAAAGCCCAGATGAGAACATCTTTTCCTTTTTCATTATGCCATTCCATTTATATATTTGTAAAAATAAATGTCACAGCTAGGCTTTATGCCAGCTGAGAAGTTTTTTGAACTTTGGAAATATATGAAAAATTTTACTACAAATAACATAATACTTTATTATAATTCTCCCTCCCTCTTCTTCTTCTTTTTTTTTTTTTTTGTAACCTAAGTGATAATTTACTCTTAGGTATCAATGAAAAGTAACTAATTCGGGTTCCAGCCTGTCTGTGAGGCTAGGTCATTGTTAAATCATTGAGTTGTGATCTCTTCCATGGCTAGAGGTGGCAATGCCACCACATGCAACCATTTAGGAGATCACAGGCAAGCCACCATGGCTTGTACAGTCTCATTATCACTACTAGAAAAACAAGGCCCGTCGTAAGTCCTGTCAATCATGTATTAGTAGCATCACCTGTGCTAGCAAAGGGCATATTGATTTATTAAGTAGCTACAGCTCAGCTAGCTGTAGCTAGATGTCAAAGCTCTGGAAGCTAATTTTCAAGATTTGATTGTAAAGTAAAATATGTTTTATTTCCCAGGTTGCTGCTTAAGTACTTAGTCAGGGTTGGCTAATGATAATTTAAAAATCCAAGATTTATCGCCCTCCTATATGGTTTGGAAACTTCATTAAAATGCAAAATATCCCAGTGCTTTGGGAGGCTGTGGTAGGAGGATCACTTGAGGCCAGGAATTCAAGACCAGCCTGGGAAAGATAGCAAAGTCCTGTCAAAACAAGAGCTGAAGTATCCCATCTACCATTTTTTTTTTTTTTTTAATTAGCCAGCCGTGGTGGCACGTGCCTATAGTCTGAGCTACTTGGAAGGCTGACATAAGAGGATTGCTTGAGCACAGGAGTTTGAGGTTACAGTGAGCTATCTGATTGTGCCACTGCACTCCAGCTTGGGTGACAGAGTAATGGCAAAATGCTTTTATTTTGTATTCATTACCTAAAAAAAAGTGACTTGAGCCTTTTTAGACTATTTTTATTACCTAAATAAATAAGAAAAACAGGAGAGTCTGAGACCTGTTATAATTCAGAATAATTATCTTAATACTAATAACTTATATGTGCAGATTTTAATGCTAATCTAAATATTTAAGGGTTTGAGTCAAATATTGTGCTTAAATTCTAAACAGTAATTTCTTATTTGAATGAACAAATAGATTTGAATCTTTTTCTTTCAGTGTATTTATACAAGCTGCCTTTTAAGCACACATAGTGAAGAATTTTATGTGATTGGATTTCTATAAATGTTTTCAAATGAATTTTTTTAGAAGGTCATAATATTTCAAGAATCTATTGAATAAACAATTTCTTTTGCAAACTTGTATGTATCTATTTCATATTTGGTACAACCATTTTGGTATATTACTGCTTTTACTAATTTAGGTGAACCATGTTAATTTTTTATAAAATAGTCTCATTCCATAATATCTTTTAGATTTATGATTGTATTTTTCTGTAGTACTTGAAATACTGTAGCAATTTCAAATGTACTGTTGTAACAACACATGGACTAATGTGTCTTTCAGGCAGTATTTGACTGGGTGGATATTGCAGGTGGTAAATTAGCTTCAATGTCTCCAATCGGAACAGATCTTGAAACTGTCAAGCAGCAGATTGAAGAGCTAAAGGTATGTGTGGGGGCTAATTTATCAAAGACTTCCTTGCAATTTTAAGTTCTTGATTCACATAATTTTTTACATCAATTTATTTTACCCAATGTAAGTATGACAGCTTAATTATAAAGCTAGTTTAATGTACATAGTGCTTTCACATACTAAGCAATATATATATAAGTGCTCTTTAAATAAAGAAAATACTATTAATAGTTTTTTACTCTTAGGTATCAATGACAAGATACTTTTCATGTATACTTGTATCTTCATGTATAAAAATGACAATTTACTTTTATAGTAAATTAATAACTGTTCATATAGAAAAATCAGAAAATACAAATAAAAAGGAAAAAACCAAATTATTTGAAGTCACCCAAAATGTTATGTACCTAGAGATTACCTTTCTTGGATTTGATTTATAGCCTTTCTGATATCTTCATGTTAGGGACATAGTATGTGTGTGTGTGTGTGTGTGTGTGTGTGTGTGTATAGGTAGAGAGAGAGATGTATTTAGATAATACTGTAAGGATTTTTATAACTTGTTTAACTTGTTTATTCAGTAGTATATTGTTGTCACTACACTAGTATGTTGTCAATACACCACAGCATCATTTTTCTTTTCCTGATACATATTTTTAATTTTAATTTTTAATTTTCGTGGGTACATAGTAGGGGTTATATATCTATGGATTACATGACATATTTTGATACAGGCATGCAATATATAATAACTAAATCAGGGAAAATGGAGGTACCCATCACCTCAAACATTTATCCTTTTTGTTACAAATAATCCAGTTATACTCTTTTAGTTATTTTTAATTGTACAAAAATTATTTTTGACTATAATGACCTTGGCGTGCTAGCAAATGCAAGGTGTCATTCATTCTTTCTTTATTTTATACCCATTAACCCAACATTTTTATTTTCTTTAGAGTGTTCTGAGTAATTCGTTTAGTCTGACAAATTAAAAACACATCCATGATATAAGAATGTTTCCCAAAATGATTGATTTGTAAATGTTTGTTGTCTTCCATAGCTGTTCTCTGTAATTTTTGCTTTTGTAATTCTTGATCTGCAGATGTGAAAATGGCAGAACTGTTTCCTCTTTGAATTCCTCTGTACCAATAATCATTTATCAAAATGGGATCAGCTATTTCCCTCCCAATTTTAGCTCTCCATATGCAGAGACATCACACTGTTTGCAATGAACTTTGCTAGATTTTATGTGAAATATTATCTGGCTTTAAAATTGTAGCATTTTCACATCTAAGTGTGACATAGAATATTTAATTTAGAAACAAATTTTCTTTTTGAGAATTTTATCGTTATCACTAAATTGAGATTTTTTTTTTACTTTAATCTGCTTATGTGGCAAATATATGATATACTTTATGTACAGTTATGGGTGTGGATAATTTATTTTGGATATTTGCATATAGCTCAGTGGTTTTTATACAGCAGCCTGGTTAGAAGTGCTCACTCTGAAATCAGGTTATCTGAGTGTAGGTCCTAGTTCATCCACTTAGGGCATATGAACTCAGTGGTCTTCCTGGTCTTACTAACTGGTCTTATTCCTATGTCTTTAGCTTACATTAGGGATAAAATTATTTCCTCAATAAGTTGGTTGAAAGTAACTTGAACATACCAAGTGCACACTATACCTTTGTTATTATTTTCAAATTATTGTTCATGTATTTTTGAACAAAGTTAAGGGACTGCTAGCCTTGAAGTTTTTACTATTACATATTAAAAGAAATATTTTATGAAAGGACAGTTACCTATTACAAGCAATTGTTTGCTAACCTGTTGGTCGACAAAGCCAAGATTTTTAACTATGTCAGTGACTTAGAAAGTAGAATAGAGAATAACATTCTGTGTCAGCAGTGGGTGAGGCATAGGAATATTAATAAACACAGCACAGCTACAGAAAACATAAAATTATCAGGGGATACAAGATGTGTTTGTATGTTTCAGAGCAGGAAATACTAATTTGAATTTCTTAAGACTTTTTTGGCTTTCATATGTGTCAACATATATTTCAGTTTCTTTCTATAATTTTAAAACTCATTTTTCAAATACATACAAGATATTGGAATAAGTTCAGCCTTGAAATTTAGTTTTTTATTGTAGAGAATAAAATGAAATGAAATGTCAAAATTATAAATAGAAACATGTATCCATCCAAAAATACTGAATAAAGAGAAAATATTTTCCTTATTTTTTCATCTACAATTCTTACATTGGTAAGCCTCATGTGAGATTTTTACTTTGCGTCACCTCTTCTCAGTAAGTAGTGTGAATTAGAATAATGATATAACCAATAGATTTTTTTGTTTGGAGTTAGTGATTTTTAACAATATTTTCTTTGTATATCTCTTTTAATATAGCAATTTAAGTCTGAGGCCTATCAACAGCAGATAGAAATGGAAAGACTGAACCATCAAGCAGAGCTTTTGCTAAAGAAAGTGACAGAAGAGAGTGACAAACACACTGTTCAAGACCCATTAATGGAACTGAAATTGATATGGGATAGCCTGGAGGAGAGAATCATCAACAGACAGGTAAATATCAAGACTTTTCTTAAGAAATTATACATTTTCAATTTCAGATATTAATGTAAAATACTTATTAAAGATAAAATTAGAATTCTTTCTGCTTCTCATATATTCTTTTATAACCATGAGGAGTGTCAAACTTAAAACAGAAGGATATGATGATTAGGCTTCATTGGATGTGTTTATGGGCTTATGCAGCATGAAACAATTATTTTTTGCCCTTGTTTTATGGACATGTCATTCATAATATCAAATTTACAAATGGATTTTCTTCCCACTTTTTCTGTAGCATAAACTGGAGGGTGCTCTATTAGCGTTGGGTCAGTTTCAGCATGCCCTGGATGAGCTCCTGACGTGGCTGACACACACCGAGGGCTTGTTAAGTGAGCAGAAACCTGTTGGAGGAGACCCTAAAGCCATTGAAATTGAACTTGCCAAGCATCATGTATGTAGCTGTTAATGCATATTATGTTTCTTCTCTGTCCATTTCTAGTGTAATCAGATTTCTCGGATATATTTCTTCTTTATTCATGTTTCAAGTTTATGGTTTTGACACAAGTTCATATTTGACATTTATAACTAAAGGTTAACTACTTAAAACTTAAAACATTATAGTCAAAATATTTTTCTTAAAATATCGTGTTCAAAATATTTTTCTCATTCAAGGCAAGTATTATCTAACAAAATAAGGATGAGCAATTTGTGCTAAAGTTTATTAGGGCTGCATGGCAAACACTGAAGATTTAAATCCTTAATTATACCTGTCATTGTGATAATGTCACCTATTTTTTAAAGTTGTTAGGGATAGCCTAAAATATCATAGGCTGAAAATGTCCTACTGCAGGTTTTATGTATATTTTCACTCTGGGCATCCATATTTCCATGTCTCTTTCATTTGTAGCTTGTCATTTCTGACATATTTTTATCTGTCTGTACATCTCTTATTATGTTGGGGCTTATCCCTTTGTCTCCATGGCACTCTTGTCTTTGGATTTTTGTATCTTACTCCTTTTCTTTCTGAATTTTTAAAAATATTTATTATGTTTTAAAAAGTTGTTAGGTGTCCTGTACTTGATTTAAAGCTAGTAAGTTGAAAAATTTTTGTCTTAAGAGATACATGCAAAGCAATCTTGTATTGTTGTCACCTTTGTGACACTTCTTAATAGATCATTCCCTATCCCTTCAGTCACTAGGCTTAATGAATAAAGGATTATGCACAGTAGAGTTTATTCTGGCATTCAACAATCTTTCATAGACTTTGACATTCACATTAATAGTGGTATCTTCAGAGTCCTAAATCCTAAACTAAAATAAATTTTCCTTGATTATCAAATAGGAAATGTCTGATTGTTTTACATATCGATTAACATTTTTTAAAAAGGTGAGTTTTTAGCACTTTATGCTGTACAGTTTTTGACTATTCTTGCTTTTGTTCTCCTTCTTTCATACTTCCCCACAGTAATTGTTTCCTTGTTTAAAATTTTATTTTTCTCTTACCTTGTCTGTCTACATTGGTAGTCATTGCCCAGCCATATTTGATTAAACAATTTGGATTTATTTTGCATACTTAAAGTTGACACAGAAGCTTGTTTCATTATTTAATGTCTACATTATACATTTGCTTAGAGCCATAATGACTGGTGAGACCAACTGCCTAGCAACAAAATATGTTTATTCTCATGGTGTGAGTTTATAGCTGCATTTACATTTTTATAAACCTATTGATTGTCTTAAAACTAATATACATCAGGATAGGAACTTTGTATAATAAGGTAGAGATGGAAAAAGGAGGCACCCTGATCCAGTTATTTTGGTTCAGGATAGGTGACGACATCTTACTTCTGTTTGTCTCTTTTTAAGTACTTTGAAATGGCTCCTTCTCTCTTTCCTTTTCTCTTTTCTTTGCATTCCTCAAAGATCAAAATTAGAGGACATAAAATTCCCAGCAGAATTACTGGAGGAAGGGAGAAATGTTTCTGTTCCTTTCCTGCTTTCTTCTCCTACTCCTAAGCTCTGACTTTGTAGCAGGACTCAGACCATTCAGAAGAATGAATTTTATAGAATTCTCTTTTATATTTTGGCCATGAAAACATTTAACTTTTTGATTTTCAGAGTGATCCTACTCTTTTTTTTTTTTTTATACTTTAAGTTCTAGGGTACATGTGCATAACGTGCAGGTTTGTTACATATGTATACATGTGCCATGTTGGTGTGCTGCACCCATCAACTCGTCAGAACCCATCAATTCATCATTTATATCAGGTATAACTCCCCAGTGCAATCCCTCCCCCCTCCCCCCTCCCCATGATAGGCCCCAGTGTGTGATGTTCCCCTTCCCGAGTCCAAGTGAGCTCATTGTTCAGTTCCCACCTATGAGTGAGAACATGCGGTGTTTGGTTTTCTCTTCTTGTGATAGTTTGCTAAGAATGATGGTTTCCAGCTGCATCCATGTCCCTACAAAGGACGCAAACTCATCCTTTTTTATGGCTGCATAGTATTCCATGGTGTATATGTGCCACATTTTCTTAATCCAGTCTGTCACTGATGGACATTTGGGTTGATTCCAAGTCTTTGCTATTGTGAATAGTGCCGCAATAAACGTACGTGTGCATGTGTCTTTGTAGTAGCATAATTTATAATCCTTTGGGTATATACCCAGTAGTGGGATGGCTGGGTCATATGGTACATCTAGTTCTAGATCCTTGAGGAATCGCCATACTGTTTTCCATAATGGTTGAACTAGTTTACAATCCCACCAACAGTGTAAAAGTGTTCCTATTTCTCCACAACCTCTCCAACACCTGTTGTTTCCTGATTTTTTAATGATTGCCGTTCTAACTGGTGTGAGATGGTATCTCATTGTGGTTTTGATTTGCATTTCTCTGATGGCCAGTGATGATGAGCATTTTTTCATGTGTCTGTTGGCTGTATGAATGTCTTCTTTTGAGAAATGTCTGTTCATATCCTTTCCCCACTTTTGGATGGGGTTGTTTGTTTTT
>NC_045438.1:112498554-112687511 GCF_002776525.5 Piliocolobus tephrosceles
TTTGAGTTCTTTGTAGATTCTGGAAATTAGCCCTTTGTCAGATGAGTAGATTGCAAAAATTTTCTCCCATTCTGTAGGTTGCCTGTTCACTCTGATGGTAGTTTCTTTTGCTGTGCAGAAGCTCTTTAGTTTAATTAGATCCCATTTGTCAATTTTGGCTTTTGCTGCCGTTGCTTTTGGTGTTTTAGACATGAAGTCCTTGCCCATGCCTATGTCCTGAATGGTACTACCTAGATTTTCTTCTAGGGTTTTTATGGTATTAGGTCTAACATTTAAGTCTCTAATCCATCTTGAATTAATCTTCATATAAGGAGTAAGGAAAGGATCCAGTTTCAGCTTTCTACTTATGGCTAGCCAATTTTCCCAGCACCATTTATTAAATAGGGAATCCTTTCCCCATTTCTTGTTTTTCTCAGGTTTGTCAAATATCAGATGGTTGTAGATGTGTGGCATTATTTCTGAAGGCTCCGTTCTGTTCCATTGGTCTATATCTCTGTTTTGGTACCAGTACCATGCTGTTTTGGTTACTGTAGCCTTGTAGTATAGTTTGAAGTCAGGTAGCGTGACGCCTCCGGCTTTGTCCTTTTGACTTAGGATTGTCTTGGCAATGCGGGCTCTTTTTTGGTTCCATATGAACTTTAAAGCAGTTTTTTCCAATTCTGTGAAGAAACTCATTGGTAGCTTGATGGGGATGGCATTGAATCTATAAATAACCTTGGGCAGTATGGCCATTTTCACGATATTGATTCTTCCTATCCATGAGCATGGTATGTTCTTCCATTTGTTTGTGTCCTCTTTGATTTCACTGAGCAGTGGTTTGTAGTTCTCCTTGAAGAGGTCGTTTACATCCCTTGTAAGTTGGATTCCTAGGTATTTTATTCTCTTTGAAGCAATTGTGAATGGAAGTTCATTCCTGATTTGGCTCTCTGCTTGTCTGTTACTGGTGTATAAGAATGCTTGTGATTTTTGCACATTAATTTTGTATCCTGAGACTTTGCTGAAGTTGCTTATCAGCTTAAGAAGATTTTGGGCTGAGACGATGGGGTTTTCTAAATACACAATCATGTCATCTGCAAACAGGGACAATTTGACTTCTTCTTTTCCTAGCTGAATACCCTTGATTTCTTTCTCTTGCCTGATTGCCCTAGCCAGAACTTCCAACACTATGTTGAATAGGAGTGGTGAGAGAGGGCATCCCTGTCTTGTGCCAGTTTTCAAAGGGAATTTTTCCAGTTTTTGCCCATTCAGTATGATATTAGCTGTGGGTTTGTCATAAATAGCTCTTATTATTTTGAGGTACGTTCCATCAATACTGAATTTATTGAGCGTTTTTAGCATGAAGGGCTGTTGAATTTTGTCAAAAGCCTTTTCTGCATCTATTGAGATAATCATGTGGTTCTTGTCTTTGGTTCTGTTTATATGCTGGATTAAGTTTATTGATTTGCGAATGTTGAACCAGCCTTGCATCCCAGGGATGAAGCCCACTTGATGATGGTGGATAAGCTTTTTGATGTGCTGCTGAATCTGGTTTGCCAGTATTTTATTGAGGATTTTTGCATCGATGTTCATCAGGGAGATTGGTCTAAAATTCTCTTTTTTTGTTGTGTCTCTGCCAGGCTTTGGTATCAGGATGATGTTGGCCTCATAAAATGAGTTAGGGAGGATTCCCTCTTTTTCTATTGATTGGAATAGTTTCAGAAGGAATGGTACCAGCTCCTCCTTGTACCTCTGGTAGAATTCAGGTGTGAATCCATCTGGTCCTGGGCTTTTTTTGGTGGGTAGGCTATTAATTGTTGCCTCAATTTCAGAGGCTGCTATTGGTCTATTCAGGGATTCAACTTCTTCCTGGTTTAGTCTTGGAAGAGTGTACGTGTCCAGGAAATTATCCATTTCTTCTAGATTTTCTAGTTGATTTGCGTAGAGGTGTTTATAGTATTCTCAGATGGTAGTTTGTATTTCTGTGGGGTCGGTGGTGATATCCCCTTTATCATTTTTTATTGCGTCTATTTGATTCCTCTCTCTTTTCTTCTTTATTAGCCTTGCTAGCGGTCTGTCAATTTTGTTGATCTTTTCAAAAAACCAACTCCTGGATTCATTGATTTTTTGGAGGGTTTTTTGTGTCTCTATGTCCTTCAGTTCTGCTCTGATCTTAGTTATTTCTTGCCTTCTGCTAGCTTTTGAATGTGTTTGCTCTTGCCTCTCTAGTTCTTTAATTGTGATGTTAGAGTGTCAATTTTAGATCTTTCCTGCTTTCTCTTGTGGGCAGTTAGTGCTATAAATTTCCCTCTACACACTGCTTTAAATGTGTCCCAGAGATTCTGGTATGTTGTATCTTTGTTCTCATTGTTTTCAAAGAACATCTTTATTTCTGCTTTCATTTCGTTATGTACCCAGTAGTCATTCAGGAGCAGGTTGTTCAGTTTCCATGTAGTTGAGCGGTTTTGATTGAGTTTCTTAGTCCTGAGTTCTAGTTTGATTGCACTGTGGTCTGAGAGACAGTTTGTTATAATTTCTGTTCTTTTACATTTGCTGAGGAGTGCTTTACTTCCAATTATGTGGTCAATTTTGGAATAAGTGTGATGTGGTGCTAAGAAGAATGTATATTCTGTTGACTTGGGGTGGAGGGTTCTATAGATGTCTATTAGGTCCGCTTTGTGCAGAGATGAGTTCAATTCCTGGATATCCTTGTTAACTTTCTGTCTCGTTGATCTGTCTAATGTTGACAGTGGAGTGTTGAAGTCTCCCATTATTATTGTATGGGAGTCTAAGTCTCTTTGTAAGTCTCTAAGGACTTGCTTTATGAATCTGGGTGCTCCTGTATTGGGTGCATATATATTTAGGATAGTTAGGTCTTCCTGTTGAATTGATCCCTTTACCATGATGTAATGGCCTTCTTTGTCTCTTTTGATCTTTGATGGTTTAAAGTCTGTTTTATCAGAGACTAGGATTGCAACCCCTGCTTTTTTTTGTTCTCCATTTGCTTGGTAGATCTTCCTCCATCCCTTTCTTTTGAGCCTATGTATGTCTCTGCATGTGAGATGGGTCTCCTGAAGACAGCAGACTGATGGGTCTTGACTCTTTATCCAGTTTGCCAGTCTGTGTCTTTTAATTGGAGCATTTAGTCCATTAACATTTAAGGTTAATATTGTTATGTGTGAACTTGATCCTGCCATTATGATATTAACTGGTTATTTTGCTCATTAGTTGATGCAGTTTCTTCCTAGCCTCGTTGGTCTTTACATTTTGGCATGTTTTTGCAATGGCTGGTACCGGTTGTTCCTTTCCATGTTTAGGGCTTCCTTCAGGGTCTCTTGTAAGGCAGGCCTGGTGGTGACAAAATCTCTAAGCATTTGCTTATCTGTAAAGAATTTTATTTCTCCTTCACTTATGAAACTTAGTTTGGCTGGATATGAAATTCTGGGTTTAAAATTCTTTTCTTTAAGAATGTTGAATATTGGCCCCCACTCTCTTCTGGCTTGTAGAGTTTCTGCCGAGAGATCTGCTGTCAGTCTGATGGGCTTCCCTTTGTGGGTAACCCGGCCTTTCTCTCTGGCTGCCCTTAAGATTTTTTCCTTCATTTCAACTTTGGTGAATCTGGCAATTATGTGTCTTGGAGTTGCTCTTCTGGAGGAGTATCTTTGTGGCGTTCTCTGTATTTCCTGAATTTGAATGTTGGCCTGCCCTGCTAGGTTGGGGAAGTTCTCCTGGATGATATCCTGTAGAGTGTTTTCCAATTTGGTTCCATTTTCCCCCTCACTTTCAGGCACCCCAATCAGATGTAGATTTGGTCTTTTTACATAATCCCATACTTCTTGCAGGCTTTGTTCATTTCTTTTTCTTCTTTTTTCTTTTGGTTTCTCTTCTCGCTTCATTTCATTCATTTGATCCTCCATCGCTGATACTCTTTCTTCCAGTTGATCGAGTCGGTTACTGAAGCTTGTGCATTTGTCACGTATTTCTCGAGTCATGGTTTTCATCTCTGTCATTTCGTTTATGACCTTCTCTGCATTAATTAGTCTAGCTGTCAATTCTTCCACTCTTTTTTCAAGATTTTTAGTTTCTTTGCGCTGGGTACGTAATTCCTCCTTTAGCTCTGAGAGGTTTGATGGACTGAAGCCTTCTTCTCTCATCTCATCAAAATCATTCTCTGACCAGCTTTGATCCATTGCTGGCGATGGGCTGTGCTCCTTTGCAGGAGGAGATGCGCTCTTATTTTTTTAATTTCCAGCTTTTCTGCCCTGCTTTTTCCCCATCTTTGTGGTTTTATCTGTCTCTGGTCTTTGATGATGGTGACGTACTGATGGGGTTTTGATATAGGTGTCCTTCCTGTTTGATAGTTTTCCTTCTGACAGTCAGGACCCTCAGCTATAGGTCTGTTGGAGATTGCTTGAGGTCCACTCCAGACCCTGTTTGCCTGGGTATCAGCAGCAGAGGTTGCATAAGATAGAATATTGCTGAACAGCGAGTGCACCTGTCTGATTCTTGCTTTGGAAGCTTCGTCTCAGGGGTGTACTCCACCCTGTGAGGTGTGGGGTGTCAGACTGCCCCTAGTGGGGGATGTCTCCCAGTTAGGCTACTCAGGGGTCAGTGACCCACTTGAGCAGGCAGCCTGCCCCTTCTCAGATCTCAACCTCCGTGTTGGGAGATCCACTGCTCTCTTCAAAGCTGTCAGAGTCGTTCGCGTCTGGACAGGCCTCTGCTGCTTTAGCTGAGCCCTGTCCCCAGAGGCGGAGTCTACAGAGACAGGCAGGTTTCCTTGAGCTGCTGTGAGCTCCACCCAGTTCGAGCTACCCAGCGGCTTTATTTACCTACTTAAGCCTCAGCGATGGCGGGCGCCCCTCCCCCAGCCTCGCTGCTGCCTTACGGTTAGATTGCCGCAGACTGCTGTGTTAGCAAGGAGGGAGGCTCCGTGGGCGTGGGACCCTCCCGGCCAGGTGTGGGATATAATCTCCGGTGTGCCGGTGTTACAGCGCAGTATTGGGATGGGAGTTACCCGATTTTCCAGGTGTTGTGTGTCTCAGTTCCCCTGGCTAGGAAAAGGGACTCCCTTCCCCCTCGCGCTTCCCAGGTGAGGCGATGCCTCGCCCTGCTTCAGCTCTCGCTTGTCGGGCTGCAGCAGCTGACCAGCACCGATTGTCCGGCACTCCCGAGTGAGATGACCCCAGTACCTCAGTTGAAAATGCAGAAATCACCGGTCTTCTGTGTCGCTTGCACCGGGAGATGGAGACTGAACCTGTTCCTATTCGGCCATCTTGCTCCGCCCCCGTGATCCTACTCTTAACATACCAAAGTGAATGCTTTCTATAAAGATAACTTCTTACTCAGTTGGTTTTATAGCCTTTGAAAAACACTCCCTAACCAGATGCCTCAGAATATGAATGAAAACAGTCAGAGACACAGTGATATCAGTGATTTTCACTGAAAATCCTCCCTGGTCTGAATTTCCTTCCAGATGTGTGATGTGTTACATAGGATGGGAAATGATGTTCTTTTTCTTTAGTATTGCCAACCCTGAGTCAATGCATACAGGGTAGGATCCACTTTTACCAACATTAGAGGGAGGTTTCTTCTGCTTTCCAAAAATATAAGTGTAGCCTCCTTGAAATAAAACTATTAATATTACTAAGGCTATAATCATTCAGTAAAAGAAATTGATTTTTTTTAACCTTAGGGTTGCTTTCTGCAACCTAAGTTCCCCCATTTTAGTGCATTTAAGCATTATTAACCTATTCATATATTTCCACTTTATAAAAGGAAGGCATTATTTGCGGTATTCTGTAGTAAGCATTTCATTATATATGTTTTCTACTTAAAGAACAACTGAATTTTGGAATGCTGGGTTTAAGTATCTCTGATATAGAGTGTTAGTTTTAGGGCCTTCCAATATTTCAACTTAGCAGTCAATTCCAGGACCCCTCCAATGAGAGAAAGTAAAGGAATATTCTAGAATTTTTTTTTCTCTTTCAGAATGCTAATTGTGAAATGCGGTACTGTATACCTTAGACATGATAATTTTATATTTGAAAGTGAATATGTAGGAGTAAAATATATATTTTGGTTACTTGACATGAGAATTAAACTAAAATTAGCTTGAACCAAGTGAGAAATTTTAGAACCCCTGTTTTAATCTCTAGATATTTAGTGTCATCAATTGCCAAGTCATTCTAGTGGGAATAACTAGCAAAGTGTTCTCACACAGTCATTTCAGGGGACATTGATAGAAAAAAGGTATATCCACGAAGGTTGCAAATTTAAAGGAAAGGAAGTTCATCATTTAAAAACTTAATATTAGCCAGCCAGGGCAACATAGTGAGACCATATCTATATAAAAAACAAAACAAAATTAGCCAACCATGCTAGTGTGTGCCTGTAGTCCCAACTACTTGAGAGGCTAAGATGGGACAATTGCTTGAGCCCAAGTGTGGAGGTTGCAGTGAGCTGTAATAGAAACACTGTACTGAAGTCTGGGCGACAGAGTAAGACCCTCTCTCTTAAAAAAAATTAAAATTCTACACATATAATGTTCTTTTCTTCAGGATGTTTCATAACCAGAAAGGAAAACAGTTGTATTAAAGCTGATATTAACATGTTACAAACTAGCAAACATGGTGTTATCTTAATGTTTTCAGGTGCTGCAAAATGATGTATTAGCCCATCAGTCCACAGTGGAAGCCGTTAATAAAGCAGGAAATGATCTAATTGAATCAAGTGCAGGAGAAGAAGCAAGCAACCTTCAGAACAAGCTACAGGTTTTAAATCAACGCTGGCAAAATGTTTTGGAAAAAACTGAACAAAGGAAGCAGCAGCTAGATGGTGCCTTGCGCCAGGTGAGTAAGATAATAAATTGTGAAAGTTTCTATAGCATTCAAGACCAAAATAGCATGGAATTCTTTTATTAGTTCACAGAGTCCTGTTTAATTTTTACACCTTAAGGAGAGAAGTAAAAATAAGTGAAATAAAGAACAGAACAGCAGAAGAGAACACAGCTTTCTAGTTCTTAGCATAATACTCTTATCTACTAGAGCTCTCCTTATGAAGAAAGGCAACTCTAATGGTACCTGGCTGTTCTTAAGAATGCATAGAGAGGCTTAGCAGGCTGGGATTGTTTGAAGCTTATTTCCTGCTTGAAACTGACAGCGTTTATGGCCCCAACTTAAAACTCCCTGTTACTTCAGGCCAAAGGGTTCCATGGCGAAATCGAGGATTTGCAGCAGTGGCTGACTGACACAGAGCGTCATCTGTTGGCATCTAAACCGCTGGGAGGTTTACCGGAAACAGCCAAGGAGCAGCTTAATGTCCATATGGTAAGCAACATATTTCCTACAGCTTTAGCCTCAGAATAACAAACTGACCATTTTATATGGGCCCTGGCGATACATAAATCATGGGAGAAGGCTTTAAAGGATATAGAGTTTATGGCAGAAATCACTGTATACATGCTAGAAACACACCATTTATTGATTAAAAATTTAAAGTCAGAACCTATTCTTTATTTCAAAGGTTAGTGTCAGTATATGAAAAGAGGTTTTAGAATTCTAGACACTTTTTAGACACAAACCTTCCCCCACAAAATGATAAGCTTGTATGGGTAGTACTATAACACAGTGTAAATTATAAAATTATTATGCATTGAAATGTAAACAAAAACCTCCAAAATAATCAGAATGACTTAAAATTATTGTTATAAGTATGATTGTCTCATTTGGTTTCATGGAAGGTTGGAAAATATACTCTTGTTCTGTTAAAAAAAAGAAAACTTCCCTGTTTGTTTTAATGGTGATAGAGCTTTATCTTCCACTTCATACTTACAACAAATACAGACACGAAGAGGAGGCTTCTGTTTTAATTGTCCAGTCTGGAGTATTGTACCGGTGGGCTGTTCCTACCTAGGTCATGTGACACAGTTGGCTCCTAAGAAGGATGAGGAAAAAATGATGAGACTTGAAATATGGGCTTTCTTTCATAAGATAGGCACTGACAAATTAAATTTAGGCTACGTTGGATTTATTGACATTTTAAATTCATATTCTATTATAATTCACTAGAAGTTCTGAGAGGAAACAGTGTTTCAGATTTTGAAAGAGTCCCCTAATTTTTACATTTGTGAATTTACATCAGAAATTTTAAAAAATATTCAAATACTGATGATTATTATCTTGGGAGATAAAAGTAGAAGTACTTAGAAATTTGGCAAAAGAAATGAATCAGTGTACATCAATATATACACTCTTTAATAGAGATATCATATTGTAAGATCTCAATAAAACTGCACTTATTTGGAAATAATTTTGAATTTGGTGATTTGAAGAGGAAGTAACCATCTTGTAGATGTTGTAAAGAAATAAAACAGACTATGACAGTAGGTAGCATCACATTTATTTCATAATCACCATCAGTAGTGTAAGTCCTACTAATTTGGTATACAATTTTCTAGAAATCTTTATGGTATAGTTATTGTTTTTGAAAGTTATGTGTGTGGTTTTTGTTGTTGTTGTTATTGGTTTTTAGTGCCACAGGAGACCTATTTGTTTCACTGGAAAAGTAATAGACTAAATAACTTGTAAGTGCTTATCTTCCTTTTTAAAAAAACCTGAGAGACTTCCAGATAGCTCCTTACTTTCCTGGAAAGTACTTGCACAGCTTTGACAGTGTCCATTAATTATAAATTTAATGAACTCATGAACAGATAGATGCTTGGGATTATTTTCTAATAATATAAATATTTTTTTAAATGTTAGTTTAGAAGAGTATAAGAACTTGAAAGCAAAGAACTTATCTTTAGAATACTTTACTTTCAGAAAAATATTCCATTTCAGCTAACTGAGTTTGGGTGGGGTATTTACAATGAATCTTTTGTAACCCTATATAGTAAATTATAGAAATCTGTTTAAATAAGTTTAGATTTGTGATTTAAAGCATTCTGAAGAGTTGTTGATATTTGTAATATCATTTCAATAAAGTTCTTTTGATTTTGTTATGCAAGAAATGAAGAAAAGTACAAAACTTACAATATGAGTTTCCTCAGTTTTTAGCTATATCTGAAAGTTTTGCTTTAGGATTTAAAGGTTTTAGTAGGTGATATTGTAAATACATATAGATAAGGCTTTTTTTTAAAGCTTAAGAAATAAATTTTTGAGGTGATGAAAATGTTCTGGAGTTAGTGGTAATCACAAAACCTCGTGAATATAATTTTAAAAACAGTGAATTGTGTACTTATAATAGTGAATTTTATATTGTATGAGTTATATCTCAGGTTTTAAAACTTATAAAGTTGGAAATGTAAGTGAGAAATATATAATCTTCCAGTGAGAACTATGATTTAACCTACATTATAGTTAAATAAGTAGAATAGAACTGGTCTTAATGTTTTAAATGAGAAGTAACTGTTGTTTTGTTGGTCTTAAAGTTTGAATTTGTGTAAGCAATATTTTATGTCCTGTATAGAAGATACACACAACATTCTAGTTAGAAGCTTTAGAAATGTTCTAAATGAGAATAATATTCATAGTACCACAAGTTTGATTCTTATAATTCCAGAGTCTGAATAATCAACTTAAATATATTACTTATTTATATATTTACTTTCTGTCCATTGCATGTTTTCTGAGTGCAGAATTAAATTGTACCAATGAAATACTACATTCATTGTATCATAGTACAAGGAGGGATCTATGGAAGCCTCTCATTTTACAGAGGAAGGAATTGAGGCTCAGAGAGGTGAAATTACTTGCCCAAAGTCACAGAACTAACTAATTACTTTACAGTGAAAGCTTTCTTGACAGCATTTAAACTACTGCTTCAAATCTTAGTATGCGAGAATGGGCTGATAAAGATAACACCATTTTTGAGATTTCTCAGTAGACAGGGTATGACTGTAGGTTTAGTTGTTGTTTCAATGTAGTGAAAAATGTAAGTGCATCAGGGTTGCTCTGAGAGATGAATATATGATGAGGGGCTTGAGACTAATGACCTAGAAAAATAGAACTCTTAAATTTTACTTTCTTAAAGTGATATAACTTGAGGATATCCCAATTTAGGAAGTCTGTGCTGCCTTTGAAGCTAAAGAAGAAACATATAAGAGTCTGATGCAGAAAGGCCAGCAGATGCTTGCAAGATGCCCAAAATCTGCAGAGACAAATATTGACCAAGACATAAATAACTTGAAAGAAAAATGGGAATCGGTGGAAACCAAACTCAATGAAAGGAAAGTATGTGCTTTGATTAATATAATGGAATCAGTGTTTTAGTTTTTCCATTTCTTGGACGTTGCCTTATTTCTGAGTAGAGCTATCAGGAGTAGAACTTTCAGCAATTCATGTTTAAACATTTTTTTTGTATATATTCGGAGATTTCATGGGGTTAGTTGAAAATAATATTCTATTTTAACATGAGAACAGATTTAAAGGGGGATATATTCAAAAACAGATAAAGATATAGATCGAATGTTACTAAGGTATATTTTTAAATGTTAAGAACTACTCAAATTCTGGGCCATTAAATAATTAATTCTATTTTAGTCTAATTTGTTTAATCTAATTAAACAAAAAGTTATATGTATATGGGGGAGGGAGGGAGGGAAAGCAAGAGAGTGAGATGATTGTGTATATTCTTTTAAGTACTTACATTTAAAAATCCATGAGAATGGATTAAAATGTATATTAAATTATGAATATGTTTTTGTTACTTTTGTAAAACCACAAAAATGACAATCTAAGAAATCTCAATATTGCTATTCAATGCTATGAAAAAAACAATAGGCTAGAAATACGAGATTATATGCCATCACTGATGGAGCATAAAGTATCTTTCATAATATTTTGAGCCCCCAAATTAATTGTATAAATATCAACTTTTCTTTTTATAGATTGTAATTGTGATCTTTGGTTAGTTTCCAAAAAACATGCTTTAGTGTATATTACATTTTTTCTAGTTACAGTAAGATGCTGCTTACTAGGCTTAAAGGGTTTTGGTTTGCCAGTATTTTAGTATGGCCCATTACGTTTGTAAGATATTTAGTTAATATATTAATAGATATGCATAAATAAAGTGGGGATAGGAGAGGAATCTGCCAGAGAATGTTTAAACTGAAACAAACAAAATAACCAAGGCCCTTAAACATCACATACTAAACAATCTGTTCTTGCAGACTAAACTGGAAGAGGCTCTCAACTTGGCAATGGAGTTCCACAATTCTCTCCAAGACTTCATCAACTGGCTTACTCAGGCTGAACAGACCCTAAATGTAGCTTCTCGGCCAAGTCTTATCTTGGACACCGTCTTATTTCAAATTGACGAACACAAGGTATGTAGTGAGTCAAATAGATAGGATTCTCCTTTCAGACACCAGGCTTTTTTTTTTTTTTTTTCGAGACTGAGTCTCACTGTAGTGGTGCAATCTTGGCTCACTGCATCCTCTGCCTCCCAGTTCAAGTGATTCTTGTGCCTCAGCCTCCCCACAGGTAGCTGGGATTACAGGCACCCACCACCATGCCTGGCTAATTTTTGTATTTTTAGTACAGATGGGGTTTCACCATGTTTGCCAGGCTGGTCTTGAACTCCTGACCTCAAGTGATCCACCCGCCTCAGCCTCCCAAAATGCTGATCTCAGGCATGAGCCACTGTACCTGGCTGACAGCAGGCCTTTTTAAAGTCAAAAGAATGCATTTGGTATTTTGAAAGCTTTTGTTTGTCCTTTAAAACATTTTCAGGTTTATGACACCAGAATCATTTTTAATATTGATCTGATTTTCATTTGTTTCTACTTATGTCCTTTTTTTCTGGGAAAGGTTTTTGCCAATGAAGTAAATTCTCATCGTGAGCAGATAATAGAACTGGACAAAACTGGAACCCACCTAAAATATTTTAGTCAGAAACAAGATGTTGTTCTAATCAAGAATCTACTTATCAGTGTACAAAGTCGATGGGAAAAAGTGGTTCAACGGTTGGTAGAGAGAGGAAGATCTTTGGATGATGCAAGGAAGAGAGCCAAGCAGGTAATAATCCTTTAGAAAAATTCTTCTAAACTTGTCAATAAATCACTTCTAGCTGTTGAAATATATGTTATGGATGTACTTTTATCACAGGCTGTATTAGGTGTAGCAATCATGGCATGGTGCCATGGTGGTTCTTTCCTGAAAGGGCTGTGGCCTCAGTTTGGATGCTGACATTACTTTTTGACCTGGCAGCAACTTTAGCCCCTGGGGACTAATCTTAAGAAGACTGATTACAGCTTGACTTTATAGACAGGCTATTATCATTGAGGCCCAGAAAGAAGCTCAGAATTTGTTTTTATTGGGTTTGTTTTCTTTTTCTTTGTCCTTTTGACCTCCATTCTCATAATCAGAGTGAGACATCATACTTCATTGTATTGCTACCTTTTGTGTAGTTCCTAAGCCAGACTTTCTTCACAAGCTGTCAGTGCTGAGAGCCAGACATAGAGCCCTCCCGACAGCTTTCTGAAGGGTCATATTCTCTGTCTGAGTTGGTCGGCACTCCCCACCTCTCTGAACACTTGTTGACAGACCTTCATTTCTTTTCTAATATTTTGAGCAGATAATAGAGCTCCATCTCACTTTGAAATTAATTTTTTGAATCTTTTGGGGCCACTTTAAAATTTTAATCTAGGGAATTTCACAAATTTCACAAAGAACTCTCCTTACTCCCTTTACCTGTTATTAGCATTCCATTCTAGACTAAACCCAAAGAGGTAAAGTTGTGCAATCTGTGTGTCTTTGTACTCCATGGAAGAGAGAGATGTACCTACCTTGCTTGACAAATATATATATTTTTAAATCTTTGATTCTTACTAGAAATTTAGTGTAATATTGTAGGAGGATTTTACAATTACTTTTTGCCTCAGTCAGCTGCAGTTTTCTAGCCTTAGTGTTATACCCCATTGTTTTGAGGAGTTAGGCTCAATTGGGTGATGCAAAAAGATGGCATGAGAGTCAAGTGTTTCAATGTTTAATGCTAACAGTACAAATGTTTAAAGGCTTTAGAAATGACAAATTGCATTGTTATAGCATTACACACCATAGACCCCATTTTGAATGGGAGGTGTGAAATGTTCAATGTTACAGATGAGTCACTGGGATAGACTTGGTCTCTAATGTTTCTTTAAGACAGTATTAATTCTGAGCCTGACAGTTTTCTCTCCACATGATGTGGTGCAATAGCATGTGTAGTGCAGGCATTTCTTGAGTTATGAACATCAATTTATAAATGTTTCTTGGATATCAGTAGCCAGTTACTCATCTTTTTCCTCCTTTCTTGATTTAATCAATTTTATTTTCTTATTTTGTCTAATTAACTTTATAAATATTTGCTGCTGTTTTTAGTGCAAATGTATAGCATTTCCTCTATTTATATGGCTTAAAAATAGTTTTGAAAGCAGAACCAGCCTCAGAACTTGTGCATTTGTATCATTGACCTTACCATCCAACTGTTATAGCCTGTATTATTTGGAGTCAAACTACCTAACGCCTTGACTCCCTGTTTCTTCAATTTATTTTTTCTTATTCTAATATCTCAGTTTTTAGCTCAGATATTGATCATACTTCTCTGACTTTCACAATTCATGTGTCTATTCTAGTTTCCATTTTTCCATGTTTAAATTGATTAAAGTTGTGAGAGGGATATGAAGGTTTGTAATGAGATGATATCCAGAGAGCCCTTACAGTTTTGTGAGTCTGTGTCCTTAATCTGCTCTTATCGTTAAATATCTTGTTGTTGTTTCATTATTCATGTGCTTTGGTATACAATAGATTTAATTTTGATTACTAAATTTTTTGTTAGGTATCTGTTCGCTTAAGCTTATTGTGATATAATTTATAACCAATTTTACAGTTGTATCAGAAAATAGTACCTGCTGGTTCTTTATGGTGAACAGAAAACTATGCCCAAAATCAAATATGTATAGTACTAGAATGTTTGCAAGGTTATAGATGCCAAAGAGAATAACATTTTGTTAGAACCCAAATATTGTGGCTGCTCAGACATATAAAACCATTATGTGAGGCATAGGCATTAATTTGAGGATTTTGATAGCAGCAATAAAGATGTTGAAATATCTTTGCATTAAATAGGAATGCAATGGTCTCTTTTTTGTTTCTGCTACTTTAAAAAATCAATTTACACGCTTTATACTTCCCCCTCCCCATTTTTGTTCCTTTTTCTTAACATAGGGATTAAATTCCCTAGAAGTAAACCCAGATCTGTCAACAGCAGTAAACAACAACAACAATAAAAATACAAAACATTTTCTGAGAGTTTATGTTAATTATTGAACAAGAAGAAAGTATAAGGAAGAAGTTCTTTCTGGAGCTTCCTAACTTTTTTCTAGGTTCTTTTAGAGCTGATATGTTGAATGAATTAAAACAAAGTGACAGTGGGGCACAGCCACTGATAATGCTAAGCATTATCAAGACTTTTTTTGTAATTTGCCAATGAAAGCATTACTTTTTTCTTCTTCAGTGGAGATTTTGAAATAACAATTTTCAGCATTTTCATTACTATTAATCTCTGTCTTAAAACTATACTAGGTCTCAAGTATAATATGCTTAAAAATGTTTCAGACAAAGATGTGAATTTCTTTCCAGTTCCATGAAGCTTGGAGTAAACTTATGGAGTGGCTGGAAGAATCAGAAAAGTCTTTGGATTCTGAACTGGAAATAGCAAATGATCCAGACAAAATAAAAACACAACTTGCACAACATAAGGTGGGTCCATAATTAAGAAGAGCATACTGTCTCATTATATAGTTCAAGATCACTTTAAAATCCTTGCTTCATCACGTGTTTATTCATCACTAAAGAAAAAAGGCTGTCCAGTGTGAACCTATATTAAATTTAAAACCTATTGCTCTTCATGTTGGTCGTGTTGCAATATCTTTACTCTTCAGTGACCATTTCATTAATGATTCCAAGGTTAATTGTTACAAAGAAAAACACAAAATAAAAGTGGAAGTCCTCTACATTCTAAAACATATAAAGGATTTGTAGCTGTTTTGAACATTGGCATTTCAGTTTTTCATGATAGCTATCTTTTTCTGTACTTTGACAGACAAAGTAGCACCTTGAAGATAATTCTGTAGAAAAAGTAATAGATATTTGCAATATAGATTCTTTTAAACAATAGAATGAGAAAAATTGGTTGCCCATAACTAAATTCAAAATTAATATTTTATTGTGTTTGTGCACATATAAAATTACACCCAACCTCAAAGATACCCAAAGACATGTTTATATAGACTGGTAAAGCATGTAGAAACACTGTTTTTTTTAAATATTTTCTACTTTTTCTATGTCTATCATGTTTTATACCTACCACATAACATTCAAAGAGCATTCCCTCCCACCCTCCCCAGCTGTTTTGTATTTGGATTTCTATGTAATTCTATTTATGAAGTGACCCCACCAGCCATCAGGGTGAGGATGTGGGTAAAAGGAGTTTGATTCTTGCAAAGGGTTTTAACAATTTTAGGCATGTACATGTAAATTATCACTTGAAACATAATTTTAAAAGGCTGGAAAAATTGGGCAGATAAAAATTCTATCATTATCAGGAGGAAATCTTGGCCATCATCTTCACACAGGTGGCTGCTTCCATCAGTGGGTCTAACCTTTGGAGGTCATGATTAGAGGGATGGGAGGAAACATATTGAGCATCTGCTTTCTGGCCAGATGAGGGCTAATGAATGGCTTGCTCTGCTGGCACCCCTGTGAGCTGCCACATTCAATATTGGGAGCACAGTGACAGTGAACAGCACCTTCCTTCCTTCCCCTCTGATGGCGAAGTGAGAGCTTCCTTCTCAAAATAGAATGCTTTATTTGAACTTGAACATGGATGTTGTATCATGTAGTCTTATGAAAGTGTATTGCATACTAACGTTAGAGAGTCCTATAAATAAGAATATCTACCTTTTTAGAGTCTCTGTTTGGCAACAGTGATGTGTATTCAATCATAACACTTTTTGTATGTCTGCTTTGTGAAGAAAATCTCTGTCAATACCATGATTCTATAACATTGGCATTCTGTTTAGAATAATACGAAAAAAATATTTATGGATAACAAACTGTAGAAATAATGTGATTATAATTGTGTTGTCTATTACTTAGAAACTTCCAGATGTAGTTGCCTATTACCCATGACAAACTAAATAATTTAGTCATATTAAAACATTTTAAAGTATGTAGCTTTTAAAGGCAGTAAACACTTCTTAGGTAACTATAACCTTGAGATTATTTTAGAAAATTGTACATTTGCATAGCATTTTACTATCTAAGGTAATTTTAATTTGCTACAAGGATTGAGAAATCACTGTATTAATGTTTCCATTATATTTTGTGAGTTTGTAAGCTTCCCATTAAGTTGACCTTTCTTTGTTCTCATTCCTGCTATTGGATATTCAGTAGCAGTTATCTCATTCTTTCTACTCTTCCTGTTGAGTATTTATAAACATCTACTAGGTGTAAGATAATAATGAGAGGTCTACAAAAACAATGTCCCTGCTCTATAAAAGCTTTTAATTGAGTTGTGTAGAAAGACTATACAGATGCTCCTCAACTTACAATGGGTTTTTATCCCCATAAACCTGCTGTAAGTTGAAAATATTGTAAATCAAAAATGCATTTAGGCCGGGCGCGGTGGCTCAAGCCTGTAATCCCAGCACTTTGGGAGGCCGAGACGGGCGAATCATGAGGTCAGGAGATCGAGACCATCCTGGCTAACACGGTGAAACCCCGTCTCTACTAAAAAATACAAAAAACTAGCTGGGCGTGGTGGCGGGCGCCTGTAGTCCCAGCTACTCAGGAGGCTGAGGCAGGAGAATGGTGTGAACCCTGGAGGCGGAGCTTGCAGTGAGCTGAGATCCGGCCACTGTACTCCAGCCTGGGCGACAGAGCAAGACTCCGTCTCAAAAAAAAAAAAAAGAAAAAGAAAATGCATTTAATACAACTAACATTAGCTTACAATAGAACAAGATCATCTAACACAAATCCTGTGTTCTATAGCAAAGTATTGAATACTCAGGTAATTTATTGAATACATGACTGAAGTATGGTTTCTACTGAATCCCTATGACTTTTGTACCATGGTAAAGTCAAAAAATCCTAAGTCATCATAAGTCAGGGACCGTCTATAATTTATCTCCATTTATTAGGAATGCCTCTGTTAATGCCTCTTACCTATTTATTAGTCCCAAGAAGAAATGCACATATTTTTCTTGTTAAATGTATAGGAGTTTCAGAAATCACTCGGAGCCAAGCATTCTGTCTACGACACCACCAACAGGACTGGACGTTCTCTGAAGGAGAAAACCTCCCTGGCTGATGACAACCTGAAACTGGATGACATGCTGAGTGAACTCAGAGACAAATGGGATACCATATGTGGAAAATCTGTGGAAAGGTAAAATGTTCTTTAAGACAGTTTGGTTACTCTGTAGACCTCTTTCAAATACACAGTAATGGTGCTTTGCAGGGACATTTCAGAAGCCTTAAATATTTCCTTTACCTAAGGAACTTCTGTTTGTCCTAAGTACCCCACACAAATATCATTTGCATTGAGAAGACTTTGTTGTTCATTATTTTTAACTACTCATTACAGTAAAAAGCAAAAAGTGATATCATTGTCCAAGCTTCTGCCATCCCACACCTGACTACACCCACTGCTTCTGACTCGTCTTCCCACGTCCACCTTTATCACTTCTTTAACTCAATTTCTACATAACTACTAGGATAGTCTGTTGAAGATGTAAATGGAATCTTGTCATTCCCTTCCTTCATACCGTTTGGTGATTTACTACTGGGCATGCATTGAAACACAGGCTTCTTAATGTGATGTGCAAGGTACCACTGATCTGGCCCCAGCATTTCTTTCTAACTCCATCTACCCCTTTTTGATCTCCCTCTTTCTTATTACATTTCCATGAAAACCCAAGACATATTTCAAAAATTTTAAGTAAGTACAATAGTAGTAGAGTTCAAATATCTTGTACATGTTTCTAAATTTTCCTGTTGATCCTTAATCCTAATGATTTTTGTCAGCATCAAGATTAAATAGATTATATTCAGTTCTAGGGAACTCAATAAGTTTTTGTCACGTCAGTTTTTAAAAAATCTTAAATTCCTCAGCCACAAAATTTTACATACCTTTTCCAGTATTGTATACATGGTTTTATTTACAACATTTTTGAAAAGACAAAAAAATTAAGTCATGACAAACAGATCAATGAATGCTAGGGATTTGAAGACAGGGACAAGGTGTGTCTATAAAGAGGCAGCATGAGGGAGAATTTTGGGATGATTGAACTGTTCTGGATCTTGACTGTGGTGATGGTTAGATGAATCTATATATGTGTTAAAATGTATAGAAGTGTATATGAAAAAATGTCAAGTATACTGCCTGATAATCTAAAACAAAATTTTAAAAATATTTGAACAATTTAAAAGGTTGATTTTTATAAAGAAACATGAAGGGTCCATGGTTTCCAAAGGTGAGAATTTTCCTAGAACAGATGCCGTGTATTTAAGGAATAAAAAAGAAAGTTTAGAAAAGTTTTGTTTTTTTTTTCTAAGAAGAGCAAAGAAACAACAATGAATACCAATATACTGCTCTTCCTCTTGAGTACCACTCAACCTTCATCAATTAATTTTAGATGTTCAGATATATGAGTGGCTTTTTTTGTTGCAAGGATCAATTTTTCTACCTTTTTCCCTAGACAAAACAAATTGGAGGAAGCCCTGTTATTTTCTGGACAATTCACAGATGCCCTACAGGCTCTCATTGATTGGTTGTATAGAGTTGAACCCCAGCTGGCAGAAGACCAACCTGTTCATGGAGACATTGATTTAGTGATGAATCTGATCGATAATCACAAGGTAATGTTATCTGGGGCATTTTTATCTTGTTTGATTATTCTGAATGTACAAGGAAATATAAACCATTTAAATTAGCTTTTAAAATCAGGAGACTATAGAACATATGACATAACAGTCTTTATTTTTGAAATATGTGTCTGTTTGAGCAGAACCTGGAAGCTACCTTTAAAAGTGATGGGGAAATATTATTTAGTGTCAGTGAAATACTTTTGTTTTTAATTACTGGATCTAAAACCATTTTAGAACTTGGAAAGTGATTTCATTCTCTGGTACTTTAAAGCAGATTTCAAGAATGTTTTACTATCTTTAGTTATGCACTTAAACAATTATGTAATAAAATTTAAAATCATTCATTCAGTGACCTGACACTAAGTTATTGCATAAGTGTGTAGATTTGTGACATGATCCGTGGGGGTCATGACCAACTGCTTTTAAAAATATGGAACCAAAACTGTTTTAACCTTGCCCCTTGAACTATAGCAATTTATGAGTCAGCAGCATGTGCTATGAGGGATTTGATTATTGTTTACTTCAAGAAAACTGGCTTTCTTGAAATATCCTGATATATTTATGTTAAACTGTCGTGTCATGTAAATCAAAGGTAATATTCAAGGTGTCCAGCTAAGTGTAAGGTCCTAAATTATGATCAAATCATATAAAACAACTTAGCCTGGAAACAATATGAAGCATAGTACTAATGTAGAATAGTTATGTTGTAGTTGACTTTGTATAAAAACGTCTTACATCACTCTACTTGAATTCATCTTGTATTTCCTCTGTCTGGTGTTTGAGTTCAGAAAACTTATTTCATTTATAATGTTCTCTTTATACTGGTTATGCTATTTTGATCTTACCATTCTTTTTAAAATAGTCTTATTACATATTTGTTTTCCCTTTTTTCTTTCTATTCTGTCGTTATACCCATTAAAGAGTTTGTTATACTCGAAAAGTGAAACAAACCAAATTAAAATAAAATAAAAGAATAAATAAAGAACAATGGTTAGGTCTACAAAAGCTAAAAATTTAAAAATTACATGGCTTTGCTTATATTGAAATAAATATTTTGTGTATGGTTAATACTTCTCTATTTTCTGGCATTTATTCAATGAGTAATAAATAGCGTAATGTTACTTTTTACATAAATGCCATTTCTGTAAACTCACTGTCTAAATATTTAGTACTCTAGGTAATTGCCAGATCTTTTATATATTAAAGGTCATCAAGAATGAATAAATCATTTAGCGTTAGTAATACAAATAGAAGGCTCAAGAAGTTCAAGTATGCAAAATGCTTTGGAAAGTCTACCGAAAACTATTGGACTAGTCCTATCATAAATGGAATATTTAAATACTGTACCATATGCACATGTGTTTATGTGTGTGTGTGAATGTGTGTATTGGTGTATATGTGCGCATTTGTATCTATCTGCAGGCATATCTCATAACTGTTAGAGTTGAATCCGTCAAATAATTAATCACTTTTGTGATAGGCTCACTTTTGTGAATGATCTGAGAGTATCAGAATAGAAACCTATAGATAAGGCCAAATGGTAATATTCGTTTAGGATGATTTTTTAAAAAACTCATTAATTTTGTTGTGACAGAGTGTTGGTTATTAATGTTTGAAAGATCTAGTTGCATACACAGATTCTTGGATCAAAAATAAAGAGCACTGGGCTCACTTCTTAGATCAGTCTGTGGCCAAAATAAATCAATTTAATTTCTGGCACATCAAAGTTTGTCAAAATTAGGCAGAAAAAAAAAAAAAAAACCCAGAAACTTTTCCTCTAAGGTGAAAGACAGGGATTTAAGCCTCTAAAATTTGACATTATGAGTTAGTACCTAATATATTATGAAAGACCAAGGAGTTTTATAGGAGTAAGGGACCGTCTGCCAACTTCCTTTGGAATTCCCTGCCATTATCTCTAAGAACTCCGTGGTACACACATCAGGATTGTTTAGTCCTCTCTTAGCTTCTTAGATACATCTCTTAAAGTGGTGCCGAAGCCAGCATCACTTGGAATTCACACTAATTATTTGAGAGGAATTGGGACACCATATTAAAGAATCATTAAAAAAAGGAATTTGATGCGTTGTTTTATGAAATTGAAATAAAGAAGGCTGGCTGCCATTATTTAAATCCAATATGTCATTTTAAAATAAGATAATCTTGTTTTCTCACGAGAATGTGACAGGACTGAACAAATTTATACCAGACAAATTTGTATACAATTTATACAAATTTATACATTCTTGATGGTGCTCAAATAGGAGCAGTGTGTCGTTTATCTTCTGAAGATGCTGCCAGAAATATGGTTATTAAACTTTAGGTCTTAGATATCTGTACATGATGTTATGTGCACATATATATCTCGAACAGTATGTGTTGCTGTTTTGGTTTGGTAATTAAAAATAATTTTTCAAAATATGGTCTTCTTAGGCCTTCCAAAAAGAGTTGGGGAAGAGGACCAGCAGTGTGCAGGCCCTGAAGCGCTCAGCCCGAGAACTCATAGAAGGCAGTCGGGATGACTCCTCCTGGGTCAAAGTCCAGATGCAAGAATTAAGCACACGCTGGGAGACCGTGTGTGCACTTTCCATATCAAAGCAAACACGGTTAGAAGCAGCCCTGCGTCAGGTAAAAACCATGTAAATGAGAACTGGGTGTAGTGGGAAAAGTATTGAAACCTCAACAAGAACTATTCTAGTAAAAAACTGAGTAAACTGTGAGTAAAAAACCTCGTTTCTCAATCAGGATAGTCTGAAGAAGGAAATTCTAATAGCATCATTGCCTTGATCCTTCTCCCACCCTCCCCCATGAATTTAAATTACTGCTAGAGGGAGGCATTCTAATCTTCACATAGAAGTGCTGCTTGAGTAATGTTTCAGCTTGGAAGTATGATGGACTGCCATTCATCTAAAATCATCTAAAATCAAGTTGTTAAAGTGGTAATTTTTTCTTCATATAGGCCTTTTTTTATATATTAGGTGTTTTCTTATTTTTAAAATATGTATATCTTTATCTTCTTAATGGGAGTAATGAAGCAATTTAAATTTAAAACTTTTTTTTTTTTCATTGAAAGGATGAATCCACTATACAGTTCTGTAAATTGTGCTAACAGGCATATTTGGGAATTTTGTTTGGTGTGTGTGTGTGTGTATGTGTGTGAACTCTTAGGCAGAGGAATTCCACTCGGTGGTACATGCCCTCTTGGAGTGGCTGGCTGAGGCGGAGCAAACCCTGCGTTTCCATGGTGTCCTCCCAGATGATGAGGATGCTCTCCGGACTCTCATTGATCAGCATAAAGTGAGTAATATATAAAAGCTAAGTAAAGCTAAATTAGAAAATCAAAGCAGGGAAAATAGACTCACAATTACAAATATCAACTGCGTGAATATTTTCCTTCCTGAGAAATACTTAAACACCTGGTACATTTGAGAGTGTCCTTCTGTCCACCTTGCTTACATATGTATGCCCCCGTGCACCCACACACATGTATGTGTACCTGTCTTTTTATGTTTCCTTTTTAGGGAAGGTAGTTATTCTGTTTCCTATCTCAAAGAAGCATATTGATTTATCTAGGCTTTTTGGCTTTTGACCAAAATTGGTTGATATTATTGCAGTCATTATGTGGGTTTCAAAAATAAAACTTCTTTAATGGGCAGTTTGGCATTTGTAAAATTATACCTGTAGGATTGTAAATTAGTAATTTTGCCCTTTGTAAACAAGACACACAGGTAATTTAATAACTCACCTTTAAATCTATTTTTAAGCCTCCGCTGCTTCTGTTCTTAATCAAGAGCCTTTTAAATCCTTTTTAGAAGTAACCTATAGTATACCTTAAAAATTTTAAAAATGAATTCCACAAGCCAATATTCTGTTGAATAACTAACCAAGTCTAAATCTGGCTATTGAGTTTTCAAATCAAGATCTTTCCTGTGACAATGCATGAAACTTGCCAAAACCCTTCAGACAGTGATCCAGATATCTCTGAACAGATGTTTTTTAACCTTTGACTCAAAAAGTCAGGAATTTGAAATGGTAACACTCAATGTAGTGTTGATGTCAGCATTTCCTATTAACTTTAAAGGATCTTTTTAACACCAGTAAATAATTTTGTCTTTTGAGATCAGGCTGGAAATACATCATTAATTTTAGTGTAGCATGGATTACATCATCTGTAGAGACTTGCTATTTTAATTAATACCCTCTATCAAAGATAGGTTGCTGAATCTATAGCAATGAAATATTGCCATGTCATTTAAAAAGTGGTGCAAGCTTTCATAGCATTTTCTGGAAGAATGAAATGCTATATACACCATTTAAATTTGAAGCTAGAATATAAGAAGAAGACAATTACATCAAATTTATTATAAATTTTTGAGTCCATTCAACATTTTGAAAATGTAGTTTATATTATATTACTGTGGGCTTACTGTCAGCCAGCATTGAGTTCTATTAACATACTTAGGTTTGGGTCTCAGAGTAGCAATAAATATTTGCTGGACACCACTTAAAGCCCATCGTGCGTATCTAACACCCTACAGAAAGGAGCCTATTTGTGGTATCACCACTCTCACAGGACCAGGAAACCTCCAGGAGGCAAGTATCCAGAGCAGAGGTAGTGGTTTTTACAACAAATTATTTTTAAATAGCATAAAATTACCTGTAATTTTATAAAGCATTTCTTAATAATGTTTTGCAGTAACACTATTCATTCTTTTCCATCTCTACTGTTTCCCTTCACACATTCACCATTCACCAAAGAAAAACAGAATATTTAATTTCTTAACACTAGGACTAGAGACTTCTTAGTATAATCCAGTTTCTAAAAACGGCAGGCTTTCCCACATGAGAACAAACCAGTAAGGTGTAAGGTTCAGACTAGGTTGGAAGGGCATAGAATTCAGTGGAATGTTGACAGTCCAGTCTACCAAATAGGTGTAGAAGTGATTGAGAGTACATTATTTGTATCAGCTGTTCTCTGGGGGATACACAGATGTTAGATTAGCCTATTTTTTCCTCTTCCTTATAATGTTGCAGTTTTTAACTTTTTTCATTTAGGAGGATCTGTATTGAAAAAATGATAATTTTTTAAGTTATAATATTTAAAAAGTAGGTCATGTTATCAGAGTGTACCATCAATTGAAACTTGACTCCATTATAGTAAACTTGTAAATAAAAGGTCTAGAAAGCATTTATTCAGTAAATCACATGCTATTTTGAACCGATTACTGGGAACATAAAAATGAATAAAACACAGTCTTTTAATCTTGTGGACCGAACAGTCTAATACAGCAAAATGCCAGAGTAGGAGGTATGTCACAGAGCTGCTTCACAGAAGTTAAAGACAAAAGGCCACTTATATTAGAGTAAAACATATAAACATATTATATAAATTTAAATTCAGAGAGTACATGTACATGTTTGCTACCTGAGTATTTTGAGTAATAGTAGAGACTGGACTTCTTTTGTACCAGTCATCCAAATATTAAACACTGTACCCAATAGGTAATTTTTTTAATTTTTCAACCCTCAGGCCCCTTTTATCCTCCATGCTTTTTGGAGTCCTCAGTGTCTATTATTTCCATCTTTATGTCCATGTGTTCCCATTGTTTGGCTCCCATTTATACATGAGAATATGTGATATTTGATTTTCTGTTTGAGTTACTTCACTTAGGACCAGCTCCATGCGTGTTGCTGCAAAGTACATGATTTCATTCTTTTTTATGGCTGCATAGTATTCCATGGTGTATATATACCACATTTTTTTTATCTAATCAACTGTTGATGGACACTTAGGTTGGTTCTGTGACTTTGCTATTATGAATAGTGCTGGAATTAACATATGAGTGCTGGTGTGTTTTTGATACAACAATTTCTTTTCCTTTGGGTAGATACAGAGTGGTGGAATTGCTGGGTCAAATGGTAGTTCTAATTTTAGTTTTTTGAAATATATCCATACTGTTTTTCATAGACATTGAACTAATTTATATTCCACTAACAGTGTATAAGCACTCCCTTTTCTCAGCATCCACATCATGTGTTGTTTTTTCACTTTTTAGTAATAGTTATTCTGACTTGTATAATATGATATCTCAGGGTGGCTTACATTTGTGTATGTCTGATAATTAGTGATGCTGAGCATTTTTCTTGTGTTTGTTGGCTGCTTGTATGCTTGTATTTGTTCTTTTGAGAAATGTCTGTTCATGTCCTTGTCCCAGTTTTCGGTGGAGTTGTTTGTTGTTTTCTTGTTGAGTTGTTTGAGTTCCTTGCAGATTCTGGATTCTAGTCTTTCTTCAGAGGCATGATTTGCAAATATTTTCTCCCATTCTGTAGCTTAACTGTTTACTCTGTTGATTCTGTCTTTTACTGTGCAGAACTTTTTTATTTAATTAAGTCCCATTTGTCTATATTCATTTTTGTCGCATTTGCTTTTGGGATCCTTGTCATAAATTATTTGCCTAGGCCAATGTCCAGAAGAGTTTTTTCTAGGTTTTCTTGTAGTATTTTTTATCATAAAACACCTATATTTCAAAGTGAACACCCCTCTTCACATAGTGTGAGTAGTATGGGCATCATCGATGTCTACGGCCTCTGACACTCATTGTATAATCAAGTAATTGCTCTTGGTGCAGGGGTCCAGAGAGACTGGGGTGTCTGCAGATCTCTGACATTCTATATGAGATTTTGGAAGCATGTCGCATTTTTAAAGGCAAAGATTCTCAATTTGTAATCCCATTTTCAGAGTTCTATGATCTATTTATCTATGGATATAGTTCTGATGGTAGAAAGTACTATTATGTATGTGAGACATTTGTAAAACATTTATTTGAAAGATCATCCTTGAGGATTTCAAGGCTTTGTTCATTCTGCTTGCTCAGAGGGACTTGCTAGAACCACTAGAACTGCCAGAACAGAGGAGAGTGCCTCTTACTGGCATCTTAAAGGGACAGTTCTCATATGGGCTGACCTGCTGTCAGGCTCACTCTCTCCAACCTCCCCCTCACTTTTTACTGCCTGGACACTTTGGGCCCTGTCTCCCGTACCCCCAAACATTTATATTTCCTTACCCAGTCTTCTCTCTACTTTGTACTTTTTCATTCATGCTCCTATATTTCCTGGCATAGTTAATGCTGTTTTAAATATTAACCCCCTTATCTTATTTGTTAGAACTTATTTTTGGTCAATCAATATTGTTTCTATCTCTAGCAATACTGCCTCTCCCAATGCTATTCTCCATTAATAATATAATTATATCCAAATTTTGGAGAGTTATTTTTTGTATAATACATTTTTAAAGCATGAAATATCCTATCAAGTTGGCCCTCTGTATGCAAATATTCAAAAATAAAATAGTTAAAAATATTCCAAAATAAAATGGATGGTTGCATCTGTGCTGAAGATATACACACTTTTTTCTTTGTCATTATTCCCTAAACAATACCATAACAACTATTTACAATTATTTACATTGTATTAGGTATTATTAGTAATCTAGAGATGATATGAAGCATATGGGGAGGATGTACTTAGGTCATATGCAAATACTACATCATTTTATATGAGGGACTTGAGCATCCTTGCATTTTATTATGCACGGTATCCTGGAACCAACTCCCCATGGATACCAAGGGATGACTGTACTTGTATTTTAAAGTACATATTAGAAAGTATTTTTTCTATTTTGTCCCCTTTTCCTCCCCAATTAGTAAATGATTTCCATTGTGAATAAACCAATTGAAGTTTTTGCTTATTTGTTTAATTCTGGCAATCAAACAAATGTCACCAGTGTTTTGTTTTCAGCCAATGCCAACAGTTAATTGAAGTCTTTGTTTCTGCTGTAGGAATTCATGAAGAAACTGGAAGAAAAGAGAGCTGAACTAAATAAAGCCACCACTATGGGCGACACCGTTTTGGCTATCTGCCACCCCGACTCCATCACCACCATTAAGCACTGGATAACAATCATCCGGGCGAGGTTTGAGGAGGTCAGTGTGTCTCAGATAATCTTCAGAGTAGCAATAGCTTAGAGACGTTGAGGGGTGTGGGAAATTTAGGAATTAAGATACGCTTATGGCCATGGGAAAATGAGACCTCTACATAGAAAATATTCTTGTAAATACGCTTCTTGTATGCGTTACAATCTCTGAAATTCACTTTTCTTTAAAAGGTCAAAGATATTTTGCAGCTATATCCCTGGAAAATTTGAAGGCAAATATTTAGTACACTATATAACATTTTGGCCTCCTTCCACATTGTTTCTGTGGAATAATCCAGCAGTTGGATGGTGTTTCGGAGCAGTATATACTGGTGGAGTGAATTGGTATACATAAAGTGAATTAATTCTGTATTTAATTTTTTTTTTTTTTTGGACAGAGTCTCGATTTATTGCCCAGGCTGGAGTGCAGTGGCGCGATCTTGGCTCACTGCAACCTCCACCTCCCAGGTTCAAGCAATTCCTCTGCCTCAGCCTCCCGAGTAGCTGGGATTACAGGCGCACACCACCACGCCTGGTTAATTTTTTTGTACGTTCAGTAGAGACAGGGTTTCACCAGGTTGGTCAGCCTGGTCTTGAACTCCTGACCTTGTGATCTGCCTTCCTCGGCCACCCAAAGTGCTGGGATTACAGGCGTCAGCCACTGTGCCCTGCCAATATCTTAGCTTTTTACATTTCTACTCTCTGCCACATGGAGTAAGCTTACCTGATCCTTCAGAGAATGCATATTTGAACTCAAATTAGAAAGCAAAAGGAAGCCTGAGTGATTGACATGCATCTTTAAATTCTGAAGATGATGAACATCATCGTGGGCTCTCATATCCTCCTCGAGCTAGATCTTGATGCCACTAATGGAATCTAAAAAGACCAGAAGCATTATGGGTCTAGCCCAGGATGATCCTAATTGTCATTTAAAATTTATTTATTTTATATCACTGCAATTATTTTACTAAGTTGGAGGAAATTCTGAGAAATTTCTGTTTCTCTGACAGGTGCTGGCCTGGGCAAAGCAACATCAGCAGAGATTAGCAAGTGCTCTGGCTGGGCTTATTGCCAAACAGGAATTGTTGGAAGCTTTGCTGGCTTGGTTGCAATGGGCTGAAACTACACTTAGTGATAAGGATAAAGAAGTCATCCCCCAGGAGATCGAAGAGGTGAAAGCACTCATTGCAGAACACCAGGTAAAATAAATATAATCCTAACTCCTGTTAACCATTTTCTCAGATATTTTCTTTCTTTCACTGCTGTACTTCTCAAAACACTGCTTTGTTATTATTTTCACTTCCTCAGACTCCTCAACTCCTTACAATTGTATTTCCAATTCTGTAGCCGCCCTAAAACCTCTCTTTACAGGAACCCTCTGTGACCTATGCAAAACTTTCCTTCTTTGTCCTCTGTGGGGTTATACTCGTGGTATTGTCTCACGTTCACTCCTGCTCTCCCTTTTGCCTTCTTAACGTCAGCTCTCCTTACTCCTTATGTGTTATCCTCAGCTCTCTACTTCCCTCACTTTGCTCCCTCTTTTGGTGATCTCACCCACCTCCACCTCCCTGGCTTCAGTGGGTACCTTGTTTGATTGCTCTGTTTACATTTTTATGTCTTCGAAGATGACTGTCACCACTTGAAATACATCGTATGAAAAAGGGAACATGTTGTCTTTCTTAGAAAAAGCACTTTTCCTGTATATCCTACTTGCTGTAAACTCAAATGATGGGTATCACACTCACTTTGATTTACTTGATTGCTCACAATTTGTTTAATATGCATTTACAAAGAGAAATATTAAGTGTCAGCTCAGTTGGTTAAGCAATTAATGTTGCCATTGTTGTGTGTATGTGTGTATGTGTTTTAAAAGTCTAAGACATCAATGTCTATAATGGCTCTAAGTGTACCAGGTCATATTCCCTGTGATCAGAGGTATTAGAATTCTTCAGTGTGACAAATATTCCAGAAAGGTGTTACTTCACTTTTCCCTTTTGTCTGGGTCTTCTTTTTCCCATCATTTTTCACAGTCTCTGCCTTTCCTCAGCCTTTGCTGCATATTCCAAATATAGGGAGACCTAGTAAATAATAATAATAAGCCCAAGGAGATGAGATAAGCAGTGGCAAGGTAGTTAAACCTTTTAAATACAATGGTAGTATACTTTAACCCAAATAGCTTTTACCATCCTTGGAATAGCCTATTTATGAATATTTTGATATGTCCACATTAAATGTGGATGCAGTATGTCATAATATATCAAAGAACCATCTTTTTTTTTGAGGGGCAAGGTCTCACTCTGTTGCCCAGGCTGGAATGCAATGGCACAGTCATGGCTCACTGCAGCCTCAACCTCCTGGGCTCAAGTGATCCTCCCACCTCAGCCTCCTGTGTAGCTGGGACTATAAGGCACATGCCACCTGGCCTAATGTTTTCATTTTTTGTAGAGACAGGGTTTCACTGTGTTGCCTAATCAAAGCCATCTTAAATATTTCAAATATGTAGGTGAGATGTGCCACAGAAAAGTTCTTCGAAACATCCTAGCTAACTAGTTTCTTTGTAGACAGATGCTCACTAAAGATTCTTCTGAGGAGTTTGGAAGTCTGAGTTTGGTTGGTGCACAGACAGGTTATTTTATTCACATGACTTCTCTCATATGTCCATGTATGTTATTCAACTAAAACAAATTATTTTTATTTTCAGTGCACTCTCTTTACATTTTATATATATATATATATATATTAAAATATATATATATATTTATAAATTTTTTTTTGAGACAGAGTCTCACTCTGTTGCCCAGGCCCGAGTGCAGTGGCACAATCTCGGCTCACTGCAACCTCTGCCTCCTAGGTTCAAGCGATTCTGCTGCCTCAGCCTCCCCAGTAGCTGGAACTACAGGCACGTACTACCATGCCTGGTTAATTTTTGTAATTTTAGTAGAGACGGGGTTTCATCATATTGGTCAGGCTGGTCTCAAACTCCTGACCTCAGGTTATCCACCTGCCTTGGCCTCCCAAAGTGCTGGGATTACAGGTGTGAGCCCACTGCACCCAGTCACATTTTATATTCTTTAAAAATTAGTAAATGCTGCATTATGATGGTTTAGATTTTTTTTTACCCTGAAGATAAAGCATGATGATTTATTCTTCTTAAAAAATAATAACATGGTTCTTTCATCCTTCTGTTTTTAGTTCATTTCTGAAGATGGTTTTCTCTAGTATACTCTTATTTGATTGACATAATTTCTTTCATTTCAGACCTTCATGGAGGAAATGACCAGAAAACAGCCTGATGTTGATAAAGTAACGAAGACCTATAAGAGGAGAGCTGCTGATCCTTCCTCATTACAATCCCATATTCCAGTCTTGGATAAGGGACGAGCAGGAAGTAAGCAGTGATCAATTTCTTTAAAATGTCAATAAACAAGGGAGCTAATTTTATTTTGAGTTATTTGAAATTTGGGGGCAGTTGGTGATTTTACATGAGCACTAGATATCATGAAATGCTTTCTTGAAAGAATACATGTGCTCAAGTATTGTAGAAACTTACTTAAAAATAAAGAAAAAATATGCCCAGGTTTCTATATGTAACTTTATTGTCTTAAAGTGTATCTTTCATATTAGCTAGAAGAAAATTGAAAAAATTTACAATAAGAACGGAAATCATCACCCACTTAGCATTGTCTCATTTTTCTTCTGTTATATATATAACTTTAAAGCTGAGCATAATAAAAATGACTATGACCTGGATAACGTTCATGACTTAGTTGTTCATTGGTGGCCAGCAGTCTGATAGCTTTTGCACATGTTCATGTGACTTCAGGCTCTGTTTACTTCTAGAGCTACTTTAACAACATGACATGACGTTAAAAACAATCATAGTTAGCTTGGAGAAAATTTAAAAGAAACACAATTTGTGTTATATGTTTTATGCATTTCTGAATGGAAATGCATTTTGTGTATTACTTAATTTTTTAATTAAAAAGAAATGATGTCAGAGCTGTTGTAATTACTTATTACACAAGGAGACAAGGTAAACTATTAAGAGCCCTACAGCCAGACTCCTTGGCAGTCTTCAACACTTACCAAACTGAGAAACATAACCCTGGACACATTACTTAAACTCATTCTGAACCTCAGTTTCCTCATCTGTAAAAGGGGATAATTATAACTTCATTGGACTGCAGTGATAATTAAATGAGCTAGTACATATAAAATGCTTAACATACTTCCAGGCATATAGTTAAATGTTCAAGTATTTCTTGTACTGTAAATCTCAGCTGGGACACTTAACATTCTATATGACCCTAGGCCAGTAATTTTTCTAGGTCATATTTAGCCATTTAGTAAGATGAGAAAAATTTGTTAAGGTCATTGTTTTGTGAAGTTGTTGAGACTTGTGGAAAACAGCCAGAAAGCAAGAGGAAACTTTAGTAAGGCAGTATACTTGGTTTGAGACTATGCACAGGAAACATGCAATCTCAGTGGAAAATGGATGTGGGCAAAGGCTGGGGTCCCATACACATGCTGCCATATTTTATTGGCATTTGTGAAGTGGCCTGCTTTGCCTCCTGTGACTGCCCAGTGTCTGCTGCCCTCATCTGCTCTCCCTTTCTGCCTTCTTCTCTAGAAAGGACAGCTGGGTTTGATGTAACTCATTGTGAGATAGTCTCACTGGCCTTTGAGATTTCCTTTAACAAACAGGAGGATCACAGCATGCTTCATTGTCATTGAAATGGCATGAATTTTAAGCTGGAAGATGTTTTAAGTGTAAATTTATTGAGAGAGGTTTCCAGTATTTAAATGCCCTTGTCAAGAGATATTTCTTCAACTTGCATGAACAGTGTGTGATCCTTAATAAGGAAAACAGATTTGGACCTTGACATTATACATCATCTAAATTAGGATACTTTTACTTGTACAAACCCACAATTAAGTTGATGCAGTCTTAGCTAGGAGCAAAAAAGGTCAAGCCTTAAGACATTTCAGAACCCTGGAAACTGCCATCCTAACTAAAGTTATATCTTCACAGGAAAACGCTTTCCAGCATCAAGCTTGTATCCCTCTGGGTCACAGACACAAATTGAAACCAAAAATCCTAGGGTAAACTTACTGGTGAGCAAATGGCAGCAAGTCTGGCTCCTGGCGTTGGAAAGAAGGAGGAAACTCAATGATGCCTTGGACAGGCTGGAGGAGGTTTGGAAATTCGTACCCTCATCACCATGTTGTCATTTGCCCTCATTTCTCGTAACACATTGCCATCGCCAAAATCTTGGTATTTTTTAACTTTTCTGATAATAAGCAAACTCTTGCTATTCGAGTACATTTTTAAATTCCAAAATAAATACCACAAGTATGTGTGATTTTGTGAAACATTGATATACGGGATTTGGATTTAGGGACTCAATAAAGTAAAAAAAAAAAAAGATTATATTTTAACAATCAGAAGCTGATTCCTTAAGAATAAAATCTAACTTGACATAATGTTTGCTGGCCATTCTGCCTGGCAAATATAATCATTGATATTTCAGATCTTTTGATTGTGTGTATTTGATTACCTAAGATTTCAAGTTTTGGATTCTGCAATTGGGAAATTTTTAGAAGCCCTGGGGAGTTAAGAGAATGGCTGATGGTGCAGAGGGAGAGAGAGCAAAGGGTTAGGTAAGTGCTATTGAGGTGGACCTGCTATCCCAGTGAGCATGACTAGTGGTGGTACTTAGAGCCAGACCACCTTTATGACTTTGGCATTAATCAGAAATTTACAGCGTAAGTTTTTTGGAATTTTATTTGTAAAGATAAATCAGTGACAGAAATGAAATACATTTTAAAGCCAAAATGTTTCTAAGTCCCCTTTGCAAGATCATACCTCTTTTTGAAATGGAAAGGATATGTGTACTACCTAGAGAATCATTTAAAAAGTTATTCATTTGTATAATCTATAATTTTAGTACAACATTAACTCAACCAAAATACCTTTTGTCCTTTTCAGCTGAGAGAATTTGCTAACTTTGATTTTGATATTTGGCGCAAAAAATACATGCGATGGATGAATCACAAGAAATCTCGAGTGATGGACTTCTTCAGGAGAATTGATAAAGACCAGGATGGGAAAATAACACGGCAGGAATTTATTGATGGAATCCTTTCCTCAAGTAAGTTTCAAGACAGGTGACTATAACTAATACAATTTTTAAAGGAAAGAAGCACATTTTAAAATTGTGGGTCCAGTGAACTTGTGTTACTAATAAGGCATTGCCTTATAAGTTGCCTAGGAAGTCACTGCCCTTAAAAAAGTGTTTTTTGGTAAAATCTGTGGCTCTGGATTCAGGAACACTCACTACCTGTGTGATCACAGATACGCTGTTCCCTCACTCCACTGAGGCTGAGAACTTGTTAGAATAATAAAGTTAATAATATATGATTCTTAAGGTGTTTTCTGTGTGTGTGTGTGTGTGTTGCCTGGCATATGTGTAATAGGAAGTCAATAAATTCAAGTCCCTTTCTTTTTCATTCTAATTTACATTCTGATCTAACTTTGTCATTAGTAGGAAATTAGAACTCTGTAAAACTTCTTAAGATACTTATCACCTTCTTGTTTGATGGCCCAATCATTTGTATGTGATTTCCCTGACCGATGTTACTAGATGTCATTCTTAAGGTAAATTTCACATAAATTATTCTTTGACTAGTAATTGAACCATATAAAATTGCCAATGTTAAACATTTTCAACCTAAAAAAAACAGCATTTTATATGATTCACCTAAGTAGTAATTAAAGTTAAGAGTATATATAGCTCTTCATTTGCTATGATGTAAATCAGTTTTTTAAAAAGGATTTTAACATGTTTGATCACTGATGATTTAACCAGCCACATTGAGATTAAAATGTGCAATTCAGAATACCTTGAGAAAGAACTAACAAGTCACTACTTATCATTGTTTTCAAAATTTTAGAGTTTCCAACCAGTCGCTTGGAGATGAGCGCAGTTGCAGACATCTTTGACAGAGATGGTGATGGATATATTGACTACTATGAATTTGTAGCAGCCCTTCACCCAAATAAAGATGCATATAAACCTATCACAGATGCTGACAAAATTGAAGATGAGGTACTCATTATCTTTCCATTGCATACAACACTGATAGTATGTTCTGCCAGGATATCATGCACAATTCGTACAATCATTTTATTTTCACTTTAATTGTAATGTCAAAGTTTTAAGGATTCTACTGTGTAATATTAACATTAAAGTAAATATTTCATCATTGTTTTTGGCAGGTGACAAGGCAGGTAGCTAAGTGTAAATGTGCAAAGCGATTTCAAGTTGAACAGATTGGTGATAATAAATACAGGGTAAGTTTTCAAAATAATGTTGTAGTTCCTTTAAAGGACATAAATTGAAATCGGTATATAATTTGATCTCCGTTGTTTTCCAGGGGTCTTATTTATTTATTTTTTACTTCATATCAAAATTTAATGGTATATGAAACTCTTACGTTTAACATTTTAATTTGTATAATGGTAGCCTGCATTTTGCATATTAGGAAATATCTTTGACATCTATATCATGCACATTGCCTTTGAAGAAAAGTTATTCACAAGAAAATACTCAAATCTCACATATTTAGGTTGTTTCATATTATTTTATATTTTATTATGATTAGAGGTAAGTTTTCAGATTTCAAACAAGAAAGCTACTCTAATCCAGAACCACAAAGTTAAAAATATGGACTCACTTTAATAAATAGGAAAAAAGAGGATAATGTCTTCTCCACTTGTGCAGTAATTTTTGCTTTTATTAAAAATCTCAATTAACTTGGTTCACTCTCTTCAAAACAGAAGAACAGTGTGACTTCATTACTCTTTCTCTATTTTTTTTTTCTTTTTTGGAACATCTCTTATATGTAGTAGCTAGATAGGAAATGTGCTGAGTTTCCCCAATACAGTGTGTTACTTATAAATGAAACATTAATTTTATTTTTATACTTCCATATTAAAAAATAGTCATCAATGTATTCAAAACTTTAACTTAAATTTGAAATCCTAAGATTTTCAAAAATATGTGTACAGAAAATAGTCTGATTATTTGGTTTGAAATTGGGACAGATTTCAAACTGGGTGCCTGCACATCTCTAAACTAGATACTACATCCAGAAGCACAGAGTGTGAGTATGTGTGTATGTTCTAGAGTCATACAGAAAGTTTCCTGTTGAACTAATTGTGTCTTTCTTCCATTTTTCATTTTTATCAGTTCTTCCTGGGAAATCAGGTATAAACCAGTGGAATGTATTCTCAAGTTCCTGATGATTTTTTTTTTAACTTTAATTCATAGTCATTAAAGCTTGCCATGGCCAATCTTTCCCATGCTGTCTCCCTAGCTACTACATTGTTGGTTGGCGTGGTGTTTCTGTAAGCGCTATATGGGTCCTTGATCCAGGATTCCTTTTTGCCTTGTGTCTTAAATGAGGAGATTACTTTTAAGCAAACCAGATAATGAATTGTAGCTTGGCTTGCTACAATGTTACAAATGCAATTTTTAATTCTCATTTTTGATAATATGGGCATATATTTTATGCTAATACTCATTGGAACACAAATTTGATTCTCCACACATCTCTGTGTTAGGCTCATTGATGTTTAACTATTTAGGACATACGGTCTATAGTAGCCCAGGAGGATCAGCCTCAGGCAGTGACACGGGAAGACAGAGAGCCAAAAGGTCTCCTTGGCACTCAGCCGCAAGTAACCAGTTCTCTCCAAAGAAGCTATTTGCCATTTGTTCAAAATCACTGATTTTTGGGGATTGGCATCCTCAGAGTAGAAATGTTAACTCCGTAGGCTTTAAGTAATATTCCTTTTGAGGAAAGTTATTGCTGTAACATATGCAGAATCTTAAAGTCACATTTTATGCCATCTTGATCAAATATTTATATTGGCACTTAAGTCAATATAAAATGTTTACGTTGACATTTAAGTCAGTATGAACTGTCTAGTGGCACTACATCATGATCAGAATTTTGAAACTAAAGACAAGAGATACTCTGTTTTGATTTAAACATGTTCATGAGTTTTTTTTTTTTTTAACTTTATACTTTGGAAACAACCATGCTATCTATAGTACCTGACCATATTACATTAGATATGACTCTGCCACTCCGTTTTAAAGCCATATTACATCTCAAGCTTCAAATTATCTATTACCTTCATTTATTGCAAGCAAATAATTTATTTTTAAAACTTCCATTATTTATGATATAAAACATAAAATGTTACTTTTCCGTCCTTGCAATTTTTGGAGTCAGCAAATGAGAGAGCATCTTTTATTTGCAGAGAGGATGAGAGAAATACTTACCTCAAAAGGTTTTACTCACTGAAAGCACAGTCAGCAACATTAGTCTGTTTTCTCTTGTCTTGTGATTTGGTTATTGGGAAAATTTAGAGAAATTCTGAAGACAGTGTTAGTTGTCTGGAGAATACCTTATTAAAATAGAAAATTATTTGTATTTATTACACTTGAAATATCATCTCTATAAGGAACTTTTAGTTATTTCCTTATAACTTTTGAGTATAATCTTGAACCAAAATCATCTAGTCCCATTATCTGGTTCCTTAAGGGTAATTTTCTTTAAATCCCCTCCTTTCCCTTTGCTTATTAGCAGCACCCAATTTTTTCTAACAAAATAAATTGACACTTTTATTTTTAAATTTTAATTAACATTTCGGGAACAACTATAGGAAAGTTTAAGTCTCAATGTTTAAGAAAAAAGATTTAGAAATAGTGGTTTTTAAAAGTTTGATGGAAAAACACGAGTTCCTGCTGGTACATTTTATATGCTTTCTAGGTCCTTCTGAGTTTTAGGATCCCGAGGGGTTTGGTTGGTATTGTTTTTGGGTTTTCTTCTTGAAACTCAATATTAAAACACTAAAAAGTAGCAGATTTTTTTCTACTTAGAGTTTTCTGCTTATCCATAATGAGCCCAAATAAAGTCACAATTGTATGTTACCTGCTTTACAAAGAAGCCATTTATGTTTAATTGACTGTTCATTTTGCTTTCTTGTCTGCTGGGATAACAACCATGAAATTTAGTCTGGTAGTTTTTATGAGTTGGACATGAACCTATTAGAAATGATTTAAAGTATCAAATCATTTCTCACAGGCTTTCAAAACATAAACCTATGATCAGAAACATGGAATCTAGATATTTATTCAGGACTTGCAGAATTTGTGGCATATCTACATTATTGGAGATCTATTGAAAGGGCAAGAAAAAGATGATTGCCTCTTAGGATCAACAATTATGGTACAGACAACTGTGAGAGAAACCTTTTAGATTTGGCAGCCATATAATTAATAATGTGTCATTGGCTATTCTAATATTACAGTAATCTAAAATGGCATATTAACCCAGCCTTTAACAAATTGGTTTACCAGATCATTAGGGATGCAGAAATTTTAGTTGACTGTAAAATTTGTGCGAGTCATACTCATTTACTTTATTCTTAAGTCAAAACTGCTCTTAGAGAAAACAAAATGAGTTTATAAAGATTTCTCACAGATTTCAGTGGAAAGCAGTTTTACTGTAAGAGATAGTTTTAATGAAGAATCAAAGCTTATTAAATTTTTCTTAGAATCATCTTATTTTAGATAAGCCCTGGGCAAGTGGGCCAATGCTTACTTTCATGGCTATGTTTAATTCCTAGAAACATTTTTAAATTACTGCCTTACTAATATTGTTTCTGTCATAAGAAAGAAAAATACTTTTTGGACCAAAGCTTTGATAGTATACTTGATAACCTTTGTAATCTTTTTTTTTTTCAAACTGTTTCCTTTGGGCTAAATCAGCATGCAGCTGTCTAACGCAAATCATTACAAACCCCCTTTTCTGAGATTTTACTAATCGCTACGAACTAAGCAAGAAATTAAAGTCGGTTGCTTTAGCTCCTGCAAATTGCACATCATCCTACAGTTTAGAATTATTATTGACAACTAGAGGTTCTTTCTTTCTTCACTGAACAGTTTGGAGACTCCCAGCAACTGCGACTGGTCCGGATCCTGCGGAGTACTGTGATGGTTCGTGTTGGAGGTGGATGGATGGCACTTGATGAGTTCTTAGTGAAAAATGATCCTTGCAGGGGTAAGGAGATGCTTATCATGATAACATCATGAAAGTATTTCAATTTTATATTATTTTCCAGCACCAAAACATACTGGGCATAATTTTGGTCATTTATTCCAATAGTGAATGTTTCACATTGGTCTGTCAGCCTAAAGTTCCCAAAGAACCTGTGGCAGTCATGTAAACCATGTTCTTCTCATTTTTTTTTTTTTTTTCTTCTTCTTCTGGATGAATATGGTGGGCAGGAAATACTAGAATCCATTTTCTTTAGGAGACTTTTATATCTATGATTTTCCAAACAATTACACCAACCAAGGAAAGGATTTTGTCTATTATTACATAGCAAAGTAAGAGAAAAGAAAATTGGGGCGATGAAGACTGAAAATACTGGATAATAAAAGTTTAAAGGTCAAAGTTTTTATGAAATGAAGGGCAGGTGAGGAAAGCCGTAATTAAAAAATGTTTAAATAATAATCCAATGCTAACTTGACTCTTTGAAGTTGCAGATTAGAACATTAAAAATATAAACATATAATACTATAGCTCTCTACATATCTTCCAGCCCAAGTCCTAAGTTAGCTTTTAGTTTTTCTGTTTTCAGATCCTTCTGTCAATGTTTAAGTTCTTAACCAATTAATGTTACACGTGGTCATTTGATTGCAATTTCTAATTAGGTACCATTTACTCAGTAGGCCCATTTTTCTTCCCCTCCCACTCCCCCCCAAAAAAACCCAATAAAATTGTTATAATTTTCTTTAACCTGTGAGCTCACTGTAATCCTTTTCAGCAAACAGCAAATGTTCATGTCAGTGCTGCCTCCTTCGGCTACCCAAGTGGGAGCCTAGGTTTCCTCCTGTAGGTCCTCTTGATTTTGGTGATGGTGTCACCATCTGGTACACATAGACATATCAGAGTCATCAGGCTTCTCTGCCAAGGCCACCATGGATTGTTATACAATCATATTGCAGTAACCCTGCTCTCTCCTGACCAAAGACACACCTGTGAGAGAAGTAAAAGAAGAACAAAAGCTCCTGTTTGTTGTATATTTTGAAAATAATGTAACCTAAGGTGAAATGCATCTCCGTTTATGAAGAAATCAGAACACATTGTGTTCTGTTGGGTTGCTTATGAAGGTTAGCATGGCTGTGGCACAGTCTTCCAAATACATTTTTCTTATTGAGCCAGTTCTTTGAGTGCTTCTTTTCCTGATGCAACTTTTCTTCTAAAATGTGTGCTAAAGGCCGGATCTGAGCACCCTTTGCATATTCAACTACTGTACTTTGTTTTCTTCTTCTGCTAACAGTATTCTTTAATGTGATTGGTATCCTGTGTCATTTTTTCTAGTTCATCATCATGGGAGTAAAATGTTACGTTCGGAATCAAACTCTTCAATTACTACTACTCAGCCTACTATAGGTTGGCAACCTCTCTCTTTGCCTCTCCCCTCTTTCCTTTTCTCTTTCCTACTTTTCCATTCTTGCTTCAGTCATTTGTTTTAAAATAACATGCTTCATCCATCGCGTATGGCTTAACTCATATCCAACTGAGCTGGTGCTTCCAAATTTAAAGTCTGAAAATTTGATGCACTTTGGTTGTGTTACAAATGCAGGTGTTATAAGTGATCAAACACATGCTAACACGTTGCTCATCGGGTTCTTGTGGAGTGTTCTCCGTGTGCATATGTGTTTGTATGAGTGCTGCATCACTGATTACCTCACAGATCCTTGGGTCTGGTGTTTGTTACTGCATGTTGGTAAAACAGTTTTTCAAGGCATAAAATAAAAATACTAGCTGCCTCATTTAAGTGAAAAACCCAGAAGTTTATATGTTGTCATCATGACTAACAAGCCATCATTCATTCTGTGTAATTATATTGTTTAATTAATCCCAATGTTGAAATACTGGCATTCTCTTTACGTCAATAGTACATGCAAAAGACACAGTCCCTGCCTTCCTGGTCTGTCTTCTCAGTGTGGTGAGAGGGTGATGAAACCATGTGGGCATCAGTAGCTGATGGATTAATGATATTTTAGCATGAGCTTTCCATTTTCATGCTGACACTTTCTTTAATAGTGGTTATTCTTGCTGGTGTCTAGTATTAGAATAAGCACACTTTATTTTTTCCTCCCCAAACTCACCTGTATCCAAAAGGAATGCATTGTAAAGGAATGCATTTAACTTTTTGTTATGCTGAGTTGGAGTTGGCATGGCAAAAAGATGTTCTTGAAATTCTCAACGTGATCTCTGGTGCCAGGTGGCTGTTCTTCCCATAAACGATTGAGTGCCTCTTATTTTCCTTCTTTTCTTTGTGTGCATTGTTGTGTGTGTGTAAACCAGCCAAAGGAAGGACAAACATGGAACTACGTGAGAAGTTCATTTTAGCAGACGGTGCCAGCCAGGGTATGGCTGCTTTCCGACCCCGAGGCCGAAGATCCCGGCCATCATCACGAGGCGCTTCACCCAACAGATCCACTTCTGTGTCCAGCCAGGCTGCACAGGCGGCCACCCCACAGGTCCCTGCCACCACCACACCCAAGGTAAGACTCAGGGATGAAGACTTTTCCTCCCCCTTTGCAATCAATTTCCCAAGTAGACTTTTGAATGTTCTATTTAGGGCCCTAGAATTTGTAGGACCAGCTGTCTCCATTTGTGCACCTTCTCACAATATAGAAAATACAGGATTTTTTAAAAATATGCTTTTGCCTAGTGCCTCACATAGAGGTGATCTATTTAGGGAGCCTTTGTGATCTTCCAGATTGATTTTTCTTTTTAAAGCTTCATTCATTTTTTTGGTGTGTATGATTTGCCATTGGATCTTTCCACTGATTTAAAATTGTTATTATTCTTACTGTGAAATATGACTCTTTGCTATGAATATCTCTTTCTGTGGCTTTGTTTTTTTTTATCTGCTATCCTTTTCATTTGATTTGCCATTGTTCCATACAGATTCTCCATCCTTTAACACGCAATTATGGTAAACCATGGTTGACAAACAGCAAAATGTCAACTCCTTGTAAAGCAGCAGAGTGCTCAGACTTTCCCGTGCCATCTGCAGAGGTATCGTAAGGCCCCAGAGTCCAGTCTTAACAGTCTCCTTTAACTGAAACTATCACCCACTAACATTGCTTCACTACTCCCTTAATATATATACTTTGACAATCCTATGTCTTTTTATACACTTCTATAAAATAAGTATCAACCCAGCAGTTCTTGGAAGATGTGAGAGTAAAGGGTTAACAGAAAAGCTCGTCTGCAGCAATTTAAACAGTGTCAGTTTGAGCCAGTCACTCCTGCAGACTACCTCCTTTTTGTTCTCATTCATACTTAGTTCCACTTTTATCTCTTGGGAGAGTAAAATATAGTAGATTATATCCAGACTTAAGTAAAATTTCTTTTAAAGCTACTAAATGTACCAGATATAATGTGGGCAAGAAGTGCAATGCATTCCCTTCAGATGGGAGTAAAAGGCAGTATCATTTGCAAGAGAATCACTGAAAAGAATGTTTACTGAATGTTCACTGTGGCCATGGTCCTTCTGAATGTCTGTTACATTTATACCTGCCCCAAAACTTTGGGCGGGTGTGTCATAAGCTCTCAGTATCAGTGCAGGGGGTCAGAGGGAGGCTTAGGTATGCAGAAAGTTATCTGTCATTTTCAACAGGTAATAAATGTATGGTTTTTTTTAAGATTTTTTAATCACTAAGCATGCTCTAACTTTTTAATATGGCATGATTTATGGGGAGAAGATATTTAGGTGACATAAAATTTGCCAAGATAACTCATGTATCAGGTCATTTACATTCAATTGAAAATCAACCGTATATCTTTTTAAGAAACTTGACTGTAAAACAACAGATATAGGCACAAAATAATCAGATATTTTATTAGAATCCAATAATTAATGGGAAGAAATCCCTAAATACCTTTTCTTGAAATTGAAGAAGGTATTTCACCTTAATTATAAAGGACATAACTTAAAGGCCAGGATCCTCAAATAGAAGTAATATAATAACTTTTAAAAGCCCCCTTATGCTTTTCAAAACACTTTCTTGTCTCTTCCTTAATCCTCACGTTAATAATAAGTGGCAGGCAGAGAAAAAAATGTGTTACCTTCATGACTTCATGGAAATCTCATTGCTGATAAGTGGGAGAATTGGAACAAAAACAACCTATTCTTTAGCGTTTCCTCATTTCTTCCTCTTCATTTCCCCAAGCCCCTCATTTCCACCCCTTCCCACCAAGTGGGCGATGTTAGTATTATATATTACCTCTAGAGATGTCTGTCAATTATTATGGATCTATTGTAGAAAAAAACTGAGAAAGGTTCAAACAACCTTAAGGGACATACTAACATTTGCTTTAAATATTGAAGGCTATGATGCTGTGTTCAAATTTTTTTTAAGTGGATACTCTCTCAAATTAAAGTCTGAGTAGTTATTTTGACTAGTGAAAAACTGTGTTTCATTTCAAATAACCTGATGAAACAAAAAACACCCAAAAAACAACATGTTTCTATGGGAGGGACTGTGAAATAAAATCAAAACAATCAAGAAGGCATTCTGAGAAGAATGACTGTGGTCTTTCACGGTCACGAATTCTGACACCTTGAGTGGTACGTTTCATAATTTGTGTGTTCTCACTCCCTCGTGTTGTTGAGATTCTGTTTAAGTTAGGAATTAGCTAGATCAGCATTGTCAGATCTTGGGCAAATCATGTCCCTCCTCAGGCTCTAATCTTTCACATTTTCAAGGTTATGATGAGGTGAGTGTGAGGATTAATTGTGGTTATGTGTGTAAAAGTATTTTGAAAACTTGAGCATTCTGTGTATACAAATCACATATAAATACTACACTTAAGTATATGAGTAGTATACACATATGTAGATAAATGACTTAATAAAAGTAACTCATGTATCAGATGGTTATAATATTTTAAGCTAATAAAGGGAAAATCAGTTGTTTAAAAATATGCATGTAATTTGTTTCGATGCATTTCCTCCAAATAGTTCTCTGGCTGTGTGTTCATCGAGGAATATTATATTACATTCCTTGTATTCCTCAAGATACCTGGTTTTTTTTTTTTAACTTTAGGAGAATTTTTTAAATGTTGTAGTGATCTGGAAAAAGTGCAATGATTGCATAATAAAATCTCATAGTTATGATTGTTTTAGACATTCTCTACAAACTCATATAAAGATTGTAAAAAAAAAATTCTCCACATGTTGCCTAATATTTTGTCTGTAAAGACTGTAGAAGTGATAGAGGCAGGAAGTGAAGCGATATGATAGTAAGTTATTTAAAAATCACTTTTTTTCTTTTTGCAGTTAAGTTTATTTAAATGATGTCTGTATCCATTATGTATTTACTTATCATTCTGTCTCTGTCTCTACCTAGCTCCATAAAAGCAATGGAGGCAGCAGCATATCCAGGCACAGCTTTTCTCTGCTCCATGCCCCCTCTACGCATGGAGTCACCATCTTTTTAGCAATACACCATTACCTCTGTAACATTCACTGGCAGTCTGAAAGATACTAACACACTCACCGTTTAATTTGTCTTTTTCTCCTTGCCATCACTTTTATGCTCAGTTGGGGGTCTCCATTTTGTTTTCTCTTCAATCATGAATTCATATTGTTTAGAAAGTTGCTTTTGAATTCTGAGAAAGAATAAGAAATTAGAAGAGAAAATTAAGTGAGAGCCCCATGCCTTATTTAATTGAAGAGTTTCTCCCCCTCCACCTCCTAAAGAGGAATAGTAGAGAGTTTCCACCCATGTGTAAAGAAGTGGTGTCAGTGGAATGTCATGGTGCAGGGGCAGTATTTTGAAATGTCTTGTCACTGGTTAAATACAGGGAACGCCAATACAAGGAAGCAAGCTTCGACTTCCAGGATATTTATCAGGGAAAGGCTTCCACTCTGGGGAGGACAGTGGCTTGATAACAACTGCAGCTGCCAGAGTCCGAACACAATTTGCTGGTGAGTGTGGTGCCTTTCTTTTCTTAATGGCTTTTGCAGCATGGTCATCTGAGGATTAAAGTCCCTTTTCCTCCTCATTGGGGAAGAAATTACAAATTGACCCTCAGGGGGTCTTAAAATGATATGTAGCCCTGGTCCTCCAAAAGTCAGGGATAAAGTGAGTCATGGGCACAAGTATCTAAAAGTGTCCAAGAAAGATGAAAGAATTACTATAGAACAGAAGAAAATATACAGTGATATTCTACCCCTTCAAGCTGAAAGGTCTTGGCTCTTTCAGAGCCAAGCTCAGAGATTGCAGAGGGCCCTGTTTTGGGGTGGTTGGAAAAACCCAGCCACACTGAACCTCACGCCAGTATATCTCACATTGCTTCACAAAATAGCGAACCTACTAATCTCTGGGTTCTGAGTTCAGCAAGCAAGACGCCTCTTTAAAGTTTCCAGTCTCCTCTGTTGAATTCCTATATTCTTGGAGTTACCTGTTCTCGGGCAAGACTTAAGCCTGTCTTGTTTGTTCTATGTTTGCATCACACACATCCCTGGATACATAATTTAAACTTTAGAAAGCACAATCTTAAAGGATAGGCATATTCCTTATGTCTGTTTGCAACAAATGGAATCCTGTTTTAAGTAGGGAAAGCTGAAACTTTACCTTTTAGATAGAAATCTAGGCTTTTCTATATTATGTCTACTTAGAGTAAGCCTGCATCATACCCTTGTGTAATAGGGAAAGGCCGTGAATCCCGAAGTGTTTTCTGAGTGCCTACTACACACCAGGGAAAAAAGTTAAGATTAAAGGTGGCATCGGGTTTCAAAAATTGGTTGCAGATGGACCCAATAATAAGGGTGAGCTGTCTCTACCTTCTTTCCTCAGATTCCAAGAAGACTCCCAGCCGACCAGGAAGTCGAGCTGGAAGCAAAGCTGGCAGCAGGGCCAGCAGCCGCCGAGGCAGTGATGCATCAGACTTTGACATTTCAGAAATCCAGTCCGTGTGCTCAGATGTGGAAACTGTCCCCCAGACACACAGGCCTACACCCCGAGCAGGTTCTCGGCCATCCACAGCCAAGCCTTCAAAAATCCCCACACCCCAGAGGAAATCACCTGCCAGCAAATTGGACAAGTCCTCAAAGAGATAGTGCAATTGGTTCTACCAAGGCCCTTCCTTGAGCATTTATTATTTAAGTTTGAACGATGTAAAATATGGTGTAGAAATTCTTGTGAATTATTGCAAGAGGCGAGTTTAAAATTCTGCAGATGGCCTTATTTGTGTATTTGTCTTTTTATTTTATCTGTATAATGTTTTTGTCAGATATTCTAGGGTTAAAATCACATCATATGTGAGGAGGAAAAGTTTAACATGAACTAACATTTCTGCACTGTTTAACGTGCAGGGCACACACTAAGCTCAGTTACTGTACCTACAGGTAAGTCTACATCCTCTCTGACAGCCGCAGCACTACATCAATCCCTGACGTTAAGGATACCTCATGACATTTTCCTGTTTTTATGGAAACTCTGAGAAGCTGAATGATACATGCAGGGGATATTTTTTGAGATGATTTAAATGTAACCCAAAAGATGGAAGACAGAAAGACAAACACACCCACACACAGTCTTTGCAGTATCTGACAGAGAACTCACAGGAAGTTACTTCAAGCACTTGCCAGTACTATGATATTCAAGTACCTTGCAGCATTTCTGTGCCATTGCTTTCAGTGAGGCCAGAGGCATCCTGGATATTAGACCTATTATACTGTAAGAATATAAGTATAAAGTGCATTCATATACATGTGAGGTTTTCTTTTGCTTGAGTGGACAGTAGCACCTGTATCATTGAACTCATTTTGTATCAGAGCAATTTTGCTTGCAGAAAGCTATGAAATAAAACATGTCCCTTAACTGCATTGCTATGGAATTAATTTTTTTTCCCCAGGGAAAATTAGTGTATTTTTTTATGAGCAATATCAAATTTGGAGTGACCAAAAGATACTTAAAAATGGGTTTATTTTGATTTCTCATCTGAAATAATCATGTTCTGGTATTATATCTATCTATATTTAATAAATATATACATTTTAATTTATTATGTATACTCACATACTATAGAAAGATATTAGTATGCATTTAATAAAACATATTCACTTGAATATATGGAATACCTGATTATTTAAAGTGAACTTCTTCTATTATTTGTTTTAAATAAAGGTTATGTGTATGATATATGTTTACTAAGAAACAAATAGGCTAAATTTGGGGGACATCAAAAACGGAGTTATAATAATGTTAACCACTCATTCAACAAATATTTCTGAGTATCAGCCATGTGCCAGCCATTGTAAGTGACATGAGACTGTAAGATTCCTGCCCTCCCCTCTTCAAGAGGGAATCAGTTAATCACTAAAAAGCAAGGGATGTGTGGCAGGATTACAGATTTAATTAAGGTAATATAGTAGTATTCTTCTGGCCTGTATACATTTAAAAGTGAAACTGTAAAATTTTCCTAAATATGAAAACAGTATCAGATATCCTCAGAAGGATGGCAGATTGTTACTTTAGGCATAAGGGTCCCAACATTCTGCATAACTTTGTGAATTTGCTTTAGCACGTGTCAGTGACGGTGTTCAGATTCAAGGGAACAGAATTACATTTTTCCTTCTTGGCCTTTTTAATGGAGGCCAACACTGAAGAGTCTGGGGTTTCTACTGGCATAAATTAGAATTTTAAGTAATAGTAATCCCTTCTTTGTCCAGGCGTCGGTCTCAGGTGGGAGCCCTTGATGGAAAGGGTAATTCTAACCTATGAGATCACATGCTGTATAGTTCATGCATTTGATTATTAACATGTCATCTTAGAAGGCAATTGAAATTGTTTTTATTCCTTTAGTGCTTTGCATATGATCACATTTCCACTTCAAAGACAAATTTAAGGCAATGATTTTTATCTCAGTCTGTTTCAATGCTACCCCTCTGAAGGAGCTAGGGATTTTTCTTTTTAAGTAGTAAAACAAGCTTTTTGAAAAAGATAAGTGGTTTAAAATAGAGAAGTCTTAAGGAACTGCTCCCAGTTATCAGCATTTGCCCCAGGTGAGCTTTCCAAACTTTGACATGATGCCTGCTCATTTCTTTCCTCTTGCGCTAATAGTCCCAGAGCCTCAGGCTGACATCTCCAGCGTCCTCCTGTAAGTTTCAGTTAATGTAACAGAAACCTCTTCCCCACCCTACACACATTCCTTCTCTTTTCTTTTTCTCTTTCTCTTTTTTCATTTGTTTTTTCTTTAAAAAACAGAAGACTAGAGAATCTCAACTCTAAACATCTTAATTGGAAAAATTAGATCTTAAGCATTAGGGAAGTTGAATTGTGGACTTTTTTTTGTTTTAAAAATCAAAGCTCCTAATTCTCATGTACTGCTACCTTCTTTGGAAATAGTGGACTGTCCCGTTTGATATCCATGCAGAAGTAGATGGGCCTGGCCAAGTCTCAGATATAGGTGGGAGAGTTTGGGAAGTGCCCCATGGCTGTCCGGGAGTGACCTGTAGAATGAAAAGGAGGGGGAGGTGAAGAAAGGATCTTGTTTCCTTTTTTGGATCATTTTAAAACTTGCTTTCTGTATTTGCAGTAAGGGAAATTGTAATGAGATACAGTTATCTATTCCTTTTTGACAAGGTGCTTTGAAATGTGTGTTCTTTATTGTTAAATGGTGATCTGATACCACCAAACAGTACATTTGCCAGTGCCTGCTTCTCTGTGTATGTCTGATGCCACTGCCACTGGGGTCCCACAAAGAAGGCAAAGACATTTGAGCTTTGTCTTTTAGTATAATACTTTAGTAACTGAGGTCCTTACAGTCATGTTGGGGATTGACTTGTCAGTTACCAAAATCTGCTTGGAAGTGAATAGAGTCAAGGACAGGGCAGGAAACAGTTTGTATGACTATTTGAAATATCTGACTTAATCTACCAAACTCTGCAACTTTAGTTGATTTTATGTAACTCTTACGTCTATGTAGATGTAGAGTGTCTAGCTAGGGTGAAGTATAACAAAAATAGGTTTCTTTTTTTCTTGCTACTAATTCTCATGTGCTAAGTTAAGAATATATATAAAGCAAAGTGTGTTAAGGGAATTTAATATTAGTTTACCCACATTTTTATTGTACTTCATTATTGCAAATTAAAAGACTTCATCAGAGAAGAAAATAAAATAGAGGTTAAAAAGTTTTCAACAATTTCCCCCAAATAAAAATAAAACATTCTTTTAGAATGTTACTAATCTTAAAGTACAGCTATTTTTGCCCCAGCACAAAGACTAGGAAATGTAGTTCCCACAGTCTTAGACTCCAACTTCTATGCCAATGGCCTCTAGACTTCTTGGTTGGAATCGTCTTATCAGTAAAAGTTTTTTTGTGCAAACACCTCTAATATATGTATATTTTTTCCAAGATATTATTTGCACCTATTTTATCATTAGCTAATTTCTCAGGGCTCACTCTAATCTTAAAATTTATCCTAACAACATTGGTGTACATTCCTAGTTCAGATAGTCTTGAGAATTATTTTGGCCAAGTTTTTGCCAAATCAGATGAGACTCTTTCTGGTTTAACTCCTGGTGTGGCTGAGTTTTGCCAAATCAGATGAGATTCTCTCTGGTTTAACAACTCATGTTTAACTCCTTTGTTCTAGGAGAAGCGTTGATTCTGCCATTTTTCTTAGTGCTTGTTTGTTTCTTGCAGCATAAGCATCTTAAATCCATGGTTCTGTTGCAGGGATCTGTCTAAGCCTTTTTTGTTGTTGGTAAATATTATTTAATTCAGAAGAGTTAATAAAAATCTGTACATTCACCCAACTTGACATAAATAAACTTCAGTTTGCTGCATGCTAAAAGCAAACCAAGGAGTGTGGGCACTGTTGGGACTTCCACTCTGCCCTTGGGTCACCTAAGCTACAGATACTGAGAAGATGCAAATGACGTGGATGTCACTGGAGAGATGGTAACAGTGTCGGTCTGTAGTAAATGTTAGTAAAGGTTAATTTCCTCCTCTTTTAAGATGAAATGTAAATATAAATAGACATTTTCTTCCAACATCCTATGAAGTTACTTTGCATAATCTAATTTTAGGGTTCATTGTTCTATACTATTTTCTTCTTTCTACCTCTTCTCAACCATATTTTCCCACAGAATGGAAGTATGCTGTAAAGTTTCTTCCTTTCTCCTCTGATACTAGTTTTGCCAGGGCATGCACAGCTGTGCTACTGGTTGGTTATATGTGGTTATATCCCTGATTTCTGGTTCTCTGAAAATTCCAGTTGAGGGAGGCTGAGGGGACATACTAACATTCCTAAGCCTCAGTTCTAGTTACCTCTCACTTGTGTTACTACAACGACCATCTATTGATTTCCTCATTTTCACTGTCTTCTCCTCTAGACATCAGCTTGGAGGAACTGGCCTTATGGGGAAGGACATGCCTTTTGATATGAAGGACTGGAAGAAAGGGAGATTGAAATGGGATGAGAGACATTGAGGGAGTTACCCTGCATTCTCTATTTATCTCACTAAATTGGAAGACAGGTTTTTGACTTGACCAGAGAAGGTTAGAAGTAGCCAAGGCCCTGAACTGATAGTTACCCTGATCTCCAGTGTACAGGCTGGTTTAGGAACAGAGGGGACAGAAAGTTCATTTATCTAGAGTTGGAGTTTCTTCAGTTAGGCTCAACAGGTAGAGCAAAGGAAGGAAGCAGGGGCTCTAGGATGGGCTTTTACCTCAGAAGCAGGTTTTAGGGTACCCAGAGGAAAGGATTTGGGAGGAAGGCATGCTGTGGGTGGGTATTTGGGTCAGAGTGGTAGAAAGCTAGAACACTATGCATGCACACACAAGAGTGTGTATATGACCAAGAGTGACTTATATTTGGGGCATTATCTAAAATTTGCAAGAATGTGAACTTCGGGAGCCTCAGCATTTCTTTAAATATTAGTCTTAGCTGTTCCAAGTCTTCATTGATTTTTATTGTGCTTATAGCAGAATCTGCGTGGAGAAAACAATAAGAGTCCCTAGAGTGAGGGAGAGAGTAGAAGATCCTGCCTTTCAGCTGCAGTTGGTTGTGCTTCAAAGCCCCAAGTAGGCTTAGCGGTATGTGTGTGTGTAGCTCTGGCTTTTCGAGGAGGCAGAAGTACAGTATTTTGGTATATACTTTTAGAAATGTCTCTGGGCATGAGTTAAAAATGAATTAACATAAAGACTGCATTTCTGAAAGGAGTGCCAACCAGGAAGACAAATGTACATAGCTGTGTTTTTAATTATCCAGTGTAGAAAAGTTTGTTTCAAAAATAACCAGCCAGCGGACATACGTCCTGGTCAGTAGTCTCGTCACAGCATACTTGCTTGAGAATGGACCAGTGAATTCAGAGGAATATAATAGGTTTGGAGCAATGTTTTCTTAGACTTTACAGTGCCATATCTGATCATGGATTAATTTTGCATTGTTTCTCTTGGGAGACCTTTTGTGTCTTAGCTACTTCATTATGCTCATAGTGATTTTTTGAAGTCCTACATTTATGTGTCAATTTTGGTTTATGAAGCTCTAATATATCATATAAGGTTTTCAACCAGCCATTGAAATAGTAAATAAATATCATTTGAATTGTATAAATAATTTAAATGAAACTAGAGAGATTTTTATTTGTCGAGGATCACACAGCTAAAAAATGACTGAGTAGATAGATCTTTTCAGGCTGAGACCAATGATCACCCCACTGCCTCTCACCATTATATCTGGGCTTATGCATTCTTTTCTAAAAAGATGGTAACTTCATAAGGAAGACATGATCTTGGCCTCTTTCAGGAAGCTATACCACATCTGAGTTTTCCAGAGTAGCAAAATTCATATTAAGATAGTTTTAAGCTCTTCTTTGGAGCATTGGAAATGTCTTATGTTCCATAACTAGACAGATTTTCCATTGTTTCATGTCTCAACCTGATCTGGTTCCAAACAAGTCAGTAAAACCGATTTGCTAACTCAGGTCTGATTTGAGGTAGCTAACTATTTACTATCCTTTTCTACTTCAACAATAACAAAATGCATTATGAGTTCCCCTGTAAAGTCATTTCATCGTGTAGCGACCAGAGTCCTGATTCCTCCCCTGTTGCCCAATAGGCATCCCAAATGACTTACTGGAGTTAGACTTTTGAATATTCTACCTTCTGCTTAAGTTCATTGACAATATATAAAAATAAGTGTTGAAACTCTTCATTGAGTATATTTTGGTGTGCCTTTTTTTTTTTTTTTTTTTGAGACAAAGTCTCGCTCTGTTGCCCAGGCTGGAGTACAGTGGTGCGATCTCGGCTCACTGCAACCTCCATCTCCCTGGTTCAAGCAATTCTCCTGCCTCAGCCTGAGTAGCTGGGACTACAGGCGCCTGCCACCACGCCTGGCTAATTTTTGTATTTTTGGTGTAGATGGGACTTCACCACATTGACCAGGCTGGTCTCGAACTCCTGACCTTGTGATCCGTCCACCTTGGCCTCCCAAAGTGCTGGGATTACAGGTGTGAGCCACCGTGCCCGGCTTGGTGTGTCATTTTTAAATCAAGTTATTCCCAAAAAAATATATTTCAAGTGTGGAGACATATACAATGTAACCTTGTGGAGACATATACAATGTAACCTAACAAAAAGAAGGTTCTAATCAAAAGATACAGAGTGATGTACACTCAGATTTTCTTCATTTTTAGTCAGGTTGAGTACAGTGCTTTATAAGGTGGTCCTGGCCATTTATCCTGATTCTGTCACTCAAATATATTTCAAATTATGTTGGTACTTTCATGTATGTGTTCTTTTGCTCACTCTTACCTCTAGAAATGTATCTTTTAAGTATCAGTTTAATATATCAGTGTTAGAAGGATCATTTGCTTTTGTGAAACCATGTTTGAAAGGTAGTTAATTCTGTGAAGAATTTGTATTTAGTGAATTTATTTGATCTTTATTGACTGCATTCTGAGAGTGGGATATCTTATACATTCAGTGATACATTTATTGTCAGTTTCTGATTCTAAAACTATGCCTGTTAATTGTAGACAAATTAGAAAATACATAAAAGTACTAAGAAGAAAATAAAAACATGGATCACCCCAATACTCAGAATGAATCACGGATACATTTGTGAGGTGATCGTTATTTTAAGTTTTTGATGTCATATTGTACTTTCATTTTGGTATTCTCAATTATGTTTTTAAACTAAAATAGACCAAAGACACTGTAAGTTGTTAGTAATTAGTATTTAAAGTTGGAAATAAGGTGATACTTGTGACCTATTGCTGGACAACAGATTGTCATAAAGCTGTGACTTCGAGCCAGTTATCTCACAGTTTTCTGTGGTATGGAATCTGAGCAGCACTTAACTGGGTCCTCTGCTTCAGGGTCTCTTATGAGGTTGCAGTCATCCCAAGGCTTATCTGGAGCCAGATCCATTTTTGAGCTCGTTGGTTGGCTGGTGCCAAGATTTTGTTTCTCATAGGCTGTTGGAGTAAGGGCTCACTTCCCGCTGGCTGCTGGCTGGAGGCCAGCCTCAGTTCTTTGCCACATGAGGCCCTTCAGCAGGGCAGCTTGTTTCATCAAAGTGTGCAAACCAAGAAGGCAGGATGAAGTTTTTCATAACCTAAGTATAGAAATGACCTCCTATCACTTTTGCCATGTTCTATTAGAAGCAAATCACTAAGTCTGCCCACATTCAAGGACAGGGGATTACAGAAGGGCCTGATTACCAGGAGGCAGGGATCATTGAGGGCTGTCTTTGAAAACTGTCTGCCACGGTGCTAAATCAGAAAAGCTGGACTCTAATCCCTTGAATTCTTTATGTAATGAAGAGACTGGTTTAAAAACCACTTTTGAAAAATTTCTATAGTTCTTTCCATCATTATATGGTTTAAAGCATGACATATCAAAATTGAATTTCTGGTTTAACACAATCTAGATTAGAAGAGGAGTGTTTCTTAAAAACTTCACTTTACCAAAGAGGTTTACTTAAAATGTTTGGAAACGAGCAGCACAAACATCCAAGCAAAGGTTGTCTATCCCAAGCCACAGGAGTTTGTCATTCAGAACAACAAACAAGGTTAGAGACCAAATGGGCATCAATGACTCCCTAACAGGGTCAGTAGGGAGAGGCACTGGGAAGTTACTGAACATTCTTCGAATATGGTTGTGAGGATTCATGGGATAAATATTGTTTAGGTTGGAACTCACTGGATGCCACCTCATCCTTGGTGAAATGTTGTTTTACCTCATTCCCCTTCTCTTCACACCCTTCTTTTGTTACCCTGGAGGCTCTAGGTTGCTGTCACTTGGACATAGTAGATTCTCTCCACAGGGAATACATAATTCCCACAGTTGGGAATATATGCTTGCTGTCATTGGCACCTAAGTCCTTCTCTCCTGGCCTAGGAGCTCCCAGGAATTAACTAGCTGGTCAGGGTTAATATCTAATTCAAATTTCCTTCCAAGGAATCCCACATTTGCAGCACATGCATCTTAAAAGATCCATACTCCTTTGTGAAGCAAGGGACATCAGTATGGCAGCAGATAAAACACGCCCCTGTGTCCTCTCCCTCCTGTCTGCATGTTTCAGCATGGTTGGACATTTGGTTTGTGCCAGTGAGATTCCTTTTATATTCAAAGGGACTGCTTCACAATGTTCTATTTAAAAAATGAACTGTACCTCATGAGCAGGGCCCTGTTTTGTAGACCTCAAAATGACGTTTATCCACTAGATTTTATGTATAATGAAGCCACACTGCTTAGAGATTTTGCAGGAGCCATCAGCCAACTTGCCTCTGAATTATTGTTAAACAATCTATGAACAATGGAGATAGTGCTTACATACCATATACATACACCAGCTTTTAAGAGTCAGAGCTAATTTCCAGTTTTTATTGCTTCTGGAGAAAATCCAAAAGAATCCAGAAGCCATTTCGGACAGATTGACTCCTTCCTCTCTACCTTACCTGCTTCCCCTCACCTACACATACTGTTGGTAGGTACTGAAAGGAATTAGGATTTTGCAGGTCTTTCTGTGGTAGGACCCATGTTTTCTTAATTCTCAATTGACACTGAGTTAAGAGTTACCCCAAATTGCTGATAAGGAAAAAGGCTCTGAGAATTACCTGCCGAAGGCTACACAAGAAGTAGAGGACTCCATGTTGAATAGCCCAGTTCTGGCTGAACCTAAAGCCCTCAGTATTTCTACTGTACCATGCTACTTTCTGAGTGGCTATTTTTTAGATTTATTTTCTGTCCTGGCCCTTATCTTATTGATTGATTTTTTAGCTTATTTGTTCCTAATGTGAGTGCTTTAGCAATTTAACAGACATAAAAATATATTTTTCCTTATCCTGCTTCCCCACCACCACCACCAACAACAAAAAAGGAAAGCAACACAGCATATACTTTTTATTTATTTATTTTCGTTTATTTTTTTTGAGACAGAGTCTTGCTCTGTCACCCAGGCTGGAGTGCAGTGACGCGATCTCTGCTCACTGCAAGCTCCGCCTCCCGGGTTCACGCCATTCTCCTGCCTCAGCCTCCCCAGTAGCTGGAACTACAGGCGCCCACCACCACGCCTGGCTAATTTTTTGCATTTTTAGTAGAGACGGGGTTTCACCGTGTCCACCAGGATGGTCTCGATATCCTGACCTCGTGATCTGCCTGCCTCGGCCTCCCAAAGTGCTGGGATTACAGGCGTGAGCCACCTCGCCCAGCCCAGCACATATTTTTTAAACATGGAATTCACCTAGTTTATGCAAAGAGTATCTCCCTGACAGCTAAATGTGGAGGAAAGATTAGAAAGAGAATAGCAGAAAAAATTCTTTTGAAAAGAAAGAGAAAGAGAAAGGTAGAAGGATTTAAAATGGCTACTGGGAAGCAACAAGAAATGTGGGTCTTTGACATGATGTAAATTTAAAATGCACAATTGATTTATGCTCAGCTTTGCAGGAAAATTTTTGGCTTTAGAGGATAATATGAAAACACTGTTTAGGATTAGGCTGAATTATGTTTTCAACAGGATGGAAGAGTCCACCCTCTGTGCCAAGAGTTGGTGATCTTGGCTGATAGTTGCCTCTTATCTCTTTGCTATGTGGTGCTTGAGTCTCTTAAGACCAAGGACGGCCTTCAGAGGAAAGTGCCTTTTTCTTCCTGGCTGACAGTTAGAAAGCTGTTCCAAAACCATATTTATGACTATAAATGCCAGAGCTATAACAGTCTATGATGTGCACTTACCAACATGTTGATGGAAAAATAGTAGGGAAGAATGATTATCTGATTGTAGTTCACGTTCTTGAACATATGTTTGAAAATGTAAAATAAATCTTATCTATTTTTCTGCTGTGCTCATAATACTACAGAAACCTACTATCATCTTTGTCAATTGCCTTACCTCTATGGCCTCCCTGGGAAGTAGATGCACTAGAGGGATTGACTACACACCTGATCACTCCTGTTGCTTGTTAATGGACCCGAATGATGGTTACCAAACAATTGCTGATACGAAAAATCACCTTATCCCAATGCAACTCTACACAGTGTTCTCTTTTAGTTTTTAAACCTAAGGTTCCTCTGTCCTCCTGTCTCAAAGCTTGAGTTTCTGTAGTAAGGAGTATTTTTAAAATATTCAGATGACAGATGAAGATTTAGAAACATGCAAAAATGATCTGGACATGCTAGATTCTTAACCTACAAATAAAAAGAAAAATGTACTAAGTCTTCTACATTTGGGAATAGGAAAATGAAGTGCAGGATATAAGATAAATGTATCCACAGCATAGGTAACAAAAAAAAAGGAGTTATAGTTGACAGCTCAAGTAAAGTGAGTTGGTGATGTGGCTATCAAATGGTTTTGAGCTGCATTCATGGAAATATAGTGCTCAGCAGGGGGTGTGGGGAAGGAAGTTCATTCCACTGTGGTACCTCATTATAAGATATGGGCAACTGGCCAGCTTCTACAGGCAAGGGACCAGGAAGCAACTCAAAACCTTACTGGAAATGGACATAATGTGGAAAAATAAGATTTTATGTAATTTTTAATATAAACAACTGCAATTTAATTATTGCAAGGAAATCTCTTTTGCAAAGGGATCTACAAAGTTTATATACTGCACACTTTAATTATAGCAGATCAGTGAAATCCAGTTAGTCTGTTAATTGTCACAACTTTGGTAAATAAATTTACTTAAACTTTAAGTGGGTTAACAATTATTTTATAACTAATATTCATTTTTTTATAACAAACATAGTCTCACAATTATCGTTAGTATACTTGGAAAATATTACAACCTGCATGTATTGTAGGAACACTCTTTGTACTTTTTAGGCAGCAGATTTAGAAACTTGACAATAACCAGATACAGAATATGTACAGAGTTCACTTAAATTCCATGGTAATCAGAGGGTGGCCATTCTCTATTTCTCTCATATTTCTCCCCATCCCCCAAGAGAGGGATAACAGTCAGGTCAGTGGTTCACCCTTAAGAGAATAGTCTTTTCTACATTTCCATTAACATTCACAATTGTGACTGATTACAATTACCATTTTACCTGGGCTCAATAAGATCATTTGGCGCTTATAAGAACGGTAATAATCGTGGTTTTCCTGTAATGCAGGTAATAATAACCCATTTTAAGGACCAGAAAAAGTAGAGGTTAAAAAAACTGCGCAAGGTCACACAGTAACGGAACCAAACCCAAGTCTCTCTGACTTTAATGACTCCGTAGCTTTCTGGCTATTTGAAGGACAACCAATGGGTAGAAGACAAGTTTTTATTTCATCATAAGGAAGAATTTTTTATTCATTACATCTGTCCTTAAGATGGCTGCCTTGAAGCATCTGCTTTGCCAGATAATGTACAGGGCACCCAGCTAAATTTGAATTTCAGAAAAACACTGAAAAATATTTTAAAGTATATGTCCCACATACTGCATAGGGAATACCTATGCTAAATATTATTCATTGCTTATATGGAATTTAAGTTTAGACATTCTGGGGTTTTTTTGTTTGTTTGTTTTTTCTTGTTTTTTTTTTGTTTTGTTTTTGAGACGGAGTCTTGCTCTTCCTCCCAGGCTGGAGTGCAGTGGCCGATCTCGGTTCACTGCAACCTCCACCTCCCGGATTCAAACGATTCTCCTGCCTCAGCTTCTTGAGTAGCTGAGATTACAGGCACATGCCCCCGCGTCCTGCTAACTTTTGTATTTTTAGTAGAGATGGGGGTTTCACCATGTTGGCCAGGATGGTGTCACACCCTTGACTTCAAATGATCCAGCTGCCTTGGCCTCCCAAAGTGCTGGGATTACAGGTGTGAACCACCATACCCAGTCAATTTATATTTTTATTTGTTAAATCTCTCAATCAATTCTACTTGAGAAGGATTGTATTTCCAGGTGCTGGTAATCGAAAACACCAGTGCTCCCATGGAGGTGTGGTGTTGAGGCTCAGAGGGGTTGTGATTTCATCATCTTCATGGCTGTCTCCTTTGAGTCCAGAGCTGGGCTAGGTGTCGGGGGGAAATGAATGACTCTACATTTCTTGGCTTTGAAGAACAGCAGCTCTTTAAAGTCTTCTTTCCATTCCTTGTTTTTTGTTCCTTTGGCAGGATCACCTCACTGCTCACCAGCTCCTGGTAGGTACATTGGACAATGGAGGGTACAAAAGAGAACAACAAATTACTCCTTATGAAGATTTCTTGAACTATGTTGGTGGGGATCCTTGGAAACACATCTCTATAAAGGACTGTGTTTCTGTCAAGAATTCTAGGATTTTTCACCCCCAAGATGCAGTATGTTAAATGTATTTTGTGTTTTGTCCCAAAAGAATAAGGCATTGGGAGTGTTTTTCTTAGAGATGGGATTTATGACAACTTGTGGAAGATCCTCCAACTCACACAAGGCAAGTTAAAAGTTGGCCCTGTTTTGAAGTTGATAAAACCATCGCTCTGGAAACATTTCTTAAAGTTTCTGAATAAAACACTTTAGGAGAATTCTTCTTTAATGGATATCTTATAGCACATGGTATTAACGACCTGTCCCATGAAATTCATAAGAAGTGGCTTCATGCTGAAAATTGACAAATAATGGAAGTTCAACTGGGGCCCCTTTCAAATGTGGTTCTCCCACGCAGTGTGATCTGTTTACTGGAGACTGTTGTGAAGACTGTAAATACAATTCCTGTGTGGGTGCCGGAACAGAACACAGGCTGCCCAAGGCCTGAAGAATCAGTCCCGCATGTGTTCCATGTAATTATGTGTCTGTAGACATATTTCTAGGTTACAATTGTGAGAAATGCTTGACAACGTTCCAGTGGAAGCAGAGACCAAAACTATGATACTTTTGCGAAACCAATATGTAAGAAAAATACCTAATTTTATGAAATACTTTCGTTATTTTAACTGGTGGAAACCTGCCTTCCCTCAAAATAAGACTGAAACTGAAAGAGTCTGACAATACAAGACAGAATTTTTAAAAATACAGTATTTCAGTGGAGAAAGCTTTTCTTTTCTTTTTTTGAGACAGGGTCTTACCCTGTCACCCAGTCTGGAGTGCAGTGGCGCAATCTCAGCTCACTGCAACCTCTGCCTCCCGGGCTCAAGTGATTCTTGTGCCTCAGCCTCCCAGGTAGCTGGAAGTACAGGCGTGCACCACCATGCTTGGCTAATTTTGTGTATTTTTAGTACAGACGTGGTTTCATCATGTTGCCCAGGCTGGTTTGAACTCCTGAGCTCAGGCAATCCGCCTGCCTCAGCCTCCCATAGTGTTGGGATTACAGGCCTGAGCCACCACACCTGGCCAGCAGGGAAAGCTTTTCTAAGCAAGATGCAAAAATCCAGGAACCATGAAGGAAAGATGGATAAATGTCTGCCCACCATAATGCCACAAAGTCAAAAGACAAACTGGGGGAAATATTTGCATTATAATAGCAAAGGGAAAGATTTTCCTAATTGACAGAAAAATACAATTTACATTAAGTAGTATAAATGGCTCTCTTTACTGAAATTTAAGAGTTAAAAGACCATATTTCTCCCCTAGTAGTTTGGCAAATGTAGAAAAGTTTGGCTGTACACATCACATTGGTGAGAACAATTCCTCCTATGCTGTTGCCAGGAGTCCAAGTTGAAGTGGCCTTTTTAGGAGGCAATTTGACAATGTTTATCAGAGCTTTAAGTGCACATACCTTTTGACCCGGCAGTACTGCTTCTGGAAATGTATCCAACAAGCATGTGTGCTAACCTAGAACAATTCTCCTGGAAAAATAATATTCTCCTCATCAGAACCATATTGCTTTGCCAACCAAAGCCCCAAGTAGTAAAATAACATTGCCTTGGGGAAGAAACAGAGGGAAAAGCAGAGCATAAGGAAGATGTCCTTGGTTTCAAGATGGCCAGGATGCTGGTCAAGCTGAGCTGGAGTCTAGAGCAAGTATACAGTTTGTGAACTTAATTCCATACAGAGAGCTGGTCTAGAAATTACTTGGGACACTGTATTTCCTTTTTCTTTCTTTTTCTGAGATGGAGTCTCGCTCTGTCGCCCAGGCTGGAGTGCAGTGGCGCGATCTCAGCTCTCTGCAAGCTCTGCTTCCTGGGTTCACGCCATTCTCCCGCCTCAGTCTCCGGAGTAGCTGGGACTACAGGCGCCTGCCACCACGCCTGGCTAATTTTTGTTAGTTTGTTTGTAGTAGAGAAGGGGATTTCACCGTGTTAGCCAGGATGGTCTCGATTGCCTGACCTCATGATCCACCCGCCTCGGCCTCCCAAAGTGCCTGGGATGACAGGGGACACTGTATTTCCATATAGAGGGAGCGGATCCCTATCACACTGAATCTTCTTGGAAACAGTGGCATTTGAGACACTCTAGGATTCTTCCTTTATGTTTTGCTCTTTCCCCTTTGAGCCTCATGTTCCCTGCTCAGGATGATGTGGCCTTCACTCCCTCTTGGGGCCATGGCTCCCTTCAAGTATGGCAGGCAGTTCTCCAAGCACACTCCCACCCCTCCAGTCCTCTGTACTCTTCCATCCTCAGCAAGATACTGGGCCCTGTTAGGCCTATACCAAGGTAGCTGCTCCACTCCCTCCCGCTCTGGAATTCTTAGGCCCTTGCACCCTCTTGCCCAGGAGTGTTTTCCTTTTTAGTTCACATTCGTCTCAGCCAGATACAAATGGGAGCTGCAAGCACTTGGAATGAAGCCACTGTCGATATGTCCATTAAATCCTAAGGCCCCCAAGAGGCCCAGGGAGGCTCTTGCTTCACCAGCTTCTCCTCGAACATTGCCTCTCCTCAACTTTTTAAAAATGTCTTATTATTGTTAATAAGCAATTCATTTACATGATTCAAAAGTCAATACTGTAAGTAATGTGTACATGAGAAGTCTTAGTTCCACCTCTGCCTCATTTTATTCATTTTCTGTTCTTCTAATGGTTCTTGATATGAATGCGTGTGTGTATACATACAAATAATGGAAGTCATAACACAGATTATGCTAAATTTTATCCCCCTTTCTTACCCCCAAAATGTTTGAATATGATGTAAACTGTACTCCACCTTGGTTTTTTGCACTTAAAAATACCTGGTCATATATATTTTTAAAATTTTAATTGTGATAAATACACAGAACATAAAATGTACCACATTAATCATTTTTAAATGTACAGCTCAGTGGTATTAATTCCATCCACATGGTTGTGCAACCATCATCACCATCTATCTTCGTAACTCTTTCATCTTGCAAAACTGAAACTCTGTACCCAGTGAACAATAATTCCACATGTTCTCCTCCCCACAACCTCTGGAAACCACCATTTACTTTCTATCTCTATCGATTTGACTCCGGTAAGTACATATATAAGTAGGATCATACAGTATTTGTCTTTTTGCGATTGGCTTAGCATAAAGTACTTGAGACTCATCCATGTTATAGCACATGTCAGAATTTTCTTCCTTTTGAAGGTTGAATATTCTGTTGTATGTATATGGCCACACTTTCTTTATCCATTCATCTATCAATAGATATTTGGGTTACTTCCACCTCTCGGCTATTATGAATAATGCTGATATAAACATGGGCGCACAAGTATTTCTGAAACCTTTCTTTGAGTTCTTTTGGATATCTACTCAGAAGTAAAATTGTTGGCTTATATGATAAATCTTTTTTAAATGTTTTGAAGAACCTCCATACTGTTTTCCATAGTGGTGGCTGTATCATTTTATATTCCCGCCAATGGTGCACAAGTTTTCAAAAATAGCATTAGTTATTTTCTGGATTTTTTGGTTTGGTTTGTTTCATTTTTGATAGTATCCATCCTAATGGGTGTGAGGTTTCATTGTGGGTTTGATTTGCGTTTCTCTAGAGATGACTGATATTAAGAATCTTCTCATGTGCTTGTTGACCATTTTGTCCTTAGCCTTTGCCTATTACAGACCTTGAATAACTTGCCAGCTTCAACAGTAACAGAAACATTTGGGCCCCCATCTGTAGGCCACATGTCTATTTGTAGTAGGGGAATATACCAGTAATATTTCATTTCCCTACTTCTTTCTGCTGAGTGTGTAAAATCTTCATCTGCCTCTGAGGTTAGTTCTTGCCATTTCTACAAGCTATAAAGACACTGCTGAATCATGGTGTCTTCACTACCTTAACTCTCTTTACTTTCTGTCTGACACATTCCTCCAGATTCCTCCCTAGAGAGGGAGAGACAAGTCAGTAAGTTCTGGGTCTCCTGAAGACATCCATTGTTTAAACAAACCCTGTCAAGGAAAGGTTCACTAATCAGGCCTAGTTCTTTTGCTATCCTTCTGCTTCTCCTCTGCCAGGCTTCACCTGCATCTTCCACTGGAGGACGTTTGTTGTGCATATTCCCCTGTAGATGATCAGTACTTCCACTTTCACCAGCTCTTGCATTCTGAAATTACCTAATCAGGCTCCAGATAATTCATGCTAATCTTTTCTATCTTCCTTTCTGAATATCCCTACATCAGTGGTTCTCAGCTTTGGCTGTAGATTGGCATTGGATGGGTAGATTTTTTTAAAGACTGATGTCTAGGCCTCACCCCCAGAGGCTTTTACTTAATTGATTTAATTGTAGCCAGAGTGTGGGGATTCTAATGTGCAGTCAGTGTTGAGAACTACTGACCTAAATTTTTGGAAAAATTTATCTTGTTAATGAATGATATTAATAAATCTTACTCTCTGTTATAACTTAAAAGGCTTGCCTCAATAGTATCATAGATGGGGCTATCTCTGGGGTAATCACCACAGTTAGTTCTCTAAGGTTTTATCCTCTGTTAATTATTGTTTGCACTTCAGGCTCTCTGATCCAATCACAAAGCCCCTTTCCTTATTATAGCTGTGAAAGCCATGTGTCTCTCTTTTTACCCTTCATATTTCTCTAGCCTGTCAGGAACAGGGTAGAAGAAAATATCTTTCCTACTTCACCCTCAAACGCCTTCTACAAGGAGGAATACACATTGGCAAATATTTGGTTCAAGGTTTGTTGGAAAGCCTTTGGAGGCTGATTTCTGTAATTCTAGAATTCTACTAAAAATTATCTAAAGATATGCCAGCTGGTGAATGCTATGTTAAAGATACATATGCAGCTGGAGAGGCAAGTAATTATGAGACTAGCAGCAAAATGAGTAGAAACAATAGTCAGGAAGATTAGCAATTTAAACTGCATAGAAACTAAGTCAATTTATCTCTCTTTGGAAACTTCAGAACCCTTTGCTTTTAGGTCAACTTATGGAATCACTCTCATTACATACCACTTCTAGAATCTGTGACTGGTGGAATTCTCATTCCTTAAACGCAAGATGCTATTGAAAGTCATCCAATTATTCTACTATGAAGAGGTAAACATAGTAAACATTTTCCCTTGATGCTAGTTAGGGTTTGTGTAGATCTGCTTAGGAGAAAGATCTTTTCTCCAATGACTTCAATCTGTAGTCCTGTGAGCTGCTTGGTGAAAATTGTCTCAAGTCCCAACAGTGGGACTGCTTCATGTTGTTTGGGTCATACAAAGACAGGAGGTGTGGTAACAGATAAGCCTCTAAGCAAGAAGTCATAGGGCTAGACCTTACCAAGGAGTCAGAAGTCTACACGGTTTGGTATAAACTGCAATTTATCAAGTGCAATTAACTTGCTATAACTGGAGCCCTTCAACTTCCTGGAAGGTGCAAAGGATTATCATAACCTAGCTAGTTCACAGACCCTGCCATGCCTTTGTGAGGCTTTTCTTAGTGCCCTAACCTCTTAGTTACCTAACCTTATCAGTTTACTCTTTAACTCTTCATAGTAGAATAATTGGATGATTTTCAACAACATACTGAGTAGCTTTCCAAGAATCCCATTGATAAGCTTATCCATTGCTGTCCACCTGCCAGCCTTTCTGTCTACTCATGAATTGATCATCACTATGCCTAATGGGCAACCCCAACTCTGCAGGTTAGATATACTCAGGTGCTTACCTGTGTGGCCCCAGACATTGAGTTCCTGCCTCCAACTGAGCTTTTTCCCAGGTCATATCACTGTGTGTTGTTCCTCAGTACCTACCTCATTTTAATGAGTCAGCCTGGTCTCAGGCCCCAGCCTTGCCTGGCCTCATCCTGTCATAGATCTACAAGCTCGTGCCTGACTTCAGTGGTGGTAAAGATCATCAGTGTGCAGCAAGACTTTAGAGTTCAGGTTCAAATTATGCTCTGCTACCTGCTAACAGTGAGGTTTTCCCAAGTCTCATTTTTCTCAGGCACAAAAATTGAGAATGAACAGTAATTACCTCATGGAATTGCTATGAGGTTTAAATGAAACAGTCCATGGAAAGCACTTAGCACAATGCCTAACATATTGTGAGTGCTCAATAAATACAATAGATGTTATCTGCATTACTTTAGTCGCAAGAAACATAAACCAACTCAGTTTTGCTCAAGAAACAATGGGACTTGTTGAAAGGCTACAGAGAAATTTCACAGAAGCCAGTTTCTATGTAGTAAGGACAGATGGATGTCCAGGAAACGGGAAGTCACAGACAACCACTCCCTGACTCTCTGATTCTGACTCTGTCTCTCTGTCATTTCTGCTTCTTGCTGCCTGTTGACTTCTCTCTACTGATTCTCTGAGTACCTTTTTTCTCAGCTTACTCACATCCTGTGGCAGACTGCTAGTCGTTCTCCAATATCCATTCTTTTTTTCCCTTCCTTTAACAATAGAGCCCTTTCATTTAGTTGTTGGATACGTGGCCTCCTTGCTAAACATTATATTTTCTGGACTCCCTTGCAGCTAGGTGTGGCCACTTGATCAAGTTCTGGGTTCATGTACACATGGCATATGTAACTTTGTCATCATAGGAAAGGGCAGCCTCCTTCTGCATCCTTTTGACTGCAACATAAGTATAGTAGTAAGCTATTTTGGACTGTGCCACCCTAACAATGAGTAGGCCAGAAGCCTAGGTCTCCACCAATGGGAAATTGCTATGTCAAGTCTGGGCTCGAGAAAAACAATATCTCCTACCTTTTTTCGGGCATTTTATTTTGTCTTTAATACAGTGGTTGAATCTGTGGCCTAACAGATGAATCATTTACTCTCAGGGGCTTGGGTAGATTTGCCCTCTCTTGGTCCTAAATCACTATCACAAACACTCATCATTGTCCAATCAACCCAAATACTTAGTTTTCATTTCCAAATTCTGATGAGAAGGAATTTGATTGCCCAAGCTCAGGTCAAGTAAATAGCCTGGTCTAATCATCTTTAACTGAAAATAACTGGGGTTTTGGGGTTGAGTAGTGAGGAGGCAAGTCACGTGGTACAGACAGCTGCCCCAGCCAAAGACTATCAGTGTTGTAGGTTCACTGATAGTAGGATATAGAAGAGATAATAATTACTGGCTTGCCTAAACCCATGAGGTATTATATTATACAAATACATAGAAAATAAGCTTTTGTTAGTTTTTTTATATAAAAGCTTCTAACATATGTTGTGGATCAGTACAGATTCCAGGCAAAGCCCCAGAACCCCAGAACCCTCTACTTCTGTAGGACTACCTGATAGTCACTGAATAAAATGAACATCCTGTACATATAAAGATCCTGAATCATCAAAATATGCTTCAAATATGTTTATTTATTGAGTTGATGAAGCCTAAAAAGTGCACTTATAGATTTTACAAACATTTCTAGCCCAATGTTTTATCTAAATTAATCAGAAAACTCAACTTATTCAGTTACTTTATACTCTGCATACTTAAGTTACCCAAGATGTTATCTGTGAAGTTGTTTAGCTATGACATTGTCAAAACCTTTTTATGATACGTAACTAAACTGCTTGCAATTTGTACATTTTGCTTCCATAATTTCATACTTAGGTTTAAGTGTCATACTTAAATTATAGATCAATATCAAGGAATAATGTGAGATTATTGGAGATATAGTCTCTGAGATGTTCCTTGTCAGTGAAGCCATTTGATTTCTACCAAGCCTAATACAGCAGCTTTTCCAACGGTGTGTTCTGCAAACCACTGGTACTCATAGATATTCTGGGACAAAAGGAATTCCACTGTAAAATAAATTTGGAAAAGATGCTGCAAGTTATATTTCCCTGTTGAAGTCTCATAATGCTATGTGTAATGAAGGCACTGAGATGTCCAGCTGAACCAAAACATGTGACATTTGTCCTCCCATTTTTCCTCAAAATTTTATACTTTGGAAAATGTTGTGTACACGTGTGTACTGCAACGGGCAGGGCAAATGTGACAATGAGGCTATGGGCAGAATTTTAAGAAACAGGCCAAAGTAGCTTAAGCAGGGATGAGGTTGCTCAAGAAAGACAAACTTTTAAGCCATAAGGACTATATACATGTCTAAATGAGCTAAAAAGTGTGAAGAGACATGTATTTTAATTTTACCACCAGGGTTATGGCCCTACCTAAAAACACAGACATTTGTCTAGTACTTTATCATTTACAGGGCAACTATAGATGTATATAAATTACACTTAATCCTCATATTAACCTCATGATGTGTACTCCTCATATTAACCTCATGATGTGAAGTGTTATCCTATTTTTTAAATGAGAGAGGTAAATATTAGAGTGGTTAGGGACTGGGCCTAGGACATGAGGACACACAGCAAGGAAAAGGTAAAGGTGAGATTACTCGGCAAAAGAAAGACTATCTTTAAATAAGTTTGGAGAGGCTCAATACACCATAGATCATTGACCATTCTAAACTATTGTCAGCAGAAAAACTCCTCGGCCTTAGATATCCCCAAACCTATTTGCTTGCAACATGTTTGTTTAAGGTTATTTTTTTCCCACATTAATTTTCTATCAACTTTCTAGGGAACATACTTTGAAAATGGCTGCTCTGGATCATTGATTTCTTACCGGCCAAAGACAAGAATTATTATGGCCAGGAACTTCCCATAAATCATGGCCTATTAGTCAGACATTCCTGGAACTGGATTAAGGTTTACCTTCGTGGTTTATATAAAGAACACCCTTGCCAAGTAATTAATATGCCCTGATCTCCTTCCCCACTGCAATTTGCCCAAATTACTCGGGTGTGACTTAGCTTATAGAAGTTTTTTTCTTGTGCGTGGTTTCCAAGAATGGAGGCAGGTTGGTGCCTGTGTTACGGGTTGCTTAAAACATTTGGAATCTTATTTACCTTCTGGAAAATAAATGGGAAGCATGGGTCAAACTTTAAAAATGAATATTCCAGATGAAAAGAAACTGATAACCATACCCAGATGTTAATTTAGTGACTGCATCTCATGTGATGCCATGGCAATGGCAAATTCCAGTGTTTGGTGGACCAGTGTGGGGAATGTTTAAAGTCTTCCTGACTCCAGTTAAAAGCCAAGAGTTGTTTGTTGGGAAGGTCTTGCAAGGTCTTTCAGTTGCCATTTTTAAGTAGACCAATCTCCCGCCAGTCTATAGAAGTCATTATAAACACATCGAAGGATTACTCCAGGAGGGGTACCTAAGATTATATTATAAAAATGCAAAAACACAAAGACATACAAGCTACAATCTTCACCTTAAAAGCATTTTTGGAGGGAAAAGTTGATGTCATTTAAATGATTTCGATTTAAACTTTCCTCTAATGCATATTCATTCTGGGTGACTAACTGGAGAAAAGAGGGGCAACTTTGAGGGAATATTTACACCCTCAATCTTTTAAATGTTTTAAAATTAAAATCCACAGATCCATTATTTCTTCTGTTCTTTTTATGTTTTCTCTCCCATTCATAGTTGACATAGATAGCATGACATATTATTAAGTCTGTCAGTTTCTGTGAGCCTCAGTTTTCTCACACCTAAAATGAGAGGATTGGGCCAGAAACTGTTTAAGATTTCGTTGGATCTATGATTTTAGTGTAGTGCCTGGCCATGGTAGATACTGGATAAATAATTGTTGAATAATTCTGTATACTTAGTCACATATTTTGACCTCTACCAAATACAATAGTTCTGCTTGGCTCCACAATTTATTAGTTCTGTGAACTTGAGCAAATTACCCTTCCTAAGGCTTTTTGGCCACATCTATTTTATGGAAAAAAAGTGCTCACCTCATTAGGTTAGTAGAGGATGAGATGAGTTGGCCTCCACCACCCTCAGGGCAACGCCTTTGATACAGCAAGCATGCAACAAATAGTTGCTGGTATTACCATATTAATAGATGCTTATAAGAAATAAGTATCAGTAACAGTAGGTCCATGGGAATTTCCAGACAGAAATTTCCACAGAGCTAGAAACGTTCTCTTTATGGGTTCTTGTCTGCCTCAGATGGCATCCATTACAGTGGGAAATGTGTTCATAGTCAGAAGGTTTTGCTATCTCCATGCTGCTAGTTCCTAGAAAATCACTTGCCTCACTGTGAATGTTCCCAAGTTCTTCATCTCCAGCCCACCTTCTCCATCTCCAACCCACAGTTTCTGCCCTACCATCATCTGGCTGACTCCTGTACTTTCCATTCTTGCCAGCTTTGTAACCTGCCCTTTCCTGGTCAGGGCACTTTCCTGATCATGGCACACTGCCTATGCTCTGTCCCTCTTCTCAGGCTCTCCCACTGAATGTGAGTTGCTTGACCATTTTGATGTTGACTATTTTATTCGCCACTCCACCCCAAGAACCTAAGCACGTAACAGGTGACCAACAAATATTTGCTGAATAAACAAATAAGGTATTCATTGCTGTTCCTGCTTTTAAGACAACTTGGTTTCAGATGAATGCTTAAAAATACTAAGATAGCCAAGTCTCAGGTCTTCTCAGTGTTAGATAAGTTCCAGGATGTGGATTATCCAAAGACTATGTAGTGAACTCTATAGCACCCTTCATGCTTATGTTTGAAAATGGTTGCCATTTTAGGGATTCAAAAGATGAAGCTACATTTTATATTATGACTCAGAAAGAAATGGTCAGGTTTTTCATTTCTCCATAATTTTCTGCACTCTTTATCAGATATGGCACATCAGTAGTCCTCTCCAACAGATGCATAGCCTATCTGTTTTTATTATGTCATCAAAGAACTAGAGGTTGGATAAGCATTTGAACTTCAATGGCTTGCTTCTTGCATTGTAAAGTAACCACTTAGGTGCAACTTAAGTTTATTCTGTATCATTTATAAACCAACAAGATGATGAAATGTCCCGAGGCTGCAAAAAGTAGCTGAGAGTAAACTGTAAGACAGATCTGTTTTAAAATACAGAGTCTTCCTTCCCTTTGACAAGGAGAAGAAATTTCATCTACCTGTAAGTTTGGCTCTTATGGTTGTTAAAACTGATGCAGGGATGACCTCCATATTTATTTCATTAAAATCCCCTGAAACTTCTTTTAATATCTGTGTCTAAAAAAGGTTCACTCTTTGGAGATTACATTATGAAGTAAATTTTATTTGAAAGCTAATTCCAAAAGAACACATTTTGGCTTGGCTCATCTTCAATGTAACAAATAACCTAAAAAGAATCACTAATGTCATATTTTCAGATGTTATTATCAAGATAATATATAAGTAGAATTTTTCAAAACTACTATACATGGTCAAGATAATGTTTATGCAGTGTCAAATTTAATTTAAGCTAGAGGTCTACGAAACAGTCTGAATGGTATTGTGAACTTAGAAATAACAGTAGAGATCTTCTCCAGGAGCAATGACTGAATTTATTCACTCTTTGGTAAGTGGTTACTTCGTGTTGGGCATTGCCTTGTGCTCATGATGTACAATTCATTCATTGATTTATAAATGCTTTCAAAAATATGCCTTGAATATAGATATGCCAGGCACAATTCTAGATGCTGCTGATGAACAAGTCACACATGGTCCCTGCCACTAAGTAGCTTACATTACATGATGGAGGGAGTTGTAAAATATAGACATATAAGAAACATGTGCCTCAGACTAATCTTCTTCAAAGAGCAACCCTAAGATAAATAGCAAACTTTTCAACAAAAAGTAAGAAAGCAGAAGTCAATGGAATGATATTTTTAAGTGCTAAAAGAAAAAAAAACCCTGCTAGTCTAGAATTCTATATTCTAAAATAATTTTCAAATATTATAGCAAACCAAAGACATTTTCAGTCAATTAAAAGTTGAGCAAAGTTGTCATTAGCAGACCTGCAATACAAGAATTATTAATGTAAGTTCTCCAGGTTGAAAGAAAATGACCCCAAATATCTGACAGAAGAAAAGAAGATTCTCCAGGATGTTTATATATATATAATTTTATATATTATTTACATTATATATTTTGTATATGTAATATATATTATATATTAATAATATATGTATTTTTTTGAGACAGGGTTTTGCTCTGTCACCTAGGCTGGAGTGCAGAGGCATGACCATAACTCACTCACTACAGCCTTGATATCTCAGGCTCAAGCAATCCTCCTGCCTCAGCCTCCCTAGTAGCTGTGACTATAGGCATGTATCACCACACCCAACTAATTTATTTTTATTTTTATTTTTTGTTTTAGTATTTAGTACAGATGAGGTTTCACTATGTTGCCCAGGCAAGTCTTGAACTCCCAAACTCAAGTGTTTTTCCCTCCTTGGCCACTGAAAGTGCTGGGGTTACAGACATGAGTTACTGTCTTGCCCCCATATTTAAAAAAATTTTTTATTTTATTTTTACATTCTTTAAAGCAGCAACAACCATCATGTTGTGTAGGGTTTGTGTCATTTGTGAATGTAAAATATTAAAAACAATATCACAAAGGCAGGAGGAAAGTAAATGGAGCTAAACTATTTTGAAGTTTTTGCACTACTCATGAAGTGGTGAAACTACTAATTTAAGGTAAATTATACTTAGTCTGGAATGAGATGCATATTACAATCATTAAATTATGTTTTATATTCACTAGAAATATAATTCCAAAATGTTTAAGAACTAACAGAAAAAGCAAAATGGAATGCTAAAAAATACTTCACTAATTAAACAGAAGTCAAGAAAGCATCATCAAAGGAGCAAAAAACAGATGATTTAATACAGATGAAAAACAAAATAGGAGACTTATACCCAAATATATTAGTAATTACATTAAATGTAAGTGGATTAAATACTATAATTGAAAAACCAAGCTTGCCAGAGTGGATTTTAAAAATTATCCCAAATAATTCCTGCTTGTAAGATACACATTAAATCTAAGGACACAGATAGGGTGAAAGTCAAAGGATGGTAAACGTATACCATGCAAACACTAACCAAAGGAAAGCTGGCACAGCTATGTTACAAACAGACAAAGTATACTTTAAGACAAAGAGTAATACTAGATATATAAAGAGTGGCATTTCATGATAAAAAGGGTCAATTCAACAGGAAAACACAATTCTAAATGTATACACATCTAATAATATATCTTTAAAATATATAAAACAAAAATTGTTTAAACTACAGAAATTCACAATCATACATGTAGATTTAAAAATATCTGTTTCTGTAACTGATAAAATAAGAAGACAAAAAGGCAGTATCCCAAAACTGCAGCATATATTCTTTTTCAATCAGACCTGGCAAAACCCATCAGCCTTAGATGATGAGAGGGCACTTTGACTAAAGTATTGATATTAAACCAAATTAAAGTCACCTGAATTACGATAATATATTCTGGGAGTAACATAGACACTCTGTTAAGCCTAGGGAAATCCATAAAAATGAGGTGCAGCCTTTTCCTTCAATGAACTCATACTTTAATAATAATAATAATGATAACCAGGGTTTACACAGCAGTTTTTGTGTGCAAGCAACTATTTCAAATGCTTTATTTGTATTAATTCCCCCAAGAACCCAGTGAGGTGGGTTATTATCTCCCATTTCACAGATGACAAAACCGAGGCACTGAGAAGCCAATCACTTCATCAAAGGTCAACTCAGCTAATAAGTGCCAGATCTGGGATTTGAACCCAGAGTTCTGGCGCGCTCCCATGTTCTTATTTCCGTTAGTCGTCTTTGAGAGTGAGCACTTCTTTCCTTACCAGGATTTAGGGTTGGGTAGAAGTACTTTGGAAAGCGTATCTGGTGAGTGGGCTGAAGCCCTCGTCTGGGCCGAAAAAAAAGCCCTCAGATCCGTCTTTTAGTTGCTTCTCTTCGTTTTTTCTCTCCGGTTTCTCATCACTCCAACCAGCTGCGACCAGACCCAGGAAGAAGGCGGCGGCGGCGGCCTGGGAGGAGCCGAGCTCGGGCAACTGCACGGCCCGCGCCGGGCCCAGGAAGCGCTGCGGCCCAGCGGGCAGGAAGCGCGAGCGGCCCGAGCGCTGCAATAGCGGCAGTGGCTGCGGCTGCAGCGGTGACTAGGACCGCCTGGAGCTCGACTGGGCCCCCGGCAGGGGCAAGCGCGCGGGGCGCGAAGGAGCGCGTCAAACTTGAAGGGTCAAAGTGTAATGGGCAGCTTTTGATTTTGGGGGCAACCAACTGGGACATGATTGGTGAAAAGGAGTGCCTAAACAGCAAGCTGCTTACCGCAATCTCGGCCAGAATGTGTGGGGGCCCCACAGGTATGGGTGCCTGGTGGCGGTCCGGGTGCCCACAGTGGTCTCCGGTTCCTGTGCTGCGCACAGCCTCCTCATCACCACTGAAGGGAAGCTGTGGAAATGAGAAGGCGGCAGCTGGGACATGGCGACACGAAGAGAGTAGAGGCCTCCAGACTCATCGAGGGTTTCTGCCATGAAGTTATCATGTCTGCAGCATGTGGGCGGAACCACACCTTGGCCTTGACAGAAACGGGCTCCGTGTTTGCGTTTGGGGAGAACAAGATGGGGCAGCTGGGCCTTGCCAACCAGACAGACTCTGTCCGCAGCCCCGTGTAGATAATGTATAACGGCCGGCATTTACTAAAATGGCCTGTGGGGCTGAATTCAGTATGATAATGGACTGAAAAGGAAACCTCTATTCCTTTGGGTGGCCTGAATATGGTCAGCTGGGACACAACTCGGATGGGAAGTTCATCTCCCGGGCACAGCGGATAGAGTACGACTGCGAACTGGTACCCCCGCGAGTGGCCATCTTCATCGAGAAGACAGATTCTGCCTGTACCAAAAGGTGGTTGTGCGAGACGTGGCCTGTGGTGCTAACCACACGCTAGTCATGGACTCCCAGAAGCGAGCCTTCTCCTAGTGCTTCGGTAGCTATGCCCGGCTGGGCCACACAGAGCAGAAGGACGAGATGGTCCCTCACCTGGTGAAGCTGTTTGACTTCCCTGGGCGTGGGGTGTCCCAGATCTATGCTGGTTACACCTGCTCCTTGGCCCTCAGTGAAGTGGGTGGTCTGTTTTTCTGGGGGGCCACCAACACCTGCCGTGAATCTGCCATGTACCCGAAAGCAGTGCAGGACCTCTGTGGCTGGAGAATCTGGATCCTGGCTTGGGGGAAGAGCAGCATCGTTGTGGCCGCCGATGAGAGCACCAGCAGCTGGGGCCCAACGCCGACCTTCGGGGAACTGGTCTACGGAGACCACAAGCCCAAGTCTGCCACTGCAGCCCAGGAGGTGAAGACTCTGGATGACATTTTCTCAGAGGAGGTCGCCATGGGCTACTCACACTCCTTGGTGATAGCAAGAGACGAAAGTGAGACCAAGAAAGAAAAGATCAAGAAACTGCCAGAATACAACCCTGAACCCTCTGGATGCTCCCGGAGACTCCTCCGACTCCACACCTCTCGCGGCAGCTGTCATTTCCATATGCATTGGGACGTGAAGTCAAACAAGGAATTTAAAAAAGCAAAAGTTGACCGAAGATGCATTTTTGTTTGGACTCTCTGAGGTTCCGTTTTACAAGTGATCCAACCTTAACTTCTTTTTTCTGTATGCTTTCCAAAGTACGTTTTTTCCCCCTTGCTGTCGATTTAAAATACTTGCTAATAGTTGACTTACGATTCCTACAAAAGAGACAGAAACTTTGAGCAATGTAGGTTTTTTTTAAAGTTTTTTCTTCCTCTCCTGAATACACTCCCCAAAACACCCCTTTCCAATTATAATTAGCATTGCGATCCAAGCAGATGCTACATGGAAGAGGAATTGCCATTTACTCAAAAAAAAAAAAAAAAAAAAAAAAAAAAAATTGTCCCTTACAGGAACCGGCGGCAGCTAGGCAAAGTCAGTTCCTTGCTGGCTCACCTCCATCCAAAATCATGCTCCTGTGCTTCGGAAGCAGGTCACTCCTTTCCCGCTTTTTCTTGCAGATCGTACTAGGCCGGTGTCGGTTCTGTTTCTCCGCTTGGCGGCCCGTACGCCCACAGCCTTCTGGCTGCGACACTATAGAATCTGCCCTGTCCGTGGCGGTGGGGGATTGGGAGTCTGTGTTTAGCCGTTTATATCGACCTCAGCTGTTAATGAAGTCCAAATGAAAATCAGGTGATGGTGGAACCATGGGGACTTGGAGGTGGGGCAGAGGTGGGAACATTTGTATCTGTTGAGTCGGCTTCGGCTTCGTGGCTTCCTGTGGAGCCAGGGCTGAGCCTTGTTAGGCGTACTCGCCACTTAGAGACTGATCAACCAGCAGTGAAGTGGATTCTCCAGTCCTTGCAAGAAGGATCAGCCCTTTCCATAGCAGCGCTGACCACCCTGTGCCTTGGCCTCCTTTTCTACCCCGCCTGCATCTTGCCTTGCACTGTCCGTCCTGTTGCTGAGACTTGGGGTACCCTTCTGCTGACTCAGCTCCCTTTAGTCACGTTTGCTTGGCTCTGGTACCAAATAGTTGGGATTACTGAAGAGTCCCCTTCCTCGAGTGTCAGCACGGATGCTGTGACTGCCACCCGCATCCCCATCAAGTGCCTGAACTCGCCGCCGTGTGCGCTGTGCTGAGTGAGTTTTGAGGTGCCTTTTCTGGAACCCTCTTCTCGCCTGGACCCAAGAGAGGTGACAGCGCTGGCTGGGGTTCTTGGTTTCCAGAGGGTCTGGACTGGTTAGGGTACTTTAAAATAGATATTTAGTTCAGCGGTGCTTGTGGGGAGTTGGGAATAGAACTTAAGTGTGAGACTTGGGTGGATGGGAAATGGTTAAATATTGGTCTCTTCAAGTTTTTGTTTTTGTTTTTGTTTTGTTTTGTTTTGTTTTGCTCTTGTTACCACTTGTCACTGTCTCCATGCTAAAATGCCAAAAATGATCTTGTTGCTCCACCCCAGTCTCTCCTTACCATGACTCCTGCCCTTGGAGGCCACATAGCAGTGTCTGTCCCGCCAGTCCCAAGGCCTGTGGGAGGAGACTGGCCTGCATCTCTCTAAGACTTAGTCTGACGCCAGGCGCATCTTTTGTTCTGTGTTCAATCAGTAGTCCAGGGGAGAAGCTTCTGCCACTTCAGAGCTTTGCTAAACTAACCTAATTTGTCCATATCACCCCAAAACCACCATCTCTGACTCAGGCTTCCATGGGATAACCTGATCCGTTTCCCTGGACAGTTTTCTTTCCTGGAAGGCAGCCCGGTCACCTGTGCTCCTGGCACCCTTGAGGTCTCTCCTTTGAGTTGTGGTCACCGAGAGGGTTGAAGAAGCAGCACTGGAGGTCCCAGCCTTTGCAGGAGCTGCCCTGGGTGGAGCTGGACTTAGATCTTCTGGTGGCCAGCCACTTCTAGAACCCTGGAGCAGGAAAGTGGCCTTCGAAGTGAAGACTGCCTTGTCCCCCACCTCCTTTTGGCTTAGATTGAAAAATGAACTTCCTAATGGGTTAAATCCTTTAAAACAAGGAGTTGGGGAGAAGGGCGTCGTGCACGCCTTGAGAGGTACACAGTTGCCCAGCTGGGAGCGTGTTAGGCGGTGACCCCGTGGGCAACTGACTGGTCTTCCAGCTCAGGAAAAAGAATTTGAAAGAGGCTTAGAGTGAAGCGGAATCAAAGAGGAGGATGTGATTTGGTCGAAGGTGCTTGGTTTAGTGCTGTAATTGTCATATATATATTTCTTGAAGTAAACATTTTAAATGAACGACATCATTGTCTACTAAAAAAAAAAAAAAGTACTTTGGGAAAAGGAGAATGGGGGGATTTTCCCCCCAGGATCCCTTAGGGTCCCGTCTTTGGAACTTCAAGGAAGCCCACATTTTCCTATGTAGTCAGTAAAGGAGTAGCCATCTTACCTTCCACTCTGAGGGCTGGTCTGCAGGATGTGGTCTCTGGGCACATAATTAACCTCTAAAATAGAGGGGGTATTCCTGAGCCAGCCATCTGCACACATTGAGTTTAGATGTGTTGTCTTAGATGAAGCATTTGCTCATTCTAGAACCTCAACCCAGCAGCACACAAGGATAGCTAACTAATAAATTTTCCTAAGTGAATTTCTGGGGAGACTGGCAATTGAATCTTCCTTCTTCCAGAGCAACAGTACCACTGGCAGCATTTGCAAAAATCCCAGTAATTAGATTAATTTGCTAAATGCTACTGCAGATTCCAGGAGTATTTTAGACTTGATTTTATTTTGCTGTGTATGCTTTGTTTATTTCTTTATTACTGCTGTGGTTTAATTAATTTTTCTCAATTTTACACTGGCCTTTCCTCCAAGGAGTCTGAGAGGTACCCTCTCAATGAGAGCTTCTTGTTCATCTTTGGTTTTTGGCATAGGAATTTTTCTTTATATTTTTGCTGTAGGGTTTCTCAGCCTGGGCACTATTGACATTTTGGGCCACATATATCTTTGTCATGGCAGCTGTCCTGTGCGTTTTGGAATGCTTGGTGGCATTCTTGGATTTTAACCACCTGATGCCAGTAACACCTGCACCTTCAGTTGCGACACCAAAAATGTCTTCAGACAATGTCAAATGAGGAGGGAAGAACCACTGCTTTAGTTCATGGTTCATAATAGGAAGAAAATTAAATACAGTCATAAAGTCCCAGTTATTAAATTTCTACACAACCAACTCCAGTGCAAATGGCAGACACCTGCAAGCTCCATCCTGAATGATTGTGAGATCTTGACAGCACAAACTTAGCCAGTTTCTAGCCCTGGGCCAGGCATAGTGTCTTCAGAAAATATTCATTTTGAAGTGAATGATTAACACATAAAAATTCTTTCTAATGTCACAAATTTAGCGTAACTGGATGTCAAATAAACCAAATAATGTGGCTGGCTTGTTTGATTTTACACTGAATTTGCTGGCTTGCATTCATTCATTTGTATATTCGTTTATTCTTTGGCTCAGCAGATCTTGCTACACCTGAGCAACCTGGCCTAATGGTTCATGGCACAGGTGCTGATGCTGGTGCTGTATTACCTGGATGCAAGCTCCGTTATTGCTACTCATTGGTTTTATGACCCCCGGCAAGTTTACTGACCTTTTTGTGCCTCAGTTTCCTCATCGGCAAAACAGAGAGGATGCATATGCATTGTACATACCTTAAAGAGTTAATTACAAGAATTCAGTTACTTAATATATTTTAAGTGCTTAGACTGTTCTCAGACACCTAGTAAGCGGTATATATGTTTGCTATTATTATACCTAGTTGAGAAGGTAAAGAAGGATAAAGTGAAAGATGTGCATCAGAATAGCTCTAATTCGAGGCAGAATATAATACCTGTTGTAAGAGAAGTTCAAACTAAATGTGACAAAGAAGCAAGACCGTAGCCAATGGAGGGGTAGAGAAAGCAGAGATAACCTCATGACAGAGGAGATGTTTGAGTTGGGCTTTGCGCAGGGTACCATGTGAGGGGGGCATCTGGAGGAGGCAACAATAGAAGCAAAGTTGTGAGGATACATGAAGGGAATTTCTGATGGTCCTATTGAGCTGGAATTTAGGGAGATGATGGGAAATAGGTCTGACAACACAAGTTAGGGATTGACTAAAGAATTATGTAAAGTCTGAAACTTAGTGGGGCTGGGCTTTGTATCACTGTTTCCTTACTTACTATGTCCTAGACATGTTATGAAACTCTCCAAGCTTCAGATTTCTAACCTTAAAATGGGCAATGTTTACCTCCAGAATTGTGAGGATTAGTAGAAATAATAAAAAGGAAGAGTTTAGTACAATGCCCATAAACAGGATTTATCATTATTATTATCCTGAAAAAGAACCTGAATTGGGAAAAAAAAGGAGGGATAAAGCCAGAAGTACTTGGGTATTTGTCCATGCTGGTTGAACAGAGACAGGTGCCTTACAATGCTTTGCCGGTGACAAAGCAGGATGATGATGACTAGAACAAGAATCCAGATAACACTTATTTGATAAAACAAAGTATGTCGAGTAACTGCCCCATGCCAAGCACTGTGTTGCATACAGAGGATAAAACACGTAGGAACTAGTGCACGCTGACAAGTGAGAACATGGAGTATCTGACTTTCTGTTTCTGAGTTATTTCACTTAAGATCATGTCCTCCAGTTCCATCCATGTTGCTGCAAAAAAAACCATGATTTCATTCTTTTTTCATGACTAAGTAGTAGTCCATGGTGTGTGTGTGTGTGTGTGTGTGTATATATATATGTATACATACACACATATATGCATATATCACATTTGCTTTATCTCATTATTCATTTATGGACACTTAGGTTAATTTCATGATTTTGCTATTGTAAATAGCGTTGTGCTAAACATATGAGTGCAGGTATCTTTTTGATATAATAATATTTTTCCTTTGGGTAGATATTCAGCAGTGGGAGATTTCTGTATTAAAGGGTGGTTCTATTTGTAGTTCTTTGAGAAAGCTCCACACTGTTTTCCATAAAGATTGTACAAATTTACATTTGCACCAACAGTGTATAAGCATTCTCTTTTCTCTGCATCCTCACCAGCATCTGTTATTTTTTGACTTTTTAATAATAGCCATTCTGACTGGTATAATATAGTATCTCATTGTGGTTTTAATATGCACTTCTCTGATGATCAGTGGCATTCATCAGTGGCATTTCTTATACTTATTGGCAGTTTGTATTTCTTCTTTTGAACAATGTCTGTTCATGTCTTTTGCCCACTTTGTAATGGGGTCATTTGGTTTTTCCCTTGTTGAATTGTTTGAGTTCCCTGTAGATTCTAGATATTAGTCCTTTGTTGGATGCATAGTTTGCCAATATTTTCTCCCATTCTGTAGATTGTCTTTCATTCTGTTGATTATTTCTTTTGCTGTGCAGAAGCTTTTTAGTTTAATTAATTTCCATTTGTCTATTTTTGCTTTTGTTGCATTTGCTTTTGAGGCTTGAATCATGAATTATTTTCCTAGGCCAATGTTCAGAAAAGTTTTTCCTAGGTTTTCTTCAAGAATTTTTATAGTTTCAGGTTTTGCATTTAAATCTTAAATCCATCTCCAAAATACCAAGTTATTTTGTTTTTGCTTTTATGTAAAGAAGGTGGTGAACATGAGAGAGGGCTGGGAGAGGCGGGTATACAGCGCTTTCATAAAGCACAGGAAAACTTCTTTAAAATTCTTTTTCCTCATTGTATTTCACATCCACTGTCTCAACTCCTGCAGGTGCTTTAGTCTCTCTCTTCCCCGATTCCCACCTCATCTCCAATTTGGCCCCTCTAAACCCGATGCTGCAGACTTCCTTTTTTCTCCCCACCCACCCTAGTTCAATTCTTTATTACGTGGATTGACTTCACCTTTCCTGTCTCTCAATTACTACTGGTTCTCTCAGTCCCTAGATTTTGTATAATCAATGGACCAGGGTTGACTAAGCCAGTCAGGATCTTTCCTTCTTAGGAATATGGGGCAGGGAGTGAGGAAGAATGGCCTAGGAGTCTTATTAAAGGCAGAGACAGGGAAAGAGGCTACAAATACCCATTGACTAATGATTTTGGACCCTGTTTTAATGAACGAATACAAGTGGTTCTTGTGAGTCCAACTGAATTCACTGACTGACAAGCTTTTTTAATGCATGTGGACACAGCCTAAGGGATCTGTCTCAATTTGAACTGCAGAATTTTACCAACACTTCTGTCTGTTATTGCATTGTCAGTGCTCTCTGGTTAAAGACAACCAGGAATCTGCCTGTAAATGTAAGACAGTTTGCGTTGATTCATTTGTTGCAGTGAAGGTAATCTCACTCCATGGGAAATTGTGGGGTGTCTTGAAAAGGGGGTGTTAGAAAGGACTTACTATAGGATTTGGGTGATTTTGGTAAGAGTTCAAGGAAGTAGGATTTTATTCTGGATTAGATGCTGTCAGGAAACAGAGGTAATTCTATGAATGGTGATATTAATAATTCTTTAGGAAGCACAGAAACATAACCTCACAACGCTTCACCCTCTTACCCAGCTAACCCCTTGCTGCCACAGTCTGAAAACATCAGGTAAAAGATGGTCTTAACTCATTTATTTTTGGAGGTCCTTTAAAACTATCCTCATTTTGATTCTTGCCCTTTAAATAGAGAGTTAAACATGCTATTTTCTTAGTCCAGTTAGACTTATCCAGTAAAGGATCTAGTTTTTCATGGAATATCTTTCCTATTTTTAAGTTTTAAAGGCCACTCCAGAAAGTAATGATTTGTCTTCATGGGATTGGCCACAGGGTGCTCCAGACACAATTTCATGCCCTCCTGGGTAAGTTTGTGGTTGACTGGGTAGTAAATGAACTGCTTGAACAGGGTCCTCTTTTTCCAGGGCTTGTCTAAGAAAGCTAAGTGACTTTTCTGTCATCTCGGTCACTTTGACCTAAGTAAATGGTTCATATAGTAGCTGTCATCTCAGCACATCTTCTCTCAAGTCAATTTTTTTTTTGTTTTGGTGGAAATTTCCTCTTACACTTACTTTATTTGTCTATCATACTGATCATTTAAACACCAGACTGCCAACTTAATTCTCCGCAGTGCGGGATTGTCCTTTAACAAAAATACACATTATGCTTTCCACAAATAGATTATAATGGGGTGGTGTTCACTGCACAGCTCTTGACCTCCTCTTGAACTGAGCATCCAGGGTGACTTTCCTGTCTTTGCCAAGGTTGCCTTTCTCTGCTCTACTATTCCCTGACTCCTGGCTGGTGGAGGGAAATGGTTCTTGAGGAGGTTTCAGTACATCCGTCACCCCTCATATCTCCAAAGAATTAACAGCCAAGCATGGTCCTCTCAAGAGCTCAAAGGACTTTTGGCCTTGTGGATAGGCTTATAAAGGACAAGAATCTTTTAAACTTTGCTACATACTTTTATCATTTGAAGGATGCCAAAGGATACTTGCACTTTTAAAATAACAACTAAGAAAATTTCACAATTCTTCAGTTATCATTAGCCTTTTCTAACCAATAAATTGATCCTGTGTGACACCAAATGATTCTTTCTGACCTCTGAGCAGGATTCCTTTCTAAAACTGTAAGAACTGCAGTTGCAACCAGGTCCTTGATGGATACTGCAGGTCAGAGTGGCTTGGCTCACACACTTGGCTTTCTAGGATTCCCTTGGGTTTTGTAACTAAAGCCAGCACTTATCTAGCATTCCAGCTTTCAGGGGAAAATGGAAAACAGTCTACAGGCCCCCAAAGTAGGAAAGGGCCTGAGCCTTTAGTGCTCTGAGGAGGGTGGCTCCAACAGCCCCTCTAGTGTGAAGGGGTTCTGACAGCCCCCCAGGAGGTAGCAGGGCACTGCTCAGTTTCTGCTCATTTCCATCTATAACCCCAGCCAGCTACAAACAGAACAGGAGAGCACTCTTCTGCCAGGCCTTTTGGAGGAGATGGTGTGGCACAGAGGGCTTCGGCAAAGGTGAACATGCTCTGCTCCTGAGTATCCCAGGAAAGCCCTAGCACTGAGTCTTGAAAGAGATGCCTTTAGACTCAAATCATCCAAGAAAGCTTCCTTGTATTATCTAACAGGTCCAGTCTAAAGAAGTAAAGACCTTAATGCCAACTACTCAGGATGCTATTACATTGGGTAAATGTTTTAGTAATTAAAGCAAACCTCAGAGAATGAAGACCATACAAAATTTTTGACAAAACAGTTTCGCCCTGTAGAGAGGCATATGAGGAGTGACGAGAGTGTTAAACTCAATTAGTTTTTTTTTTTTTTTTTTTAAGATGACTACTTTGAACTGACTTGGATAGGGAAAATTTTTCCTCTCAAAGGGAGGACTCTTATTTTGCTTATTTACTCTCTCTGCCTCAACTGTGCCCCATCACCACAGACCTCTCCACAGGTAGATTTCAATGAACTGTGCCCAAGGAAGGGGACAGAACCATCAGGAGTTACACAGCTCCAAGCTTTTCCCCGTCCTTGTCCTTGTCTCTATTGCCCCAGAAGTATGTCTAGTAAGTGATGAAGAGCAAAAACCCAGGAAAGTGACAAAATAGGCCTATTTATCTTTGGTGTTTCCTAACCCCTGGTGCCCTAAGCCTTGTCCTGATGGGGTGTGGGTGGAATTTCACCCTACCCAGGCCTGTCTGTCACTGAGACCTTGTCCCTTCCTCATAAGGGAAACATATTGTGTCTAATATTTTTAAAACCCTTTTTACCCATTTCTAAAGTAGCAAGTAGAAAGACTTATAACTAGTGGGTGCTAGGTAGCCTACTCATTTTTGTTACCCAAGTTAAGTGTATTTTAACATGTTATGTAGACAGTACTCTAGTAGTGGCTAATTCCATCATATGCAGGATAGCTTGGATATGATAGACTTCTAGAGGGGGAATATCAAGCCCAGGTCCCTCTTCAGTCCCTCTGAGGATAGTTACTCACCAGCTTGGTAATCTTGCACAAGTTACCTCTACGAGCTTCTGTTTTCTCATCTTCAAATTTGGCGAAATAATAGTAACACATATCATTTATTGAATGCTTAATTATTTTCCAGGCATTATTTAATTTTTTTAAAATTTCAATAGGTTTTGGGGTACAGGTAGTTTTTGGTTACATGGTTGAGATCTATAGTGGTGATTTCTGAGATTTTAGTGCATCTGTCACCTGAGAAGTGTACCCTGTACCCAGTATGTAGTCTTTTATCACCTCCTTCCAACCGTTTCCCACCCGTGAGTCCCCAAAGTCCATTATACCACTCTATACATTTGCATTTCCATAGCTTAGCTCCCAATTATAAGTGAAAACATATTTTTTTTTTTTTGTTTTCCAATCCTGAATTTACTTCACTTAAAATAATGGAATCCTGGTCCATCCAAGTTGCTGCAAAGGACATTATCCCATTCCTTTTTATGGCTGAGTAGTATTCCATGGTGTATATATACCACATTTTTTTTATCCACTAGTTGGTTGGTGGGCACTTAGGTTGGTTCCATATCTTTGCAGTTGTGAATTGTGCTGCTATAAGTGTGTGTGCATGTATTTTTCATATAATGACTTATTTTCCTGTGAGTAGAAGCCTGGTAGTGGGATTGCTAAACTGAATGGTAGATCTAGTTTTAGTTCTTTAAGAAATCTCTACACTGTTTTCCATAGTGGTTACACTAATTTACATTCCCACCAGCAGTGTAAAAGTGTTCCTTTTTCACCAATCCATGCCAACACCTGTTTTTTGACTTTTTAATAATGGCCATTCTTGCAGGAGTAAGGTGGTACCTCATTGTGGCTTTAATTTGTATTTTTCTGATGATTACTCATGTTGAGCAGTTTTTTCATACATTTGTTGGCTATTTGTATATCTTCTTTTGGGAAATACCTATCCATGTCCTTTGCCCACTTTTTAATGGGATTATTATTTTTTCTTGCTGATTAGTTTGAGTTCCTTGTAGATTCTGGATGTTAGTCCTTTGTCAGGTGCATAGTTTGCGAATATTTTCTCCCACTCTATGGGTTGTCTGTTTACTTTGTTGATTATTGCTTTTGCTATGCAGAAGCTTTTTAGTTTAGTTAGGCCCCATTTATTTATTTATTTTTGTTTTTGTTGCATATGCTTTTGGGGTCTTAGTCATGAATTATTTGCCAAAACCAATGTCCAGAAGAATTTTTCTGATATTACCTTCTAGCATTCTTATGGTTTTAGGTCTTAGATTTAAGTCTTTGATACATCTTGAGTTGATTTTTGTATAGTGAGAGATAACCAAGGAGGTGAAAGACTGCTAAAAGGAAAACCATGAAACACTGACTAAAGAAATCATAGGCCGGGCACGGTGGCTCAAGCCTGTAATCCCAGCACTTTGGGAGGCCGAGATGGATGGATCACGAGGTCAGGAGATCGAGACCATCCTGGCTAACACTGTGAAATCCCGTCTCTACTAAAAAATACAAAAAACTAGCCGGGCGAGGTGGCGGGCGCTTGTAGTCCCAGCTACTCGGGAGGCTGAGGCAGGAGAATGGCGTAAACCCGGGAGGCGGAGCTTGCAGTGAGCTGAGATCTGGCCACTGCACTCCAGCCTGGGCGATAGAGCAAGAATCCATCTCAAAAAAGAAAAAAAAAAAAAAGAAATCATAGATGATACAAACAACTGGAGACATAGCCCATACTCAAGAATAGGAAGAATCAATATTGTGAAAATGACTGTGCTATTCAAAGCAGTCTGCAGATTCAATGCAATTCCCATCAAACTATCATCATCATTCTTCACAGAACTAGAAAAAAAAAATCCTAAAATTCATATTGTAACAAAAAAGAGCCCATGCAACAAAAGCAATAAGCACCAAGCCGTAAGCAATAAGCACAGAGCCAAAGCCCTAAGCAAAAAGAACAAATCTGGAGGCATCACATTACCCAACTTCAAATTATACTACAAGGCTGCAGTTACCAAAACAGCATGGTACTGGTATAAACAGAGGCATGCAGACTAATGGAACAGAATAGAGAACCCAGAAATAAAGCCAAATACTTACAGCCAATTGAGTTTTGACAAAACATATAAAAACATAAATTGGGAAAAGGATGCCCTATTCAATAAATGGTACTGGGAAACCACCAGCACCATGGGCAAGCCACATGTAGAAGAATGAAACCAGGCACTGTTTTAAGCATGTCATATTAATTAATTTACTGAAGCTTCACAATACACTTAATGAAAAAAGGTAACTGAGGCACAGAAAGGTTACATACTTGCCAAAAGCCACTCAGCTAGCAGGTGTCAGAGCTGGTCATCAAACCAAGGTGATCTAGTTCCAGAACTCATGTGGTTGACTGCTACACATACCAATCCCCAATGCTGACCTTCTGCCATGTAATACATGGAAAACATCCAAAACTGTGCCTGATGTGCAGTGGGTACTCAATAATAATATTGTTGACCGGTCTTCCTGAAAGACCTGCTCCACTGAAGTTTCTGCTCTGATAATCTATTGCGTGGGCAATTTCAGTTCCCCTTTGATGAGAGGAACTGCGTAGTAGAATCCACTGTTCTATTTAATAAACAAACAAGCAAACACAGTCACATATTCATTTAACCAATCAGACTGCATGACCATAAAATCCTTCTAGTCCAAAGGAAGGTGAAGGACAAGAATGCAATAAACCTAATAGATGAATGGGATGATAAATGTCACAGGAGGTACACAGAAAACACGTTTTGGAAGTTTAATGGAAAAGGCATTCGTCCTGAAATCTCTTCAAAATGAGAAGTTTAACTTCATGTGAGTCATGGGTCCTCGGGAATAGAAAGATCAAGTGGAAAAATCTGGGTCTGATACCACAGAGGCCAAAAACTTGTGACTGTGGGCTCATTACCTTACTTCTCTGAGGTGTGTGTGTGTGTGTGTGTGTGTGTGTGTGTGTTTTAATCTGGAAAATTTGAATAATTTTACTATCTCCTGAGAGTTGATACAAGGATTCAAGTGAAAATGAATGTAATATGCTCCACTCACAATGAATCCGTGAGTGATGGATGTGAGAAGTACCGTGCTGTTCATTATTTTGTGCTGGATTTATGGTAAATGGAAAGATCCATTCTTTTACTTGAGAAATACTTCAAAGGAGTGGTTTTTTTCTTATGATAAATTAATAAATTTTCCCCATACTATTATGCACTAACCTACCTCAATTTATTAGTTTTTGGTCTTCCTGCTTATAATAATTATTTAAACCTCCTTCGCTACTTAACACAGTACAGAAAAACGAAGCTATTTGGTATTGATGGACCCTGACTAAATTGATATATGTCAAGCAAGTCTATTGTGTTCCTGAGGATGTAAGTAAGCACCATGAGGACAGGATTTTGTCTGTTTCTTTCTCCCACTGTTGTATTCTGAGAGTTTAGAACTGTGCCTGCCTCAGATTAGGCCATCAATGTTTATTGAATGAATGAGGCAACAGGCATGAGTGCACACTCTTATATCTTTATGGGCTTACTCTAAGCAGAGCTACAAAGAGAATAAGTTTATTGTTCTTTACCAGATGAATTAATGCAAATGGATTAATGAATGTTCTTTATCAAATGAATGCCCATAAAAGAATTTTGAAACTGTAAAGCACTATAGAAATAGAGGGTGTTATTTTTATTTCCTCTTAGGCAAATGGAGGGGATAAAAGCAAGTTCTATAGGAAATAGTATCAGGCTTTCTAAGTTTTATTCTGAATTTATTTAAAGAAAATGGATGTTAGCAATAACTAGAGAGCTATCTTCTATTTGAAAATTGAAAACGGTCCAAGAAGTAAAATGTGAGGAAAATGTGGCTTCTCTGATAGTTTGCTGAGTGTGTGGCAGATGTGTCTGTAATTCAGCGTAATTGTTTTTCCACCAAAAGCCATTAGTAATCTTTTTACAGCTCCTTACCACATTAGACTCGGTCGTTCACTTTCTGTCAGTTCCATCTGAAGAGTCAATTTTGTCTGTTGGAAAGAAAGGAGGGAGCAGAATAACATCCACTCAGATGTTCCAAGCAAAGTGTATGGAGCTGGTGGGATCACTATCCTCTACTCCTAACTTGTGTTGAGGGTTATTCTAGCAATGAGCTAAAGCCCACGGCAACCCAGCACTGCCTCTGACTGCTGGGCCCCTACTGTGTATGTAGTTCATGTTAGAAACCTTGTTTCAATATAAGTTGATGAAACCTAGCCCTCTGGAGACAACCCCTATAATGTGCAGTAGTCCACTTACAGGCATATGAATTGTAGACTTTAATGCTGAGAACATACTGCTGGTAAGAAAGCTGTTTATTACGCTTATGTATTGGTGATTTTAACATATGATTGACTTAGAAATGAAGTATCTCAAGAAAACTACATTAAGGTCCCTTGATTGGGGAGAATTATCTTTGTGTTATAATTCCTTTTCTTTTCTTTTTCAATTTATACCCCCCTACTTTATCCTTATCTCTATGATTTAGGAAGAGTTCTTTTTGTTTGTTTGTTTGTTTGTTTGTTTGTTTTATAAATTGTCACTTTTTTCTTTAAACCCTCCAACACAAATGACAATAATTGATCAACTGGTTATTGCCCATAAGTTCACTCTGTACTCACTCTGTAGGGGTGCTACTCTGTTTCATTAGTAATTACTGTAATTTAGTTTCCAAGAATTTTCTGAAGATATATCTTGAGATGTTTCAAGAAATCTGGCCTCTTTCAGATGACATTATTGGAAATTTTATGAGTGTTCTGGCCTATGGGCCTTTCCCCTTTGGTATATTTCACTGCTTATTGGTACTCTGGGATGGGGATTGTGAGAATACTAACAAGGAACAGAACAGAGAACAAAGGGAAATATCTGCTGGGTAAAGGTCCTAGGGATTTACCCTCTGTCTGCAAAAAGTCTTAGAAAATTCAGCCCAAACTATCTTGGACAATAAGGGGATTCATTATTTCACATTGTCAGATACCTTGAAGCAGAGCAGGTTCTGGGCACAATGTGTCAGACTCTGTTTGTCCTTCTCTGCAATTCCTTGGCCCAGTCAGCCTCTGAGTATTGGCTTTATCCCTGGGCTGGTAATGAGAGGCTGCAGCAATCCCAGGCATCATCCCCAGACTTAACAATGTCCCTAGAGAATGTGTGTGTCTTTTAAAAAAATTTTAGATTCAGGAGGTACGTGCCCAGGTTCATTACATGGATATTTTGCATGATGCTGAGATTGGGGCTTTTAGTGAAACTATCACACAAATAGTGAACATAAAACCCAGTAGGTGGCTTTCCATTCCTTCTTTGTTTTTAAGGGCATGTCTTTCCTATGTAACCTCTACCAGACCTTTCTTGATGAGTGAGTGTCCAAAGTTGCAGCCAGGACTATTCCTAAACCAGTCAATAGAAAGCCGAATGGGATTGGCGTGATACATTGGTGACATTTGCAGCTTTTTGAGGGAGCAGGTTATCTAGATGGAATCAGGGACAGCAAGAGCAATGACTTTAGTGTAGGCAACCAAGAGCTTCAGCTGTACTCTTGGAGGATGATCAAGGGGAGACTTTGGAAAAACAAGAAATGTAGACTGGGTTTTTGACTTGTTCCAAGTGTCTGTGGATGGATCCAGAAGCACAAAGCAATCTTTCAAATATTTGAAGTAAAGAGGAATTAGGCAAGATACTAAAGCATTGGGGTTACAGAGTTAAAATGAATTTGTGTTCTTGATCGTGCCATGCTGGAGAGAGTTCTAACTCTAAAAGGTTTGACAGTGCTTATCCACCTTACAGTTAGCAACCTGTAAATAAGAAAGCAGGGGAAACGCTTTGGTGGTTAGGGGGCACTAATGACTTCAGTGAAAACAGAGCTTCTGAGTTATAAAGAGTTCATCTATTGTTCCTGTCACCATTCCCCACTATTTAAAAGTACCGTTAAATACCTACTTGCAAATTTTCCTATTCTGGGTACTGAGGTAGATTAGTTAAAAGGTAGCTGATAGAATTTAAAATGTATATCCAAAGCAGTTTGGCCTCTGATTACAGGGAAGTGGGCTGGAGAGGTGGGCCAGAGAGATGGAATGACTGGGTATTAGCCCATAATTCTGAAGGGCATAGTGAGTACAGTTATGGAGACTGGTTAAAAGCCCTCTCTTCTGCACTGCTATTAGAGGAGGCGCCTCTTAAGTGGTAAAGATTTTGGCTTGGTTTTTTAAAAAATTATATCCCTACAATTTCATTACATGTGATTAATCAATATATAATTTGTCAGAGTTTATTCTTAATTCTTATTAAATTTCATTGGGATTCTTTTTTTGTTTTGTTTAGTGTGGGAAGCCTCTAAACTGGTAGTGAAAAATAATTTCATTAAATATTCCTGTTCACAAGGGCTTTTTTTGGAAACAGTCAAGGAACTAAGGGGGTTGTAGTGAAATTCAGTTGAATACAGGCCCAAATATGGAAAATTGGTACTTTCGTAGCTTTTTATATTTAAAAAAATCATTTGGAAGAAGGATAGCTTTGTAATTGACCAGTTCTTAAAAGGCTGAAAAATAAATGAAGTTTCTTTTCTTTTATGTGTCTGGCAAAATCTTAATTTTTTTTTCTTTAAGATAGGGAGGGCTGCCAGTGTAACAAAAAGAGAGACAAATTTTCTTCTGCTTTTTGTAACTAATGTTATTTGGCATGCTTTAATCTGGCAGCAGGCTGTATATGAATTACAGATTAATGGAAGGAGTGATTGGTATAAAGTCTTACTCAACAGATAGTCATTGTACAACTGTGAAAGCTCACTGGTTCAAAGTCACTCCAAACCAGCACTTTACCTAATGCTTCTTAATATAGTTCTTTTCTTTGCATGTCTTTTATAATATGTCTCAAAAACCCCAAAATGGACCCCCACAAATGACTCAAAATCTGGAAAATATGTTCTCCTGGCCAATTCTGGTTTGCCTCAGTAGTGTTTTGAAGACTTTCTATGTTAACTGCAAACATTCATACACCAAATTCCATGAGACCTTCATCATTTTTAATGTAAAAAAAAATCTGGTTTTGGTTTCTTTAATCTTTGGCCAAATTGGGTCCAGAAGATGAAACTGTGGACCTACATTTTCTAACTAAACAATGTGTTGCCAATGGAGAGAAAATGTGTGGAGAACCCGTAACATTAAGTTTCCAATGTTTGCCTTCTTTAACTCTTGGCATGGAGATCTATTTAATACTTGAGGGAACACTGCCCTCTGGTCTTAATACTGAGAGCAGGAAATAATTTCAGAGGCTCAGAATCTGGCTTTTTTTGAGATCTACTGGGAACAGTAGACTTGTTGGAAAAGATGTCATGGCTCATCCCCTTGCCACATGATCACAGCCAGCTTTATGAACCTCACTCAGGTGAGTAAAGAAACCCTTTTCAGGTGGTCCACTTCAAGGTTTTCACATTATGTCTACATATTTATTATCTTCTCCAAAACAAGGGCTTTTAAATTATGATATGTGGATGTCCAAAGCATCTGTGAATGGGTTTTGGGAAGTCTGTGGAACACTGTGGAATTCTGAATCCATTTTTCTTGGAAAGACACCTTAATCTACCTTTGATTCTGAAGAGAGTCATTGATGATCATCCACAAAACTTCATTACTACTTCCTAAAGACTTATATATTCAAGATATTTTGAACCCCTTTTGTAAGATTTCTCTCTCCTGTGTACAGCTGAATACTAAATAGTGAGGAGAAGTGAGTTCTGAATGTATTTTTTCTTATATTTCTCTCCTTTAAGAAAGTTGTATTTTTTAAATTGAAATTGTACATATTTTCATAAACAGTTTCATTTTGTTTACTGTAAAAGTATAGCACTCACGCATCTCATTTCTGCTTCACGTAAGCGACCACTTTCAACTTTTGTAACTATTTCTTTTGGAGTTAACTGCCATTATTTCTAAATAACATGATTATTTTGCTCTTGTTGGCTTTTGCCGTGTTAGCTCTTATCCACTGATGTACGATTTAAAGAAAGTGAGGGTACAGTTCTCTTTTTTACCTCCCATAAAGGCCTAAGATATTGCAGATATCTATGCAAGCATGTACACACACTCACACAATTTTCCTTCCTCCATTTTTCTAACATATTTAAATAATAATATTTGGCTAGCTCAACTTTCACTGCTTACATTGTTGTCCCTGTGTAAATTTTATTTGTAGTTAGATCACATAGTGTACTATTAATAGATTTATTTTATATAACTTTGTTTCTTTTGGATCTAATAATCTAATTTGTTTTTGGTGTCCTAAAATGACAACCCAAAATAATATCTGGTGTTTTTTAAAAATTTATCCTCCAACTCTCCTCCAGATATATATACACACACATATATGTGTAAATACATATACATATATGTGTGTGTGCGTGTGTGTATATATATATATCTGAAAATGTTCTGCTCTCCATCACCAGCATTATTTCTTGGAGAACAGCTCCTGGAGACTTCTGTCCTTGTGACTGTTCTCTGTGCCTGTTGTCCCTGGATTTGCTTTTATCATCACCCCTGGAGTCCTTTCTTCCTGTGATTGGATCCCCTGCTTGACGGACTTACGCCTTCCTCTGTCTCGGTTTGCACATTCATTTTATTAGAATATATTTTCTGAAAATGTCCAAAGGAAGGCTGCATGGATAATAGACATTTTAAAAGTCTGTATGTTTGAAAATGTCTTACTCCTACCCTCACAATTGTTTGAGAGTTTGGCTTCTTATAGAATTGTAGATTGAAAATTATTTTCTCTCAGAAGTTTTGAAAATATCCAAACAATAGCCTTTTACTGATAAAAAGTTTGATGCATATAAAATTATTGTGTAAAATAAGTGTTTTCAAAATACATTTTTAAAAGTAGAGATTAATTATCCCTTGGCAAAATAAAATAAAATATTATTAGCAAAAGCATATTGTCAAATCTGGGCAGCAAAACAAAAAGTGACATAAAAAGCATATCACATAAGATTATTAAATGTTAACTTCTGCCAAGTGATAATTTTACTCAAACACCACAGGGATTAGTTTGTAGTGGTAATTTACAAGTAGAATTTTTTTTTTTTCCAGACAGAGTCTCGCTCTGTCACCAGGCTGGAGCGCAGTGGCGCCATCTCGGCTCACTTCAATCTCCATCTCCTGGGTACAAGCGATTCTCTTGCCTCAGCCTCCCAAGTAGCTGGGACTACAGGCACATGCCACCACGCCCAGCTAATCTTTGTATTTTTAGTAGAGATGGGGTTTAACCATGTTGGCCAGGATGGTCTTGATCTCTTGACCTCGTGATCTGTCCACCTTGACTTCCCGAAGTGTTGGGATTATAGGCGTGAGCCACCGTGCCTGGCCACAAATAGATTTTTAAAAATAGTTTTCTCTAGTATAATTAACAAGTGCCCAAGTAATTAAAATAACAGAACTTCTATGTAATGCACTGAAATATAGAACAATTTCTCTTGATAAAAATGTGCATAATAACTCAACTGTAACATATTAATAGAGTTATTAAAGGTAAATAATTTAAAAAGTACTTTAAAAGCAAACCATATTACATGCGACCATTAGTAGTTATTCTATGGTAAGGTGCAGTATTAGTGAGAAGCTTAAGTATTTTTTGAAGTATTACATCTTTATAAATAATATTTTTAATTTTTAATTTTTTTATTTTTGGTTTAGGCCAAATAGAAACCTCACCTCCTCCTTAATCTTCTTTTCAACTTCTATACTTTCCACTGAGGAAAATAAAAATACAAATAAACCAACACTTTCTGCCAGTTCTCTTTAATAGATTAATATTTGGAGTCTAAACTTCAAAGTGTCAGTAAAAGCAAACAGTTGGAACATCAATTTCATATTAATGTATTAAAGTAAGAGACATTGAAAAAGAAAAAGTGAGTATAAAGCCAAATTTTGCACACAATGGGTGACAATGAATAGCTTTGACCTTTGGCACAGATTGATCATTAGTTTCATCTGGCATTGATTTGCAATACATTTTATTCTTGAACAAATTGTTGAAAAGTTTGTATTACTCCAAATGAAGGTAATCACAACAGATGACAGTGGATGAAATCTAAATACAGCACAGCTATGATTACTAATGACATTCCATCAGAAAACTATCCAATAAAGGGATGGTTAGAGTCAGAAAGTTCAGGAAGGTTCTAGGGCTCCCATTTGTGTAAAGCCACAGGGGAACCCAGGTCTGTCATCTCAAAGACTCCATGTCCAGATGAACCGGACGTGTATTGCTGAGGCTGATCCTTAAAATGGCTTTTGAACAGGTCTATTAAGGCTTTTAAAATTGTCTTTAAAAAGAGAGAATATTATTTTCAAATTTAATTAATAAAATATAGTCTTAGTTACTCTCGTTTTGTGGAAGAATCTTATTTGAAATCCAAAAACTGGAGCAAACAGGCTATTTTGAGTTTTCTCCGCAGCACAATGTAACCAATATGAACTTTCTAGAAATAAACATTTTAGAAAAAGATTATAAAATAAAAATGGCATTTAATGAGTTTGCTGTAATCATGGTTTTAAAATTACCTAGTATCAGAATCCAGAGGACTTCTTAAAATGACCTCCTACCAGTCTCTGGTTTGATTAGAGCCTTTTAAGTATGACCATGTACCTCATTATATTGTTTTCCACTGTTTTATTTGGTAAGCATATAAATGTATAATTTTTAGTATTGAGTGGTAACCACATATCTTTTTCAAGGGTTATATTTAACATACACAGCAAGAACAAGGAAGCAGAAGACTTGCAGAAGGACTGCATACTAAGAAATGTCCTAATGTCCATCCCAAATCAGAGACTGGGAAGGTGAAGAGGAACCAGCCAAGAAGGCAGATGAGGAATGCTCAGCAAGGTATAAGGAAAACTGAGAATGGTATCTTGGAAACCAAGAGAAGGGAGTGTTTTAGGAGAAAGGGACTGAATAACTATCAAATTCTGCTGCCAGACTGAATAAAATGAGGACTGAGGATTAACATTGCATTGACAAGAGAAAAATCTGTTCTGATTGACAAGGGCCGAAGTCTAACTGCTGTGGTTTCAAGAAGGAATGAAGGCAAAAATTTGATACAAACAGTTGGATAATCTTTTGAGGCTTTTGCTGAAAGGGTGGCAGAATGATACAGTGAGAGCTGGATGGATATGGATTGAATGGTGTCTCCTTTTCCTTCTCTTCCTCCTTGTTTCTTCCTCCTTCTCCCCTCCCCCTCGCCTTTTTTGTTTTGAGACAGAGTCTCACTCTGTTGCCAGTGCTGGAGCGCAGTGGTGTGATCTCCACTCACTGCAACCTCCGCCTCTGTAGTTCAGGCAATTCTTGTGCCTCAGCCTCCCTAGTAGCTGGGACTACAGGTATACACTGCCACACCTGGCTATTTTTGTATTTTTAGTGGAGACAGGGTTTCACCATGTTGGCCAGGCTGGTCTCAAAGTTCTGGTCTTAAGGAAACTGCCCACCTCGGCCTCCCAAAGTGCTAGGATTACAGGCGTGGGCCACAGCACCCAGCCCTTCTCCTCCGTTTTAATGGGAGTGCCAATAGGGATAATCTAGTTGAGAGGGGAAAATGGATAATTCAGTATAGGGACAAGACAATTGCTGGACCCCTTGTTCTTGAGTAAGTTTGGGTGGGGGACGTGTGGAATCCAGTAAGTGTTGACGGAGTTGGCCTTAGATTGGAGCTGGGCCCACTCATACATTTTTTTTTTCTTTTTGAGGCAGAGTCGGGCTCTGTCGCCCAGGCTGGAGTGCAGTGGCACAATCTCGTCTCACTGCAGCCTCTGCCTTCTGGGTTCCAGTGATTCTCCTGCCTCAGCCTCCCAAGTAGCTGGGACTACAGATGTGCATTACCACGCCTGGCTAATTTTTGTATTTTTAGTAGAGATGGGGTTTTCGCCATGTTGGCCAGGCTGGGTCTCGAACTCCTGACCTCAAGTGATCAGCCCACCTCGGCCTCCCAAAGTGCTGGGATTACAGGAGTGAGCCACCATGCCTGGCCCACTCATCCGTTTTTAATGGTAATAAAGGCAGAGTATGAAGATACAGATGCAGTGAGGTTAGGAAATTTGGTGGTAGTAGTGCATACATCCTCTCTTCTGATAGTGTCTATTGACTTGATGAAATAAGAAGGAAGGGCATCATTTGAGGAGAAGGATGGGAATGGGCATGGAAATGTTGGAGGTTTGAGGAGAAAGAAGAAGATATGAAATATTAATCTAGAAAAATGGGACTGAAAACAAAATAAGGAAGTGTTATGATGCTAGAGATCAGTCCTAAAGGCCAAGGTGGAGTCACTGAGCACAAACTTAGAGTAAGACCAGTCAGCATGGTGGCCTGATGTTTTTCCAACCACCTTCAGCTGCACAGGTGTGTGTGGGGGAGCAGGGGAGCAGGCAGAGCTGGTGTTTGGCTAAGAGAATATGACAATGTGGGAGAGCTGAGCATGGATGCAAGGGAATAAAGAAGGATGCTGAGAGTGGGTGAGCTGACGAAAGGATCACTGGAGGGGAGGAGCTCAAGGAGCTGAGCAGCCAGAGGATGGGATAGATTAGGTACAAATTGAAATAATGAAGTGTTATGACTGGGGTAGAGTTGGAGAACGTGACCATAAGCTAGGGGCTAAAACCTTCATGGTATGAGAAGTGACCCAGAGATGGAGAAGAATCTAATAAACAGAGGTGGATAATAGACTGTGAATACCTGAGCTTCAGAAGAACTGAACGGGGTGAGGGAGGAGGGATGGATGGAAATGGAGATGGCAATGAGGAGCAGAGGGATAGCCTTCCTTTCTTCCAGGCCCTCTGGTGTGTGGGATTAGGAGATAAACAGACACCACTTGAATAGGGAACACAGAAAACTGTAGTTTCAGGAGAAGCCATGTCTCTTTGAGGACCATAAGTGAAGGGAATTTCTAGAAAAGAAAACGAGGATGTAGGGATTTTGTCAGTGCTTGAGTTTGTGTCTGACCCTATATTCTAGGGGTCTCAGTGGTGATTTAGGGCTAGGGGACAGAATATGATTGGCCATTTAAAGGTATATTGAACCTGAAGGCTGAGATTCTGGTCTTGATCTTCTCTAGTCACAAAGGTGCAAGGCTGAGAGGTCCTGCCATGAGCACACGGCTCCATGGGACCCTCTTCAGTCCTACTTTCTGAAGCTGTGGAAGTTGATGCCAATGACAGCACATGGAATCACTTACGAAGTTGGCGTTCTTGCAGAGAGCCAAGAATGATAAACAAAAACACAAAAATGATAAATCAAATCACAATTTGTACATAAAGTATGTTCTATCCTTCTACCAGGAGATCTACACCTTTGTGATCACTTGGAAAGCCATACTCAAATTTAGAATTCTCAGACTCCTGAGAGGGAAAGAGGGCTTGGGACTCACTTTTCAGGTATGTGCTCTAACACTACTTTTCAGAATTGTGTTTTCAGAATTGTGTCCTTACACTCAAGCATGCATTCTGTGCCATGCACAGAGTCTCCCTCATCCAACCTCCCCAGAGACTATCCCTGAGTGCTGTGATGCCAGTCCCAGGCTACTCTGGATCAGGAAGCAGGTCTGGATATCTATCTACTCTCCTTCTATCTAGTTCTTCTGTTTTCAGACTCACCTGAACTCTACTTGATGCCCTAACTCTTGGGCCCTTCTGCTTTCATCTGGCTTGTTTCTGGAACTCAGATTCCATGCTGACTTGATTTTCAGCTTTCACAGGTCTTTTCCATCTGTTTTCAGCTTCCAAAATATTTTTACTGTCATCTCTTCTACGATACTTTATGCCATGGGATTTTTGTGTAAAGAATTATTTTTACTATCATTTGAATGAGTTTTTGGAATATAGATGATAAAAATGTTATTTTAACTTGAATTATCTACCCCTCTTTTTTACTGGTGGTGAGTTTCTTATCATTCTGTTGACTATAACAAGCTACTGCACTGGTTGTCAGAGGCTATGTGTATAGGGGGATAACACAACTGTTTGAGAAGAGAAATACTTGAAGTCTCTATATTTGAACACACTACACGTTTTCAGATGTTTTCCAGTGACCTGATTTACTGACTGTTTGGCTTGTTTAAGCACAGTAGTTAAGTGAGAAGGCCAAGTATCAGATCTGGGTTGGAGGGATACTGGATTTCTCAAACTATCCAGGAAGTGTCGTGGACACTTATTTTATGTACCTTCCCGGAATAGTCCACCATTTTCTGGCAATAGTTTTTTTTTTTTTTTCTTTTTTACTGGGAACCACTCTCTATCTCCACTCTCTGTGCAAGTGTTTTGGGTGGGCCTGACTCTACTCCTGGATTTGGGGGATACACAGGACCGGGACTGTTCAATGAGTAGGTTTCACCCTCTGGCCACAATGTTTGGTTCAGGAATGAGCACCTGATCCAAATCAGTTCAATTCAAGGCAGCACAGTCTGAGACTGTTGTTGGAACTCTGCAAGAAGAAATGATATTTTTCACTGTGGTCACTGAGATGGCAGGCTGTAAGCCAAAGCTACTGGTAAATGCTCTATGTGCGTGTAGGTAAATGCCCTTGTAAGAATAAAGAAAAGCAGGGGGTGGGGCGGAGGGTGGGGTAGGAGGGGGAGGGGGAAGAGAGAGAGAGAGATTAAGATTAAGGCCTGATGATGTTGCTTGCTGCTAAAGTCCCTGGGTACATCAATGTCTGAAAAATGTACACTTGCACTTTTGGGTAATATGAATCTTTAAATAATTTTTTCTTGTTTAAATTAGTTGTGTTGGGTTTCTGCTATATAAAACCACAGGGGTCATAACCAAAGTAGAGTACATACAAGGTCTAGAATGTGTGTGTAGAGGTGTGTGTATGTGTGTGTGGGAGAAAGAATTCCAAAGAAATAATCAATTTTGCTTATTTTCCTAAGTATGAATATAATGCCTTTGTGCTTTTAGAAATAAGTAAAACTAAATTGTTAAGGTGAATTTGTGGTTTTTATATGTGAATAAAATAAGAACGCATGATGTGAGAGGTACAAATGTTTAGTTAAGTTTTTTTAAGAGCCTTTGAGGATGATTTCATCTAATGCTAACAGCTCACAGGGGAATTTCAAAGGATAGGAAAAGTGAACATTACATGATTTCACCAGATGTGGGATAAGGGAATCATTTTAGAATTTAAATAACTAAGAAGTGCCTCTGGTGTGCTTCTAATGTTTCAGTATATGCAAATTGGATTTCATATAATGCCTCTCATAATATGGCCAACAACAGGGTAAAATTGAACTTTAATTAAAAGCAGAGCTAGAGGAAAGCTGGGACTGGGAAGCACAATTTCCAGTTCCAACAAGAAAAACATTTACACCGCATATTAAGCATAGGCCATAATTTTGAAGAAATTCAGAAATAGATCAATAGAAAGGAATTCATCTCAAAGAACAGAAACAGATTAAGAGACAATAAAATCCTATATATTTGTTAACCATTCCATTTTAAGAGAAATTATTAAGCAAATTTGAAAAAATGGCCATAGCAAAGCAGTTAATAGGGAAAGGAGTTAAATAATGCTAGATCGAGATGCACAACTGACATGAAACACTATCCAAACAAATATCATTTTGTTTTACATGGTTCTGTGTTTCTAAGTTATATTTCAGTCACATTTTCAGTAGCCTTTGCATTGGATATCAGCTTTGAATCATGATTCAAGAAAACAAATGAATATGAACATGTTTTTGACTTCCTAGATGAAGAGCTGATACTGTGTAGACTGAATTGCTCCTATTGGACATATAAGGGCAGGGACTTTGTTGTTGTAGAGTCTATCTTTTAATATATTCTAGATATTTAATTATGTCTATTCAAAATGTTGTGGAATTCTACATATTATTTATATTATATTTATATATATTGTATGTTTAATATTTTCAGATATATACAAGGTTCATAGTGCCTTTTTTATCTCTTTCTTTTTTTCCATTAAGGAGAATGCTGAAGCTATTAAAATCAACATTACTTGAGAAAAAGTGACATGGTGAATTCACTACTGTGAATTGGTGTTTCAGAAAACAATAATTAAACATTTAAATCTCATCCCAACAGTATATTGAGAAACAGAACCAGAATCTCTCTTTTGAAACTTGGTAGCCTTGTTTTGGGTTCTATAATAGAAGTCCTTCAGTGGTTAAATTTGTACTTTTATCAGCTAAAAATAATAGTATTATGGTCATAGGCAAATTAGGTATGGGTTTCAGTTTAATGCTGGACTGAAAAAATAATGTATGGGCAATTCGTACAACTTTTAACCCCTTTATTCTTAAAGTTACAGAGAGCTCTGTAACTGAGCCACACAGTTGTATCTTCTGCATAATTGATTTTACTGAAATGAAACTTGGTGTGGTGTCTAGTTTACATCAGGAATCTGTTACAAGGTGGCCCTGGGGTAACCTGTTAATAGGTTTACTATAGGACTTTTAATAATCACCATAGCTAATATTTCATGAACACCAATGACCAGCTAGTACGTGGTAGATCTAGGATTTGAACCCAGGTGGTCTAACTACAGACCTGGTCTCTTAACTGCTGCTGTACTGTCAGTTCTTGATACAACAGCTAGCATGTAGAGAATATTTATGTGCTAGGAATTGTTCCAGTCACCTGACATGTACTAATGCATGTGGTTTTTATCAAAGTCTTGCTATCACCCCAGTTTTACAGATAAGACACATGTGGCTAAGTAAGAACCAGTAAGGATTCCCTGCATTACTTTTACAGTGTTCTTTCTCAAAGAAGTTTCTCACTAGAATTAGGAGCAAAAATAGCCATGCTTCTGGTGAGCAACCAGTTTGCTCTTACCTTAAATACATTTCAATTCTGTTATTACTTATTATTTTCTCTTTTAGTTGTCACCCTGCCTGGAAATATTGAGTCAACTTGGTAGCCCAATGCTAGTAAGAAAATAGGATTTCATGGCTTTCTTTTCTTGAATGAATTATATTTCTACTTACATTTTTTCCTCTAAATGAACAGGATGCCTATAAAATCTGAAAACATCAGTAGTATTACTTTATCATGTAATATAACATCAATAACAATTTATTATGTATTTGATTCCAGACTTATATTGATATGCCACCGTGTGTTTATATATTGGCTTAACAGGCTAATTGGCAGATGCTTTTGCAGTAGGGAGCAAGGACATAAAAAATCTAGGGCATTTTTTGCAGTAGCTATCCAAAAACCTTAAAAATATATTAGCCCTTTCTTCCAGAAATTTTATGTCCAAATTGATTGAAAGGAAACAGAGACTTCTGTTCTAGGATATTAATCTCAGAATTATCTACACAGCAAAATTAATAATCTAAATATCGAATAATGAGTAACTAGAGATTGGTTAAATAAATAATTATATATCCCCAATGCAATCCTTTAAATATATGCTGTAAAATATTCATGGATGTAGGAAAATATTCATGACTTGCTAAACTCATTCAGCCAATAAACATTCATTGAACACACAGAAGGTATGCATTTTCTTTACTGGGTGTATTTCAAGAATGAGATAGGTCTATAATGTGACACTGTGGAAACAGGTGATCAGTATTAATAGATTTTTATGACCTTTCTCGGAGTGATTTGCCCTTCCCTATTTATTTATTCAACTATTCAGTTGCTAGTAGTTTTAAAAAATGTTCAGAACCTCTTTGACACTCCCTCCAACAAGGTGGATAGATTCTAGTCCTCCGCCACCCCCTGTAAAAATGGACTGGCTAGTGGCTCTGTGTACTTCTAAGGCTGTCATGAAAGGTTATACAGTTTCCTCTCTCCCTCCCCATCCCTGCTCTTTGCCAGCCACAAGCCTTGGGAACCTTAAGTTCACATATAAGAAGTCTGGATCTTCTGGAGCTTCCACACTGGATACACCATGAGAAGAGGCTACACAGAGAGCAAAGGATGCCTGAGGCAGCACGTTTGTTCCAGCCCCAGCTGTTTGGGTCTGCCAGCCTAGGTATCAGGCAGGCAAGTGAGAGAGCCCTCAGATAATGCAGCCCCAGCTCTTGAGCCACCTCACCGGTCATGAAGTGGAACAAACATAAGCTGCCCCCATCAAGCCCTGCTCAGATTGCAGATCTGTGAGCGAAATCAATGTTGTTGTTTTTAAGGCCACTACATTTTGAGGTAATTTCTTATGCACACTTAAGTAACTCAAACAAGCCCTTATCTGCCAGGCAAGTTACAAACCATATGTATGATCTCTCTCTCTCTCGCCCTACTTCTTCTGTCTTATCCCTATCTGTGAATCATGAAAAGACACTAGAAATACACAAAACAAAATGAATAGGTAGGATTACTGCTACCTACAAATTATGGAGAATTTTTGTCTATTCCTTTGTGCTTTTTAAAATGACATATGCATTATCTGCAATTGGTAATACATTTATTACTTCTATCATTAAAGGAGAAATAAATAAATGAATAGCTGAATAAATAAACAGGGAAGGATGATTCACTTCCGAGAAAGGTCATGAAAGCCTTTCAACACTAATCACTTGTTTATACAGGTGACACATTATAGCCCATCTCATTCTTGAAATATACCTAACAAAGAAAACGCACACCTTCTGTGACAGTGTGCTAAGTTCTCTGGTTTCGTAGAAGCTGCATTCTCAACTTAGGAGACACAGCCTGAGAAGAAAGGGTCACGAACCCGGATCGCTGCCCAGTAATTTGTCTCTACCGGAATTGTCATCAAACCTGTTTTCACCAATATTAATTGTGTTTTGAAAAAAATTACTGAGCTGTCTCTGAGTTTTGAGTCTTTATAATTATCTTCCATGTCCTTCATATAATGAGTCATTGAAAACAGATTTCTACAAAGCTCAAAAGGATGTCTTATTAATGCCAGTATAAACTGGCCATTGATCTAAAATGTGTTTCCCAATATACCAATGCCAAGAGAACATTGCTGGAAAGATAGTTATTAATTTTCTCTGCACACATTTTAGACATTCCTTGTATGCAGGAGAAAATGGGATTATGAAAATAGCAATATCTTGTTGGCTATTTGTGCTATGATTATATGGAGAGGTTGGTTGGCAATGACGTTTGCTTTCTATTTCCACATCAAATAAGGCAGTCAACATGTTGAGGAAGCTGCTCTTAGTACAAAATAGTTAACATTTTCATCCCCAGGGAAATATGTCATGGACACGATAGGCCTGGATTTGGTTGAAAAACCTCAGGCAGTTCTTGTAGTAATCTGTGAAAGTGTGTTCCATGTTATTACTGTGTCAGGATGAAGGCAAAAAGCAGACAAACAAGAGTATAAAATTTATCTTTGCTTTCAGAACCCTGGAATATGTCCATTTTAAAAATATTTGAGGCAACCCTGAGCTAGTTTCGGAGCCCAGCTATAAATAGCTTGCTCTTCAGTTTGAGTACAAGCTGCAAAAGTTCTTCGGGCATCCATTGGCTAGCTGTACACACCCTCTTGCTATGGCAGCAATGGTTCCCTCCCCACGCTTCATTTCCTTATATTGTAAAAATGTGAACTGCAGTGAGACACCAAATGCTGTGAAGAATGACAGCATTCACTTTTACTTATTTTGTGATTATTCTGTGCCAGATACTAAGTGCTTTGTGTATATAAAATCCTTAATCTTCATAATAGCTGTGTAAGATAGAAACCATCATTATCTCCATTTTACAGATGAGAAAAGGAAAACACAGAGAGTACACTGACTAAGATCACCCAGCTAGCTGTGACTGAGCCAGGATTACAAAGATAGCAATAACAAAGATGCTATAATATGTCAAGTATTTATTATGTGGCAGGATCTGGGCTAAACACTTTATGCATATTTTTTAAAAATCCAAAAGTTGAAAATAACACGAAATGATGACTACATGTCTTTTCATGTGGAAGCACTGTCTAGCAGGTCCATCCAAGGTTTATATAATTTTCTAGGACTGTTTCTTTGTTTGACTTTCTATTTATTATTGATTCAGACCCAGATTCTATGAAATTAGATGGTAACTTGTAGGAGATTAATGTATTTAAAATTATTTTTGGATGACAGACGTCCAAATAATTGCTATAGAAAAGGTAATTACAGATGTTAAGTTTTATAACTCTACAGGATATTTGCCCCCTTTATAAATACTTTGGCATTCTTATTCCAGCACTTTCTTTTATTTACTATGGATGTTGGTCTCTCCGTTACTCCCTTGAATTGCCATTGCTATCCAGCTGATTTCCTCATTAATAAGTCAAATAACTCTTTGTTGCATGTTCACTATAGGTTTGGATAATCATCACATCTTTTAGATAAGTCTCAGGTGATTCTTATATGCAATAACTGCTCTGGTTAAAATTCCAGAGACCAGCGTTCTAGTCTTTCAATTTCTGGACAAATTACTATTCAATTCTGGCTTTACATTTTCACATGGTGAAACCCTGTCTCTACTAAAATACAAAAAATTGGCTGGGTGTGGTGGCATGCACCTGTAGTCTCAGCTACTCGGGAGGAGGCAGGAGAATTGATTGAACCCAGGAGGCAGAGGTTGCAGTGAGCCGAGATTGCACCATTGCACTCCAATCTGGCAACAGAGGGAGACTCCATCTAAAAAAAAAAAAAAAAAAAAAAAAAAAAAAAAAAATTCTCATTTGTGGCAGCACTCCTCTTACAGGGGCACCAAACCCCAACACTCATTTATTTAAAACAAGAGTGATGATAGTTGCCTTGCAGAGAATAGAGGATTGTAGCAAAAATCTGATATCTGATAATACTGACCAATCTGCCATGAAAGTTGGCAGAGGCAAGGTCTAGAAATTCCCCAAGAGGGAGTAATTGGGGGTAAGGCTTGCATCATCTCTGGAAGGCAGAATGGAATTGGTGGGTTTTGAAAAATGAATTACCTGAAAGAAATGCCAAGAGCTACTTCCATGAGAATCCACTAGAAGGATTCAAATGGGTACTTTTTTCTGGCAGAAGAAAGAATCAGCAGACTTAAAGACAGCTCAATAGAGACCACACCATTTGAAGAATAGAAAATAATGAAGAAAAATGAATGGTCTCAGAGAAATGTAGAACAGCCTTAAGTGCACCAAAATGTGTGTAATGGTAGTGCCAAAAGGAGAAGAGAGAGAAGAAGCAAAAAAAAAAAAAAAAAAAAAAAAAAAAAAGCAGGCAGTCCTCAATATACTATGGTTTAACTTAACAACTTTTTGACTTTACAACGTAGAGAAAGCAATACACATTCAGTAGAAATTGTACTTTGATTTTTTAAATTCTTTATAACAACTTCATTATAATATAAGCTTTGTGTTAGATGATTTTGTGCAACTGTAGGCTAATGTAAATGTTTCAAGTATCTTTAAGGTAGATGATGCTAAGCTATGATGTTCAGTTAGGTGTATTAAGTGCATTTTCAACCTAGATTTTCAACTTACAATAGGTTTATCAGGATGAAACCCAATTGTAAGTTTAGGAGCATCTGTATTCAAAGAAGTAATGGCTGGAAACTTTCCAAATCTAATGAAAAACTTTAAACTACCCTATAAGAAGCTCAATGAACCTCAAGAAGGATAAACACAAAGAGATTCACATTCCAACACATTGTAGTGAAACAAAGAGAAAGAGATAAAATAAAAGTAGCAGAAGAAAAATGACTTATCACATACAAGTGACTTCTAGTAAGATTAACAGCTGACTTTTTGTCAGAAACAGTGAATTTCAGAATAGAACGGGGTAACATATTCAATGTGCTGAAGGAAAAAAAAAAGACAAAAACAAAACAAGAACACAAAACTATCTTTTTAAAAATGAAAGAAATCCACAGATTAACAGAAACAGAGAAAATTTATTTATAGCAGAAATACTTCCAAGACCTATGAGGAAGTTTTTGAGGCTGAAAGAAAATTAAACTGGAGAGTAATTTGAATTCACATGAAAAACTCAAGGAGGACTGTTAAATGTAATTGTATAGGTAGCTATAAAAAAAGTATAATTACATATTTCTTTTTTTCTCCAACTGATTTAAAAGTTGCAATATAATTTCACAAGATCTATGAAATTATATTGTTGGGCCTATAACATATAGAGGCATAATGTATTTTACAATATATTTGACACAAGGAGAGGAAAAAACTATACTGGAGTAAGAAAATGACATCATATGGTAACTCAAATCCAGAGAAAGAAAAGACGAGGATGGTAATAATCTAAAGTAGAATCTAATAAATTAAGGTATACATTGTAATTCCTATAGTGACTGCTAATAAAATAACTCAAAAATATAATCTAAAAGTCATTAAAGAAATTAAAATAATACACCAGAAAAATTATCCACTTAATACAAAAAGAATAAATAAAAAATAGAGAAACAAAAAAGACATGAGACTAAAGAGCAAAATGGGATTCAAGTCCAACTATATCAATAATAATATTAAATGTGAAGGAATGAAACAATCCAATCAAAAGGTAGAGATTGTCAGACCGACAAAAAAAGAAGATCCAACTATTTGCTGTCTGTAAGAAATACTTTAGATTCCAATCTAAAAATAGGTTAAAAATAAATGGATGGTGTATAGTTTGTTTGTTTGTTTTCCCCAGCACTGCATATGTATCATTTCCCCACATCAGTTCTCCAACTCTCTGACACCAACTGGGTGCCCCAAAATTCAATCCTATTCTGATACTATCTACCTGGAGTTAGTGTCAGATCCCACAAGTTAAAGGACTTAGTCCACAAGATCACTTTCAGTTTAGATGCCAGCTGCGAGTGGGATTCTCAGGTGACTCGAACTCTTGCCCAGTTAACAACAAGTTTAGGGCTTCCCAGCCTCTCTCAGATTGAATTATTTGCTAGAACAGCCCTCAAGACTCAGAAAAGCACTCTACTTACTATTACTGGCTTTGTGTCTGAATAAGGTGACTCATGGTAGTGGGCAGCAGTGGGCTGCCTAGATACTTCCAGATAGGGGCTGGTCACCAGTTTATTGTAAAGGAGACAAATGAAAAGCCAGATACAGTGGTACATAGGGCAGGGTCTGGAAGAGTCCCTGCACAGGAGCCACTGCCCTCATGGAGTCAGGGTGCATCACCCTTCCAGCATGCAGATGTATTCAAACTTGGAAGCTCTCTGAACTTCATCATCTAGGGTTTTATTTTTGTTTGTTTGTTTGTTTGTTTGTTTTTGGAGGTTTCATTCATAGTCATGATTGATGAAATCATTGGCCATTGTTGATGGAATTCAGTCTCTAGTCCCTCTGCCTTCACTGGAGTGAGGTATTGCTCCTCACAAGAGGGCATTAGCTGCGGGGGTCTGCCCGCAGACCCTGACTCAAATGACAGATGAATAAAACGTACACTGACACACAGATATTCTGTTTTGCCAGTCCTGCTGAGTGTCTGACCACCTGCACACCAAGAGAGGTTTGTCACTGTGGCTGGCCCTCAGTAGCTCGCACTCCAGACATTTATTTAGTATTGAATTAACAACAGAAGCTCTGAGTTAACACACTTGTGGATAATTAACATGGTTAAGAGAGTAGTTTTATGAATGATTGAAGTTCAGGTACCGCAGTCTAAAATACCATTAGGGGTCAATATCCCTGGTCAACCTACCGCCAAGAGGGCTATCTGGCTCAAAGTTTAGTTAATGGTGGTAGGGTAAACGGACGTAACTGGGGAAGCCTCTATTATCCCTAGTATTTACCCTGTTGACATAATGCTCTAAGGTAAGAACCGGCCGCCTTCAGCCTGTTGAATTAATTACAAGCTATGTAATCTTTCGGCCTTCCAGAAAGGTTTGTGACTATTCCCTATAGCTTTCCCTAGTATTTCCCTTTAATATTTCTACCATCCTGAGTGAATCCCAACACTGGCGGTCAGGGGGTGGGGCCGCAAGTCACAACCCTCTAATTACATGATTAGTTTATCTGGTGACCAGCCCCTATCCTGAAGTATCTAGGCAGCCCACTGCTGCCCACTACCATGAGTCATCTCATCCAGATGTAAAGCCACTAAATTCCAAAGATTTTAGGAGATTTGTGCCAAGAATAGAGGATCAAAGACCAAGTATTTATTTTTTATTATACTACAGATAAATACACACACACACACCATGCAAACATAAAAGCTGAACTATCATGAGAGATCTCAAGTATCTATACAAAGATGAAATGAAATAGACATTAAGAAAAAAGTGTTGCTAGAGACAAAGAGGAACATTTGACAATTCCCTAATACCTTGCAAAGAGGAATTAATGAGTGGAAAGAAGGGGAGAATCTGAAACTATAATATTTGCTTACTCCTTTATCATTGGTTTAGGAACTGGGGAAGACCTCAACATGAGGAGGCCCCTTAGAGTAAAAAATGTCCCAGGAATATGAGCTAGGAGAAACAAAGTCAGGGGGAAGAAGTCATATCTTGGAATCTCTTTCCCCACAAACCTCATAGATCAACTTTTAATTGGCCTTTACCATTATCTTCCTGTGAGCCCTCAGTAGAAATGATCTCATGATCAGGTTGAGTTCTAGAAAAATGTACATTTTATATCTTGTTAAGAACAAGATTGAGAGGACAGAAATGATTTGGTAGGATGGTCATTCCATTTAATGGTTGAATGGAATGTGTGCCACAAAGAAGATTAAGTTAAGAAAAATAAATGATGAACAATTATGAATGAAGGGGGGAAAAGCACTCAAGAAAATGAAAGGTGTTTTAGCTATGAAAGGCAAAGTGTTTCAATTATTTTGCTATTTTAATGACAATGATAATAAAACCAAAGGATTCATCAATCTTTCAAAAAACAAAGTACTTTTATAATCACACGTCACCATAGCACTATCAAATTGCATTTATTTAGGATCAACACACATAATAAAATTATCACTTTTAATTTTGAAAAGTAGGTGCTTGTTGGGATCATATCATTTACTTTCATTCTGTGAGTTAGATTCCTTCCTTTTTTGTGTGTGTGAGATGGGGTCTCACCCTGTCACCAGGTTGGGGTGCAGAGGCATGATTTCTATTGTGAATCCATGTGGCCCTGGGCTTTATTCTTGCTGGCAATTGTTTTTATTATTGATTCAATCTCACTGATTGTTATTAGTCTGTTCAGGGTTTCTGTTTCTTCCTGATTTAATCTAGAAGAGTTTTATGTTTTCAGAAATTTATCCATTTTCCCTAGATTTTCTAGTTTGTGTTTACAGTAGTGTTCATACTAGTCATGAATGATCTCTTGTATTTCTATGGTTTTGGTTATAATGTCTCCATTTTTATTTCTAATTGAGCTTATTTAAATCTCTCTTCTTGGTTAATCTAGCTAATGCTCTATCAATTTTGTTTATCTTTTCAAAGAATCAATTTTTTCTTTCATTGATCTTTTGTATTTTTTTGTTTTAATTTTGTTCAGTTCTCTGATCTTTGTTGTTTCTTTTCTTCTGCTAGCTTTGGGTTTCGTTTGTTCTTGTTTCTCTAGTTCCTTAAGGTGTGATGTTAGGTTGTCAATTTGTGATTTTTCAGGCTTTTTGATGTAGGCATTTAGCACTGTAAACTTTCCTCTTAGCACTGCTTTTGCTGTATCCCAGGGTTATTGATAATTTGTGTTGCTATTATCACTTATTTCAAATAATTTTAAAATTTTAATCATCACTTTATTGTTAAGCCCCAAATCAGTTGGGAGCAGATTGTTTGATTTCCATGTATTTGTATAGTTTTGAAGGTTTCTTTTAAAGATGATTTATAGTTTTATTCACTGTGGTCTGAAAACATACCTGATGTGATTTTGAGTTTTAACAAATTATTAAACTTGTTTTCTGGCCTATCATATGGTTTATCTTGAGAAATGTTACACATGCTGATGAGAAAAATGTATATTCTGCAGGTCTTGGGTAAAATTGTAAATATCTGTTAGGTTCATTTGTTCTAGAGTATAGTTTAAGTCTATTATTGCTTTGTTGGCTTTTTGACTTGATGATCTGTCTAGAGTTGTCAGTGGACTGTTGAAGTCCCCTAGTATTATTGTGTTGCTTTTTATTTCATTTCTTAAGTCTAGGAGTAACTGTTTTATGAATCTGGCAGGTTCAGAGTTAGGTGTGCATATATTTAAGGTTGTAATATCTTCTTTTTGGATTGATCCTTCTGTCACATACGATGACTTTCTTCATCTATTTTTTTATTGTTATTTTTTTAAAGTCTGTTTTATCTGATATAAGAATAGTTACTACTGCTTGCTTTTGGCTTCCATTTGCATGGGATATCTTTTTCCATCCCTTTACTTTGAGTTTATGTGAATCCTTACATGTTAGGTGAGTCTCTTAAAAACAATAGATATTTGGTTTATGATTTTTATCCATTCTGCCAATCTGTATCTTTTAAGTGGGCCATTTATGTTCAATATTAATATTGAGATGTGAGGTATTGCTCCAGTCATCATGTGGATTGTTACCTAGGTACTTTATTTTCTTCATTGTGTTTTTGTTACATAGGCTCTGTGGGTTTTATGGCTTCAAGAGGTTCTATTCTGGCACATATTGACTTTTTATTTCAGGATTTAGAACTCTTTTTAGCATTTCTTGTAGGGCTTGTCTGGTAGTGACAATTCCCTCAGCATTTGTTTGTCTGAAAAATACTTTATTTCCCCTGATTTATGAAACTTAGTTTTGTGACATAAAAAATTCTTAGCCGACAGTTGTTCTGTTTAAGGAGGTTGAAAATATGACCTCAATCCCTTTTGGCTTGTAAGGTTTCTGCTGAGAAGTCTGCTGTTAATCTTATAGGTTAGCGGATGCTTTAGTCTCAATGCTCTTGGAATTCTTTTCTACATTAACTTTAGATAGCCTGATGGCTGTATACCTTGGCGATGTCCTTTTTGCAGTGAAGCTCCCAGATGTTCTTTGAGCTTCTTCTATTTGGATATCTAATTCTCTAGCAAGGCCAAGGAAGTTTTCTAGTTTTCCAAATGTTTTGCTTTCTTTTCTCTCAGGAACACCAATTATTCTTAGGTTTGGTCGTTTTACATAATCCCATATTTTTTGAATACTTTTTTATGTTGGTTTATGTTGCTTTTCACCTTTCACTTGTATCTCCTTGAGTAGCTTCATCATCAATCTTTTGAATTTATTATCTGGTATTTCAAAGGTTTCATCTCGGTTTGGATCCAGTGCTGGAGAATAATGTGATCTTTTGGGTATGTTATAGAACCTTGTTTTGTCATATTGTCAGAATTATTTTTCTGGTTCCTTCTCATTTGGGTAGACTTCTTCTAATTGTTCTTAGTTTATATGTGATTTGACTGTATTCATTTTTTAAATTTACTTTTTCCCTTTAGGATATGACTTTAATGTTTATAGTTTATTGTAGCCTAATTTGGCTTTTGGTGCTTTCAGAGTGAATAGTTTGTATGAGTTCCTTGTTTTTTTGTATGGATCTTTGTATTATGGCTTTCTCAGATGTTGATTTTAGTAGCAATGTGCTTGGTGTGTGAGCAAATGCACCGTCTCCTATGGAGTTGGAATGGTAGAGTTTTCCTGAAGTTTATCTCATTCCCCAAGAGATTTATCTATTTATTTTGTCCCCAGTATTTTATTTACTGAGTTGAATAATTCAGGTTTCAGGCCAGTACATAAGGTGCCCCTGGGTAGAAACTGGTTGTGGCTAAAGCAGATAGATAAATGCAATGCCCAGTGGTGGGCAGAGGTCTCAGCCTTGACAGAGGTGGCTGCGGGAGCTCTCAGTAAAACACACTGAGGTCCCATCAGGGGGAAGGGTGGGAGCCACTTCAGCTCCCCTACTGGGCCAGCAGGGAAGTGATCCAGCTCTGAGACTCACTCCTAACCCAGTGTTCCAGCTGTTCCAATCAGACAGGCACCTGTTTTCATCTGCAGGTATGTTGGTGTTCCAAGTAGAGAGGACTGTGGCTCTACCCGTGTGCAAACCTAAACCTGGAGGGCACTTCACCTGTGGGGATGCCGTTATCCTGAAGTTTTCCAGAAAGGCTGTCTATAGGTTCACCCATGCCGAGCTCCTGTGGGAGAAGCCCCAGCTGTGTCTGCAGTGGTAGATAAGGGGAAAAGAATTCCCCTTCCTCAAGACACTTCATGAGCACCAGGGCTGCCTGACCATTGGAGAGTCACAGGCTTCTCCTCAACCTCCTTAGCCCAGCACTCCACCTGTGCCTCTGCTGAAAGAGACTTTCTACAAGCAGAAAAGTTTGGGGACTCAAGGCCTGCCACCTGGATTCTTTTGTCCCATGGGGTGTTCCCTTAATGTGGTGCACTGCCCCTTACCCTAGGAGTAGGAGTCCCTGAGAACCAGACTACTGTGAATGCTGCTGCTCCTCTGGGTCTAGCCACCCAGTGGAGTTGCCACACTCAAGGCTAGTACTGGGGAATGTCTGCAAGGGATGTAGTGATGTGACCTACCCTCAAGTCTCTCAGTAGCAGGTACGACCACCAGCACTGGTGGGGGTAGTAGGGGGGTGACATAGACTCTGTGCGATTCCTTGATTAAAAATAACCTTAGTGTGTTGGCTTTCTCAAATGCCAGTTGTAGTCATAATGAACTGGTCAAATGGACACTCAGAACTTCCTAGTTAGCCCGGGTGTTACAGGCAATGGTGATAGCTGAGGTCATGTACAAGTTTTCTCCTTCCTGGGCACTTCATTATGCTATGTGGAGATGCTGTAGTGGATTGTGTCAGTTGGCCTGCAAACAGGAGGTGATGCTTGCAAGAGAACACCAGCTGAGGTGGTAGTGGTGGGATTTGTGCTTGCCTTATGTTACCCAGGAGAGGTACTTTGGTGTTTCAGGCAATGGGCTACCCTACAGAGCTCCCAAAATTTCTGTCCTTTGTGTTGAGCTGCAAAAGCAGATAGAGGGGCAAAGCCAGGTAGGTGCTGGGTCAGGCAAGTCCATGCTCTGGTTCTGCATGTGTAAGACAAGCAGAAACCCCAGTGGAGGTCTGTGGCCAGTTCTCTGACCTCTGGGGTAATGTTCCAGGAAGTAGCACAGCTGTCTCTGTTGCACAGAAGTTTACACCGGGAGTGGGGAGTGGCAGGTAGAAGTCAGCCACACTCAGCTCCCACACACTTGGCAAGGCAGGCCTCACACCCGCAGGGTTCCACTAGCAGCAGCTAGCTAAGTTCCAGGCAGTCTGTGCGCAGAACTCAAAACCGCCACAGGCCATAAGCTTTCCCAGTGGAGATAGCAACCATAGCTTTCAGGCCACGCCCCTCCCAATCCGCCTATGAGGCGAGGGCACCCAGCTCCTGCATTGTGGCTGCAGCACACTTCCCGCTCACAGCCCTGATTCTGGCCAAGGGAGTTCTTACCCACTCAAGATTATATTACAAATTTCACTTGGGAGCTTCTCTCAACCTGCAGCCACCACATGAGTTAGCTGGCTGACTTCTGTGAGGTTCCCGGTGAGGTAGGATCAAGAATGGCTTCTGTTCATATGGGTTGGAGATTGGGAATGCATGTGAGGCTCTTCTCGCCATTTCTACTTTTATATTTCCCTCCTCTCCCTAAGTCAGTTCCATTACTGGGTAGGGTTCAGGCCTTCTCCTGTGGCCTGTATTGCCAGGTCCACCAGTAGGAGTGTGAATCCTGGAGACAGTTTACCCCTCTTTCACACTCTGGAGACTAGCAGTTTTCTACCTGCCTCATGATGTAGGCTACAGCCTGCCACTTATTTCTAAGAGCCTGTGGTTTCTTTCAGTTTTCCTGTTAAGTTTCTGTGTTGCTTCTTGGTAACATGTTCACAGCATGAATCTCTATACACTATTGTGCCTTTCCAAGTGGGACACGCATGCTAACAACGCCGCCAATCCACCATCTTCTACTTTGTTGATTGTTTCCTTTGCTGCGCAGAAGATTTTGAGCTTGATGTGACTCCATTTATCCATTTTTGCTTTGGTTGCCTGTGCTTTTGAGGTCTTACTCCAAAAATCTTTGCCCAGACCAATATTCTGGAGAGTTTCCCCAGTTTTTTCTTTGTGTCGTTTCATAGTTCAAGATCTTAGATTTAAGTCTTTAATCTATTTTGATTTGATTTTTGTACTTTGAAAGAGATGGGGTCAAGTTTCATTCTTCTGCACATGGATATCCAGTTTTTCCAGTACCATTTATTGCAGAGACTGTCCTTTCCCCAATTATATTCTTGGCATTTTTGTTGAAAATGAATTGACTATAAATTTGTGCATTTATTTCTGTGTTCTCTCTTCTGTTCCATTGGTCTGTCTGTTTTTATGCCAATACCATGTTGTTTTGGTTACTATAGCTCTGTGGTATAGTGTGAAGTCAGATAACGTGATTCCTCCAGTTTTCTTCTTTTTGCTAAGGATTGCTTTAGTTGTCCTGGGTCTTTTGTAGTGTCATATAAATATTAGGACTTCTTTCTTTTTCTGTGAAGAATGTTATTTGTATTTTGACACAGATTGCATTGAATCTGTAGATTTCTTTGGGTAGTATGACCATTTTTAACAATATTGATCCTTCCTCTCTATGAACATGGGAATATATTTCCATTTTTTGTGTGTCCTCTTCAATTTCTTTTATCAATGTTTTATAGTTTTCATTGTAGAGATCTCTCACCTCATTGGGTAGGATTATTCCTAGGCATTTAATTTTATTTGTAACTATTATAAATGAGATTACTTTCTTGGTTTCTTTTTCAGATTATTCACTGCTGTTAGAAGTGCTACTGAGTTTTGTGTGTTTATTTTGCATCCTGCAAATTTGCTGAATTTGTTTATAGTTCTAATAGTGTTTTGGTGTCATCTTTAGGGTTTTCCAAATATAAGATCATATCATCTGCAAATAAGGATAAGTTGACTTCCTCCTTTCCAATTTGGATGCCGTTTATTTCATTCTCTTGTCTGATTGCTCTTGCTAGGACTTCTAGTACATGTTGAAAAAACAGCAGTGAAAATGGGCATCCTTGTCTTGTTCCAGATCTTAGAGGAAAGGCTTTCAGTTTTTTCCCCCTTCAATATGATAGTAGTTATGAGTTTGTCATATATGGCTTTTATACTGTTGAGGTATGTTCCTTCTTTACCCATTTCTGAGGGTTTTTATCAGGAATGTTAAATTTTATCAAATGCTTTTTTGTCATCAGTTAAAATGATCATATGGGTTTTGTCCTTTGTTCTGTTTTTATGATATATCACATTGATTGATTTGTGTATGTTGAATTATCCTGGCAACTATGGGATGAATCCCCCTTGATCATGATGCAAGATCCTTTTAATGTGTTATTGAATTTTGTTTGCTAGTATTTTGTTGTGTCTATGTTCATCAGAGTTATTGGCCTATAGTTTTCTTCTTTTGTTGTGTCTTTGTCTGGTTTTGATATGAGGGTAATACTGGCCTTACAGAACAAATTTGGAAGTATTCCCTTCATGATTTTGGGGAATAGTTTGAGTAGGATTAGTATTAGTTCTTCTTTAAGTGTCTGGTAGAATTCAGCAGTAAAACCATCAGGTCCTGGGCTTTTCTTTGTTGGGAGACTTTTAAATTACAGTTTCTATCTTGTTACTTGTTATTGGTCTATTGAGGTTTTGTATTTCTTCATGGTTCCATGTTGGTAGGTTGTATGTGTCTATAAATGTATCCAATTGTTCTAGGTTTTCTAACTTATTGTCATATGGTTGCTCATAATGTTCTCTAATAATCCTTTGAATTTCTGTAGTATTGGCTGTAATATCTCCTTTTTTATATCTGATTTTATTTATTTGGGTTTCTCTCTTTTTTTCTTAGTCTGGCTAAAGGTTTGTCAATTTTGTTCATTTAAAAAGCTTTTTAAAAAACTTTTCATTTTATTGATACTTCATGTTTTCTTAGTCTCAATTACATTTATGTCTACTCTGACCTTTATTATTTCTTCTATTAATTTTGAATTTGATTTGCTCTTGCTTTTCTAGTACTTTATGATGCATTGTTATTTCTTTGAAGTTTTTCTGCTTTTTTGATGGAAATGTCCATTTTTATACACTTCCCTCTTGGTTCTGCTTTTGCTGTATCTCGTACGTTTGTGTATGTTTCACAAAATTTTTAAATTTCCTTTTTAATTTCTTCATTGACCCAATGGTCATTCAGGAGTGTAATGTTTAATTTGCATGTGTTTGTATAGTTTCCAAAGTTCCTTTGTTGCTAATTTCTAGTTTTATTCCATGGTGGTTGGAAAAGTTACTTGATATGATTTCAGTTTTTCTGAATTTTTTGGGATTTGTTTTGTGACCTACCATATGGTCTATCCTTGAGAATGTTCCATAAGCAGAGGAGAAGAATGTGTATTTGGCAGGTACTGGATCAAATGCTCTGTAAATGTCTATTAGATCCATTTGGTCCATAGTACAGATTAAGTCTGATGTTTCTTTGTTGCTTTTTTGTTTGGATGATTTGTCCAATGTTAAAAGTAGGTTGTTGACGTTCCCAACAATTATTGTATTGGGGCATATCTCTCTGTATACCTCTAATATTTGCTTTATATATCTGTATGCTTCAGTATTGGGTGCATATGTATTTACAAGTGTGATATCTTCTTGCTGAATTGACCACTTTATCATTATATAATAAGGCTGGGCGCGGTGGCTCAAGCCTATAATCCCAGCACTTTGAGAGGCCGAGACGGGTGGATCACGAGGTCAGGAGATCGAGACCATCCTGGCTAACACCGTGAAACCCTGTCTCTACTAAAAAATACAAAAAAAACTAGCCGGGCGAGGTGGCGGGCGCCTGTAGTCCCACCTACTCGGGAGGCTGAGGCAGGAGAATGGTGTAAACCCGGGAGGCGGAGCTTGCAGTGAGCTGAGATCTGGCCACTGCACTCCAGCCTGGGCGATAGAGCGAGACTCCGTCTCAAAAACAAAACAAAACAAAAAAAAACACTAAGGTTTGCCCAAGGACTATAGTTTTTGTGGCCTGACTGCCCCTCAGATTTATTCTGAACCACGGTCACGTGAGTCAGCTAAAGGTGGAGCCAGCCAGGACTCCTGCTGGGGATAATTTCCCTCTGGTCCAGGGTTTATCTAAATGCTCCCTCCGTGGGTACCAGTAGAAATCTGTTTTGGGTTGTATTTCACAACACTGTGACAGGGCTACAGGGAGTTCCAGTGCAAAGTCCCACACTCACTTCGGTCTCTTTCTCCCAAGCACACAAATTCTCCGTCCACATGTATAACACTGAGGAGGGCTGGGAAAGGGGTGGTGGAGGCAATGCAAGACTGTCTTTCCTACACTATTCAATGCCTCTATCCTTGATATTATGTTAAAATCAGGTACTATGATTGCTCACCTGATTTTTTTGGTGTTTATGAAGGTGCTTTCTTGCATGGATAGTTGTTCAATTAGATATTCTTTCAGGGGGACAATTGCTGAAGGGTTCTATTTGGCCATCTTGTCCTGTTCTCCTCTTGCACAGACTTTAAAAAATAATTCTCATTGGAATCCATATTCCCAAATAGCATGATAAATCCCTGGTGCTTGACTTATGGAATGTTATGTAAAACAGGGTGATGAATATTTAGAGGCTCACATGGTTTAAATTAAGTTAATTAACAATTAATTTGTAAATAATGAGATCGAGTTGTTTTCATTTAAATTTTGTCCTGTCTCAGCTGTCCCTGAAATCAGAGGAGCTTATCCTTAGAAGTAGTTAACGCATGCAACATCAGTTTTAAGGAGCCTTGAGTAAATTTCACTTGATAAACCCTTTTGACATTTGCAAGGTGAATTCACTTTTAAGAGGGAATGTTAGTGCTGGGAAGCATTCTAGGCCATTTGGCCCAACCCTTTCATTTTAGGAATGAGGGTAATGAAAGGGCTTTCACTTCTCCCTTTCTTTCAAACCATCACATTCAGCTGGCTCCAAATTCTTACAGTTTTAATTTCTAAATATTTCTCTAATTCATCTTTTTTTCCCTTCCCCTGCTCCCACTGTTTGTTCATGAGGTCATCAGATTTAATCTGGAAAACTGGCTTTTCTACGTTCTTTTTACTTCCTTTAAAATCCATCTTACATACAACCTCCAAATTCAGTTATTTAAAAAGAAAGTCATAAAAAGATGGTCAGGATCATTAATCACTAGGGAAATGCAAATCAAAGCCATAACAAGAGATCACTTCACACCCCTTAGGCTAGCTATAATATAACATAAAAAAAAAACAAGTTTTATCAAGAATGTGAAGAAATTGGAACTCTCATACCTTGTTGATAGGAATGTAAAATGGTGAAGCTGCTGTGGGAAACAGTTTGGTGGTTTCTTAAATAGAACTACTACATGACCCAGCAACTCCACTCCTAGGTATAGTAAAAAAAAGTCTGAAAACAGACATCAAACACTTGTACATAAAAGAAACTGAAAAGAGGCACCCAAACACTATGTATAGCAGCACTATTCACATTAGCCAAAAGGTGGAAACAACCCAAATGTTCATCAACGAATGAATAGATAAACATAATGTTTCATAGCCCTACAATGGGGTATTATTCAGCCATAAAAGGGAATGAGGCCGGGTGCAGTGGCTCACGCCTATAATCCCAGCAATTTGGGAGGCCAAAGCGGGCAGGCGGATCACCTGAGGTCAGGAGTTTGAGACCAGCCGGGCCAACATGGTGAAACTCTGTCTCTACTAAAAATACATGAATTAGCTGGGCGTGGTGGTGGGCGCCTATAATCCCAGCTATGGGATTGACTTATGGAATGTTATGTAAAACAGGAAGCTGTTTTGTATAACAGGGAAGCTGAGACAGGAGAATCGTTTGAACCCGGGAGGCGGAGGTTGCAGTGAGGCGAGATTGCACCACTGCACTCCAGCCTAGGCGACAAGAGCGAAACTCCATCTCACGAAAAAAAAAAAAAAAAAAAAAAAAAAAAAAAAATTGAAGTACTGACACGTGCTACAACATGGAAGAACGTCAAAAGCATTATGCTAAGTGGAAGAAGACAGACACAAAAGGTCACATATAGTGTAATTCCTTTTATAAGAAATATTCAGAATAGGTAAATTCACAGATAGAAAGCAGATTGAGGGTTGTCAAGAGCTGGGAGGAGTGGGGGGAGTGGCTATTTAATGGGTACAGGCTTTCTTTTGGGGTGATAAAAATGTTTTGGAACTTGATATAGATGGTGGTTGCACAACACTGGGTGTACTATATGACACTGAATTTATACACTTTAAACAGTTAATTTTATGTTATGTGGATTTTATCTCAATTTTTAAAAAAATGTCAGAAAAAGTGTAGCAGGAAGACATTATTAAAAAAAAAGGGTCCGAGTGATACAATGTGAGAAGGACTCGAATTGCCTTTGCTAACTTTGAAGGTGGAAGGGGCCATGAGCTAAGGACTGTGACCATGCTCTAGAAGCTGGAACAGGCAAGAAAATGGATTCTCCCCTCAAGCTTCGGAAGGGAATGCAGCTCTGAGTTTAAACTAGTGAGACCTGTTTCAGACTTCTGACTTACAGAACTGTGAGATGATTTGATGTTGTTTAAGCTGCCCAAACAAAACGAAGCGAAGCAAAGCAAAGACCTGTAATCCTTAGCATATGACACCTCCTTCCACCAAAATTTTTACAAGATACTTCATTGCTACTGAAAGACAATGCGCCATGAAAGCCACACTCAAATTTGGTCCCTACTAACCTCTCCACGAGTCTCATACGTCACTCCTGTTGGCAGTGCTACCCTTTCTAGTGCTTCCTTTCCAGCACCCTTGGCCTGATTTTCATCTACTTCTGCAGGACTCAGTTGAGACTGCTCCTCTCCAGGCCATGTTAAGTTTCCTTCCTCAGTGCTCCATAGCATCTTGGAAGCGTCTCTATCCTTGCAATTGTGTTCTTTGGCTTATGTGCTGATTGTGTACTCCTGGAGGTCAACATATATCCTTAAAGTTTCAGGACCTATACCACACCCTCCCCCACTTCCTGCAGAGAATAGTGCTTATAAAAGTTTGTTGAATGAACAACTGTACAGAATTTAGTCCACAGAGGAAAAGTGGCTCATAAGCGTTATTAGCAGAAGTGGGGTTGAGTCTTCTCCCCAGGTTGGTGCTCTTACCAGCTGCCTAAAAATATTCAGAAAAAAAATTGCCCTGTAATGTTATCGGATATGTCTATGCAGAATCTGTTGTTTGTGGGCCAGAACACTTAAGAAAATATTACTCTTTCTCCTTGTACTTTTCCTTTCGCAGTTCCCCAAGTGTAACCAAACCCTTGGGTGATCTTTTGGCTTAGAAAAAGTTTTTGTTATGGACCAGAAGCAGAAGTTGTCAGTAATAATTTCTCTTCCTGGCTTTTCTTTTCCTAGGCCTCAGCTTTGACAAGTTCATGCAAAGTATTTTAAGGACAATTAGAAGGGGGTAGATTTTTTTTCCCCACAGATCAAAATAAAAGGTCAAAGACGTATATGTATTTGAATTAGATGAAAGGGGAGAAGGAAAACCCATGCCCTATTGCATGGTCAGGGCCTATGCAACTGGAAAGACCTTCCAGGGAGGGTATGAGAGTGGTAGTTGTACCTTAGGTACTGGTGCAGTACCTAAGCTGCCCAAATAAAACAAAGCAAAGCAAAAGACCTGTAATTCTTAGCATATGACACCTCCTCCCACCAAAACTTTTCCAAGGTACTTCATTGCTACTGAAAGACCAGAAGCAAAGAAAAGGTGCAGCAGGAAAGAAATACCTGTTCAAGGAAACACTCTGGGCTTGGCTAATGAGGATGCAGGGGCACTAGGGAGACACTGATCATTGAATGTCTTTCCCCCAATTTCCATGCACTACCTAGCCTCTTGGATTCTGGTGTGACTGTATGCTGTGAAGGGGCTTTGGAGGGATGGAAGCCCCACAAATTAGTGTGAAGGGGTCTAAGAATTGTACCTAGTTTAAGGAAAAAAATTATATTTCTCACATCTTTGAATTTGTGAACTAAGATTAATACACACTTAAATATTGATAAATGGATGAAAGCATCAAGCTATGGAGGAAAGGGGGATCAAAATGAACCCCTCACCCTCAAATATCTCTTCTGGAGACCTGCTTTAGTGCCTGAAATTATCACATTTTGGTTTTTTTAAAACCTTATTTTAATAAAGTCACTGAAGGAGGCAAGAGTATATGTTGCAAGGACTGTTGAATAGAGAAAGCCAAAGACCTGGGTCAATTTCCAATGCATTGAACCAGACTGTGAAGGAAGTAGTTTGCCTTTGATGTTAACCTTCTGGGTGGTGCTTCTCCCCACTTCCTCTGCCCATCTCCAGAATAAGCTGTGTTTTCAGGACTTTTCTTTCCTTATCAAAATCGGTGAGAATAATCCGGGAAAGTTTCAGGAGACCTACTCTGTCTTCAGGTACCTACCGGTTAGAAGAAGGAGAAGAAATGAATGTGACATATGAAATTATTGTCAGACATCATCACTGGGGTGTGGAATAGTTTATCAGATCATCCAGTCACCTAAGAAAACAATTCTTGAGATGGAATGAATATTTGTGTCTCCCCAAATTCATATGTTGAAACCTTAATCCCAATATGATAGTGCTTAGCAGTGGGGCTTTGGGGAGGTAATTAGGTCATGAGGGTGGAGCCCTCATAAATGTGATTAATGCCCTTATAAGATGGGGCCAGAAAGTTAGCTAGTTCTCTGTCTGCCACGTGAGGATCCAAGGAGAAGGCAGCTGTCTGGAATCTAGAAGAGGGCCCCTATCAGAACCCAACCATGCTGCACCCTAATCTCAGACTTCCAGCCTCCAGAACTGTGAGAAAGTAAATTCTTATTGTTGAAGTCACCTAGTCTATGGCAGTCTGTTATAGCATCCTGTATTGACAATGTTTCAAGCGAACAGTGATTAGAAAGGAGAAATTTTGACTAATTGGGAGGAGGAGGAAGTTATTAGTAAAGGTTAGGACTGTGGGTACTATTGAGGTATGGGTTGGGGGACTATGTGAGGAAATGTATGGCTGCAAAGTAGACTGTTCACAACCAATATGGCAGAAGCACCAGAGTCTCTGGGCTAAGGAGAGGCAGTGTCTTGGTTTGGGCTGCCATAACAAAATACCATAGGCTTAAGCAATAGAAATTAATTAGAATTATTGAGGCTGGACATTTGACATCAGGGTGCCAGCATGGTTTGTTTCTGGTGAGGGCTCTCTTCCTGGCTTCCAGCTGTTTTTTTGCAGTGACCTCACAAGCCCTTTCTTGGGTCCTGAGCCTAGAGGGTGAGGGAGAGGAAAGAATCTTCTTCTCTTCCTCTTCTTACAAAACCACCAATCCTATCAGATTACTGCCTCTCCCTTATGACATCATTTAGCCACAATTACTTCCTAAAAGCCCTATCCCCACAAACACAGTCCCTTTGAAGGTTAGGGCTTCAACCTATGAATTTTTGGAGTGGGTTAAGGGGGACACAATTTAGTTCATAGCAGACAAAGAAAGAAAGACGTGGGAAGAACAGAGAACCTATCTCCTAACTTCACCTCCAGTGATACTCGTTTCTTCATAACACTTTCCTCTTTAAAGAACAACAAATCCACTTCATTTTTCGAATAGAATTATGAGAATATAGAGAGTACACTGCTTTTGCTTTACATGAAAGACGAGTGTTTTGTAATAACCAATGGTGAACTAGAAGGGAGGCCTTGAGCATTCCAAACACATTTCTAGGGCACCAGAACTCACAAACATGGGATTAATCACCAGACACTGAAAATTCAATGGTACTATTGTGTAGATTACACATAATAAAGCTCACCAGTCCTGACAGGCGTGATCTGTTTACTGCTCTAGTGGTGGTAAAATTGAACACTTGTCAAATAGGATGCTTTTGTTAGTTCCTTTTTACAGTTTAGTATCCATGTCATCAGGAATGATTTGCATGTAGGTCACAGATTCATATCTGTTGGTGAAGTCAAATTACTGGTGAGGAGGATTGTGGGCAAGGAGAGGCTTTTGCGTGGTGGCATTGTGCAAGAGTGTTGCTATCAGAGTCTGAAAATCAGCCTTCACTTGAGATTTGACAAGTTGAGGTGCTGGAAGTGTGACTTCCAATTTGGAGTCAGTTTGTCACTTTCAGCTTCATTAAAATACAACTGTGGATGATCTTAGCTGATAATTGACAAAACATTCCGTATTTTGCTAGAAGGTTCTTTTAGGGATGCTCCCAGTCAAACTTGATTAAAAGGAAAGTTTTATATAATTGTTAAAAGCAACTTTTGTAGCTTATGTTCGGTGAAGTTTAATGTGACACCCAAAATATAACAACACCCTTGCTGCGTGTTTTGTAAAAGGAATAGTGAAAGCTTTCATGCTCTTATTTGTAACTGAGGCCATGGGCTTATGCCATCATTAAATAAATATTTCAAGGATGAAGTGAAATAGTACCTCAGAGGGTCTAATTGCGCTCCTTTGAAGTAACAGTCATATAATCTCTCTTTTCCTCTCTACCAGGTGGGTTTTATTTGAGTGAATGGAGAGATAGCTTGTTTCTGCTTGGGCAGCAGTCCACAAACCAGGTGGCAGGTAGTATCTGAATTTAGGTGTCTATTCCATTCATTCATTTTTTTTCCCTTTCTAACTAAATCACAACAACCAGAGGCATATAGCAAATATAAATTCATCAACTCGACCACATAAAAATTAACAAAAATTCTTGCCCCTCAAATAAGCAAAATTAAATGACAAATGACAAGCTGGACAAAATAATTTCATGGTATTAACAAAGAGTTAATTTCCTAAATACAGTAGATTGGCATCATTAACGATAGTTATGTTCTATAAAGTCACTGAGAAAGCTGAATTAGTGACTACTGAACTATTGCTCTGATGGGAAATAAAGGGTTAGTTTCCTGTGAGAGCCTTTGGTCACAACATGTTCCTCAACTAATCAATATATAACCTTGTTCTGTATGTGTTTCTGTTTAAAGACAGCTTATTGAATACATATTGTTGTTATACATTCTTTAGTATATAATGTTCATTAACATTGAACTCATGGCCAGCAGTGCTATAACTCATGCCTTGAAAAAAGCTTATCTAACACATGGATTTTCTCCATAGGCACACCACAGCCTGCTCACCCTTAGGAACACTAGAGAGCTCTGCAGCCCTACATTTAGGGGCCATTTTCAACAGCAAAATCACCAGTAAAAAAAGCACAAAAATGTGGAAAATGTGGGAAATATGACACTAAATAGACCATGAAAAGACACTTGTTTACAGTATGAGAGCCAGAACAGGAAGGCAGAGAGTCACCTTGTTTGACCTCAGCTAACAAATGTTTCGCTGCTCTGTGCCTGTCTGTGAGTGACCATGATGACCCTGTGAGTATTGATATGAAGATTACAGATAATTTTATTGAGTAGATTTGAAAAAAAAAAAAAAAAAAGAGAGAGAGAGAGAGATCCTCATTATTCTTGAATTCAAGAATAATGAGGATCAATTTTATATTTAAAGGGTTTACAAAAAAAATATGAAAAAGACCACCTGCCCATTAGAAAAATGGGCAAAGGTAATTATATTAGTCCATTTTGCATTGCTATAAAAGAATACCTGAGACTGAGTAATTTACAAAGAAAAGAGGTTTATTTGGCTCACAGTTCTGCAGATTGTATAAGAAGCATGGTGCCAGGATCTGCTCAGTTTCTAGTGAGGCCTAAGGAAGCTTATAGTCATGTGGAAAGAAAGGGGATCTGCTGTGTCACATGGCAAGAGAGGGAGCAAGAGAGAGGGGAGGAGGTGCTAGGGTCTTTTAAACAATCAGCTCTCATGTAAACTAGAGGGGATTGCACCAATTCATCACCAAGGGGATGGCATCAAGCCATTCATGAGGGATCTACCCTATGACCCAAACATCTTCTACTAGGCCCTGCCTCCAACACTGGGGATCACATTTCAACATGAGATTTGGAGGAGACAAACACTCAAATTGTATCAGTAATGAACAGACAGATCTCAAAAATAGGAAAGACAAATGACTCCTAAATATATGAACAGATGCTCAACCTCCCTCATAATAAGAAAAATGATCACATTAAGATAAAATTATATTGAGATGCCATTTTTAAACCTATCAGATTTTCAAAGATAAAGAATTTTTAATAAACTATTGTGTTGAAGAGACAGTGAGGAAATAGGCACTCTCATACTTTGCCTATGTGGGTATAAAATGATACAATATTAAATACTAAATCCCATGCCCTTCCCCATGACCATGTCTGGTACTTAGGGATACCAGAGTACTGTTTTCTCTACCCCTGACCCCTTTAAAGTTACAGTTTTTGATGTTTATGTACATATGTTTCTAAGCAGGAACATAGGATGAGAAGAAGGTAGAAGAGAGTATGCAATATTGCTTTATCCTACTTCTCTATATTCATTTATATCTTATTTGTATCTAATTATATCTTCCTACTAGTGGACACCAAGCATTCCTACCCTGGGTCTTTAATGATAAAAATCTAGGTCTTGCATTCTCCCCATTTCGGATCAGTCTCAGGCTATTTTCAGATGCCTCTCCTTTTTTTCTGCTGCTAAATTTATCTGATAGAATTCTGAATTCCTTCTCTGTGTTATCTTAAATTTATTTGGGTTTCCTCAAAACAGCTATTTTGGATTATCCGTTTGAAACGTCACATATCTCTGTTTCTCCAGGATTGGTCCCTGGTGCCTTATTGCATTTAGTGAGGTCATGTTTTCCTGGATGGTCTTGATACTTGTAGATGTTTATCTGTGTCTGGGCATTGAAGAATTAGGTATTTATTGTAGTCTTTGCCGTCTGGGCTTGTTTGTACCTGCCCTTCTAGGGAAGGCTGTCCAGATTTTTGAAAAGATTTAGGTGTTGTGATCTAAGCTGTATCTGCTTTAGGTGGCCTCCCAAGCCCAGTATCGCTGTGGTTCTTGCAGGCTTGTAGAGGTACTGCCTTGATGGTCTTGGACAAGGTCCAAGAGAATTCTCTGGATTACCCAGAAACTCTTATTCTGTTTTCTTACTTTCTCCCAAACAGAGTCTCCTTCTCTATTCTGAGCCACCTGAAGCTGGGGGTGGAGTGACACAAGCACCCCTGTGGCCACCACCACTATGACTGCTGGGTCAGACCTGAAGCCAGCATAGCACCGGGTCTTGCCCAAGGCCTCCTCTAACCACTCCCTGGCTACTGCATATGTTTGCTTAAGGCCTAGGGCTCTACAATCAGCAAGTGGCAATACCAGCTAGGCCCATGTCCTTCCCTTAAGGGCAGAAAGTTCCTCCAGGCCCCAGGCAGGTCCAGAGGTGCTGTCCAGGAGCCAGCAACTAGAGTCAAAACCTTGGAAATCTACCTAGTGTTCTATTGTACCGGAGCTGAGCTGGCACTGAAATCACAAGACACAGTCCTTCCCATTCTTCCTTCCTCTTTCAAAAGGCATAGAGCTTCACCTGTGGCTACTGACTCCGCAGGCCCATGGAGGGTACTGCCAGACTTCCTACAAAGTACCCTTAAAGCCCAAGCAAGGGCTCCTCAATCAGCTTGTGGTGGATGCTGCCTGGCCTGGGACTCATCCTCAGGGGAATGGGCTCTGCTGTAGCCCAGGGCAGGTCCAGAAATGTCATCCAAGAGCTGAGTCCTGGAATCGGGGACCCCAAGAGACTGCTTGGTGCTCTACCCCACTGTGGCCAAGCTAGTACCTAAGGTGCAAGTCAAAGTCTGCTTTTCTTTTCCTTCTGCTTTTCTTAAGCAGAAGGAGTCTTGCCTTGTAGCTGCCACAGCTGGGAATGTGCTGAGTCTCACCTGAAGCCAGTAAGTCTCAGAGTCTCACTTAATGGCCCTCCACGTAGCACCTGGGTATCGCTGCTGGTTATTCGGGGCCCAAGGGCTCTTCAGTTAGCAGGTGATGAAATGCTGCCAGGACTGTGTCCTTCTCTTTAAGGAAGCAGGTTCCCTTCTGCCCCAGTGTGTGTCTAGGAATGTTGTTCAGGAGCTGGGGCCTGGAACGGGGACCTCATGACTCTGACCAGTGCCCTATCCTGCTGTGGCTGAGCTGGTATCCAGGATGCAAGACAGAGTCCTCCCCACTCTTCCTTCTCCTTTCCTTCAGCGGAAGGAATGTGTCTCTTTTGGAGCTGCAAACTGTGCGGCCTGGGATTAGGAGAAGGGTGATTCCAGTACGCTCTTAGCTGCCGCAGCTGTTGTCTTAGTAGTTGTGTGCCTCCTCAATCCACTGTTTCTGGGCCCAGTTCAGCCCTAGGACTTGTCTAGGAGTTGCAGCCTGGACTGCCTTTCAAGTTTATTTAGAACCCCAGAGTGCTTTAGCCTGCTGTGGAGAGGCTTACAAGAACTCAAGCTCCTGCTGGAATTGGTGATTCCCCTCTGGCTAGGGCTAGTTTAAATGCTCTCTCTACAGGTGAGTGGTTTGGTTTTCCTTTCTGCTGTAACAGGACAGCACTGAGTTCAATGTGTCACGATTGCTTCACTTTCCCTCTCCTAGAGCTCTGAAATGCCCTTCTGTCCACCCACACCATTGCTGCTGGAGGAAGGGGACAAATGGGGGAGTGGGGAGTGGGGAATGGGGGATTGGGGAGGGATGACATCTGTGATTTAAGACTGTTTTTTCGGGCCAGGCGTGGTGGCTCACACTTGTAATCCCAGCACTTTGGGAGGCCGAGGCAGGCAGATCATGAGGTCAGGAGTTTGAGACCTGCCTAGCCAGCATGGTGAAACCCCGTCTCTACTAAAAATACAAAAAAAAATTCGCCAGGCGTGGTGGCACACGCCTGTAGTCCCAGCTACTTGGGAGGCTGAGGCAGGAGAATTGTTTGAACCTGGCAGGCGGAGCTTGCGGTGAGCTGATATCATGCCACTGCACCGCAGGCTGGGCGACAGAGTGAGACTCCATCTCAAAAAAAAAAAAAAAAAGGCTGTTTTTTCTACCTCTTATGTGCCTCTTTTAGTCATATGAAGTTAAAACCAAGTACTGTGAGTGCTCACCTGAATTTTGGTTCTTATGGAAGTGCTTTTTTTTCTATAGACAGTTGTTAAATTGGTGTCCTTGTGTGTGTGGGTCGCTTGGTGGAGACTTCTGTTCCACCGTCTTGCTTTGAATCCTCCTTTTAATCTTCTGTAACTATTCAAAATCTCAAGACCCCTGTCCTGTTTCAACCCTTCACATCAAATTTTCATAGCTCTTAACTTATAGAGAAAATTGAAGCCATGAAGTATAAAATGTCTTGACTTGTCCCCTATCTCTAAAAGATTTGTCTAGATATCAACTTAGTCTTACTTTTCCCCCTTATAGATGAAGGATGACGTTTCTTAAATCCAAGTTCAACTTGCTAGAGGCTGCCTCTCTTTGTTCTCATGCAGGTTGAAACTCTCCCTCTCTACTGATTTGTTTTATAAAGTCTCACATTTCCTTAAAACAAAACAAAACAAAACAAAAAAACAAAAAAACTCTCTTTACCTTGTTACCACTCTGGTTACTGGTATTTCTTACTCATGCTTCTTTCCTCAGCCAAGCTTCCCAAAAGCATGTCTTTTCATCCTGCCTCCTCTTCCTCCCCTTTCCTTCACTGTGGGATTCACAGTAAGCTACTGTCCACAGCCCCACTCCTTGGAAACTGTTATGCCAAAGGTTATACTTGTCTTCTCAAATGTTGCAGCCACTGGAGAGGTTTTAATCCTTGTCTTAAGAGACCTCTTATTGGATTCACAGTGCTAGCTAGCTAGTTTTTTCCTCTTCAAACCCTCTACTCCTGTGACTTGGGTGACATCACTCTACTTGTTTTATCCCACTTCTTGAGTACTCCTTGTCAGAAGCGAGTCTTCCTTTTACCCATTAAACATCTATGTTCTGGAGAATACGTCAGCTACCCGCAGCTCTTCTTACCCTATCGTTGTTTCCTAAACAACCAAATCCATTAGTTTTATTTACTTCCAACATGTGAATCACTAAACTTCCATCTCTAAAAGTGAACCCTCCAGCCATGAACATATTTGACATCTCCACCTGGAGGCCACATAAGAACATGTCTGAACTGAATGCAACATGTCTGCTACCCTCATTCTCATTCAACTTGCTTTCTTCCTGCCTTTGATTTCTCCATGTGCTCTCCCCCACACCCATCCCAAGTCACCCCAAGCCACATGTGGTCAGTAGTGAAGTCTTTCAGGGCGTATTTTGATTTGATTTTGCGCCAGTCACAGTCCTGGCAGGAACCTGATGGCATGAGCAAATGATGTGACTAAGGAGTGTGAAAACCACTGTGTAAAGGGACTTGTTACAAAGTGTGGGCAGGATTTAGGGAAACCATAAAAGAATGGCACCGTGCACTGGACTAGAACAGCAGAGAGTGCCCACCACTCTCATCCTGACAGGGCAAGAAGAAGGGGAGGTGACCAGAACCTGGAGGCTCTGCCTCTCCAGAGAAGACTGCCTGGTAAGAGCTATCATCTGGCCAGGAAGGAGGAAGGGAAAATAATCTGAGACTCACTTTCCTCCTATCCTTCTTCTACGGGTGCCTACCACTGGCTGAACTCAACTGGAAGGGAGTAGACAAGGAGCTGATTGAGTCAGTCCATACAGATCTGCCTCCTCAGTTAGAGAGAGAGCTGGGTGGAGAAGTGAGGAGGATGGATCTGGAGGGTCAAGTGGAAAATATCCAGGACAGACTCCTGTGGGGACTCAGCATACAGCTGTTACTATTTATACTAGGGTTTTGCTGACCTTGATGCAATTTCATACATTTCCTTTCTCAGTCTCTAACATTCTTTCTGTTTTTCCCCTTTGGCTCGGGCTTTCTCCCACTTTTCTTTCAAACTGGCTTTCTGCCTCTGGCTGAGTCCATATGTCCCAAGAGTTCTGGCATCATGTAAGGCTCTACTCAGGCATGTGGTGGGATTCCTGTTCTCTGGGACAGTGACACTAGATGAGGGTTGAAACTGTTTATTTCCCTCAGCAAAGTTTCCTGGCAAACGTCCACCTGGAGAATCATCTGTTCATGAGAGTCTAAAGAATCTCACCAAGTTCTAGGTGACCAGAAATGAGTAATTAGAAGGGAGGGAGGTAGGGATTTTGTTTAGAAGCAGTGATTTCCTAATAATGCCTAGATGTTACTGAATGTCTTTTTTACAAACATTCCAGGGTTTGGAGACATGAAAATATAATATTTTGTTATTGTTGTTTTTGAGACAGAGTCTCACTGTTGCAAGGCTGGAGTGCAGTGACGCGATCTTGGCTCACTGCAAACTCTGCCTCCCAGGTTCAAGCGGTTCTCCTGCCTTAGCTTCCCAAGTAGCTGGAACTACAGGTGTGCGCCACCACGCCCAGCTAATTTTGTAGTTTTAGTAGAAATGGGGTTTCACCATGTTGGCCAGGATGGTTTCAATCTCTTGACCTTGTGATCTGCCTGCCTGGGCCTCCCAATGTAATATATCTTGGTTTGAGAAACCTTACACACAAGATCCCTTTTACTTATCGTATTTCTTGGTTCTTTCACTTTAAAGTATCCTATTTTGTTCTACTGGGGAGGTAGAATTAGCAAACAAGATGTCTTCAATTATTTGCAGCTTGGCATTTGTGGCTGTCAAAAAGCTGGTAAAAAGAAAATTCTATGTAAGAGGAAAATGCTTATCACGGACGCCTATTTTCTTGGGGAAATGTCACTTCATCCATTCCATAAGGTACTTGTAAGGTGGTCTTCCATGAGCTCCATCATCCTTAGCCATAGAAACAGATATTTCATACAAGTTGTGCCAAAAATAAAGTATCCTTCCTCTAGCAACATGTTTGGGGTAGAAGTGAGTATGTGACCCTTAAGAGATCAATAAAAATCCTTTCCTGGATTGATGTACACACTGGAAAAGACACATTCCTTTTGAAGTAGGGTGGCTGAGTTGGGAAGGTGTGAATCTGGGGCAGCTATTTGTAGTCAGGTTCTTATTTGGAAGCTGTAGAAATCCACTCTGGATGATTTAAGCAGAAAAGAAATTTGTTAGAAGCCTGTTGAGGAGGAGATGTTGGTCAAAGGATACACAATTTCAGTTACATAGAAAGAATAAGTTCAAGAGACCTATTTTAAAATACCCTGACTGGTTAATAACAATGTATTGTATTCTTGCAAATTGCTAATATAGTAGATTTGAAGTGTTTTCAGTACCAAAAAAAGTACGTGAGGTAATGCATATATGTTAATTGTCTTGATGTAGTCATTCCATTATGTATACATATTTCAAATCATGTTATACAAGATAAATAGGTACAATTTTATATGTCTATTAAACTTTCTTTTTTTTTTGAAACAGCGTCTTGCTCTGTTGCCCGGGCTGGAGTGCAGTGGTGTGTGGACCGATCTCGGCTCACTGCAACCTCTGCCTCCCGGGTTCAAGCAATTCTTCTGTCTCAGCCTCCCGAGTAGTTGGGACTACAGGCATGTGCTACCACGCCCAGCTAATTTTTGTATTTTTAGTGGAGATGGGGTTTCATCATATTAGCCAGGCTGATCTTGAACTCCTGACCTCGTGATCCACCGGCCTCCGCCTCCCAAAGTGCTAGGATTACAGGCATGAGCCACTGCACCTGGCCTAAACACTTTTTAATAAAAAATTAATTTTTAAAATAGCTTATTACCAAGTAGCAGATGGAATCCCTGGGGTGGCCAGAGAATCAGGCGCTCTGTTCACCAACTGGAATATGGCTCTAAATTATACCTCAGGCCTGGTCCAGTGAGGACACCATTGCCATCATGGCTGAGCCCTAAGCTCTCCAGCCCACAGAGCTGACACTGAGCCTGGGATGCTAGGCATCACATTAGTGTAGCAGCAGCTGCTGTTGCCCCAAAAATGTGAGATGTGAGTTCAACAGGGAGAAGGCCTCAAAGTTTCTTTTTTTAATTTTGTTTTCTAGCTCCAAATTTAGGAAGACCATGTCTGATTGGGGTAGTCTGGGTTATATGCCAGATCCCCAGTTGCAAAGGCATGTGGGAAATCAAACATCTGATATTTTCAGCTTTTATACTGGGAGGGCACACGCCCCACCAAGACTTATGAGGCAGGAAATTCCCTAAACATAGAGGGGAGTTCCAGATGCTATAGAACAAAAGAATGACCAATACCATTACAATAGCCACCTTCCCTATAATGGGAGAACTGGTCTGCAGGATTAAGCCAACATAAAGGAGGGAGAAAAGCCAAGAGATGGAGAGACAGACAAAGCCCAGATGACATTATTGAAGCCTCTGAATCTAGATGTGCCTGAAGCTTTTTTTCCCCTCTCTGGCCTTACGTAAGCTGATAAATTCCCTTTTTGGCTTTAGTTACACACTCCCTTATGAGTTGAGCGTCTGTCACTTGTAAACAAGAGATTCCTGCCTTATATGGTGCTGCATTCATTATTAGTGTAGAAATCATATTCTTGCTTCTTTATTGGGGCGTTTTTACAGAGTTCTCCCTGCCAATACTTTTTGAATACTCTTGATGCGTTGACACATGGACAAGCCTGAGTGAGGAGGGAGAGAACCACCATGCCTGTCAGCTGGCCTGGTAGGTTGGCCAGTCTCTGCCTTGTCCTGTGTAGTAAACGCGTTCTCAGATCAAATTATCCAGATTTTCTCTAATTTTGCTCCTGTCTCCTCTATTTCAAGGAATACTGTTCTCAGCTAAAGAGAGCATGAAATCTGTGCTCTGTGTCCAGTTGCAGGGTCAAGGTGTCTGCTTTGACTGTCTCTAAGATTTATGGATTTGTACAGGAATCCATTTGTAAACATTTGATTAGAGGCCAGCTCCTTCCTCTCCAGGAGTTGGCATATCTCTGGCCCCGTGGAATTAGTGTTCTGGTGTAGGGCACACCCCAAGGATTTATTCTCTGGGGGAATAAACATCTTGGAGCTGTCCCCTCATTTTCTGGGGCAGAATACTTGTTGCCTTGTCCCCCTTCACCTTCCTAAGCACCTCTGGCCTCCTTGTTTCTTGGATCCAACCCAGTCACAAGGAGACTCACCCCAGCTCCGTGGAGCAGGGACTTGGGTATGGATTCTGGAAACTCCTTTCTGCTTGTCTGATCATCTTCACTTCTCTGATGGCCCAGGGAGCTGAGGCCTTTTGGAGAAATGGATGAGAGGTCAAGGAATTCAAATAACATATGAATGGAAAGTCTAAGGTCTTCTTGGCATCCAAAACGGTACCCTTTTCTCCTAAATGGCTCAGACGCTCCTGTGGATATAGTGTTCTTTCATCTGATGTCACTGAGAGGCTGAACTGCAGATTCTGCATGTCTCTGGCACTTTTTGGGTTTATGAGGATGGGTCCCTCTGCTCAAACTACCCTTTCCTGGGGAAACTTGAGAAGTTCCAGGCTACCCAGGAGCTGGTGAATAGGCAGAAGAGGAAAGGCCTGGGATGGTCTGGGTGAGTGGGGGGAACCTGGGCTGAAGGCTGACGTCTCTTCCCCTTGGTTGCCCCTGAGGTGGGGCTGGGTACCTGATGATCCTGGCTGGCCCTTAAGCATTGGTCATCAGAATGCAGCACGTTGGGCTGTGATTCCTTGCCATTCAGATGAGCTGAAGCCAAACAACTCATAAGATGTCTCTTATCTTACCCTATCTCAGTGTACAAATTTGGACCCTAAATCCTCTTTCTGCATTAGGATTTTCAGTGAATCTACTGAATAAATAGCAGATGCTGAAGAACTGAGTGATGATACATTTCTAACTTTTCAAACAGCAACTTGATGGCATTTAACTTCTCTTGAAGCTTCCAGACTCTGGAATATATCACACTTATTGGCTGAATTTCCCTTTGAACCTGGAGGGTTTTCAGCAGACATTAGTAACTGGTGAACAGAAGTTGTGGTCAGCATGTGGTGTGGATCCTAGAGGAAGCGAAAGCAGGTTTTTAAGATGATCATTCAATTCTTCACGGCATTTCCTTTTTCCATAAAAAGATTATATATTAACCTGATTAGAAATATGTAAATAAGCTGCCTCCTTCCTTTTATTTTCATCTGTTGCTCTGCAAAATCCATTCTTTCCCTGGGAATGGAAGGAACTGATGTAATTGTGCTGTGTGGAAGACAATGAAGAGCCATTGGATCCTTGCCAAGTACATTTCCTGCCAGGGCCTGTTCCTGCACTCAGTTTAATTATGAGCAATTGTTTGGGCTGTGATGTGAAGAAATATTAGAGAATGGAAAAAAAGAAGACCAGAGTTCAGAATATTATGCTCCAACTGATTCATGTTTTGGCAAGAACTCTTAACTAGATTTTATGCTTTCGCCTTGTGATGGTATCATAGGGAGCAGCTTTGCCATATAAGCACATAAAGCCCAATCGTACAGTTTATTTTGAAAAGGTCCAAGTAAAAGCATTTGAAAAATGCAGGAATCACACCAGCCATAGGGTAGAGTTCTGTGTTAATCATGTGCGGTGCCCTCATCAGAGGGACCGCAGTTATTTTAAACTGCATGTTAACACCACCTATATTTAGCTGGTTTGTCAAATTTTACTGCTTAGTTTTTCATATATTTGACAAATCTTACATTTTACAGAGAGGCTCTGATTAATTCTCACGGTGTGTGCTCAGAGAGGGACGTGAAGCCAGTGGAAGTTGAACTCTGTGAGGAAGGCTGGGAACAGAGACAGGTTTTTCTGGATCGGGGTCTGAATCAGGCCAACCAGGAGCCTAGTGTCCTCAAGCGGCCACTGCTGGGAACGTGATGTAGGCAAGGAGCTGGAGATCAGATTCCACATGGGCCACTGACCATTTCTGTTTTTTGATTAATAAAAGAAAAGACAAATACAGAAAAGCATAACAAGAAATTTTAAGTAGCCTAATATCTCACCACCTAGAGATAATGCCTATATGGCTTCAAGTCTTTTTCTAGCTTGTGTTTACACATAAGCATATATTTTTGAATAATTACAACCATTCCACATAAACTCTTTTGTATGATACTTTTCTAATTAAAATGTATCATGAGCATTTCCCTTGCTTCTAATTCAAAGGAAAAAGTTTTAGTAGCTGGATGTGATTACCTTTAATAGCTGTACATTCACTCTGAATATCAGTTGGTTTTGTATACATATTTACTGTGGCTACCGTGGCTGTTTTAATTAGTGTCTGTTTGAATCTCATTGAGGTTGAGCGATTTTTTCATATTTATGGCCATTTATGTGATTCTTCTTTGGTGAATTGCCTATTTACATCCTTTACCCATATTTGTATGATGGAGACATTGAATTAATTCTAATTGATTTTAAAGATCTCTCTCTCTTGAACACATTAACTCCTTTTATCATATCTTATTAAACATTTTTCACAATCGTTTCCTTTCTTATCTTGTTCAAGATTCTTTTAAGATGGGAAGATTTACATTCTTATGCAGTCACATACATCAGTTTTTTTTCTTTATTTTTTTTCTACCTTTATGTTCAGAAAACCTCTGGGTCTCAACATCAGACACTTTTTATCCATATTTTCATTCTTTCATGGACACAATTTTACATTTAACACCCTCTCACATCTTAGATTTCTTTTGCTGTGTGATATGTAGGATGGTTTTTGATGGGTCCTGCATTTATCTAGAATTCTTTTTGTTTTGAATTGACTTATGGCTATTCTTGCCCTATTATCAGACTGCTTGAACTATTATAACTTTATAGTTTGCCTTCATTATCTTCTAGGGCAAGTCCTCCCTCTTTATTATTTCCTTCTTTAAAAAGCCATCAATGATTAAAATAACATTTTTACTTAAGTGTTTTTGATTGAATTTTGTCTTTTGGCTATAGTTAGGAAAGATGACCAAAACAATTGGTTCTCAATATTCAGCTAATACTAGATACTCTGGATTCAAACTTAGTATTTATTTGCATTGATTTCACTCCACCTAGCTTGTTTCCAAAAATGGCAGAAAATACCGTGCTGCCCATTCTAACAGATAGAGTCTCAGCAGTAAGCATATTACATTTTTAATGGAGAAATTATGTGGACATTTTTCTATTGAAATAGTCACAGTTAAATAAAATGAATGGTATGCCAGCATCCAGTATATATTTGAAGACTGCTGTGGAAGATTAAACATTAGAGATCATCGAAAATTTCTCTTGCTCAGCACCACTGAGAACAGGAACAGGAAATGTCCCAAGCGACACTTGCTCACAGGGAATTAATGATAGGAAGTGACCTTGAAGCTTCGTTCCCAAGAAATAGAAACAAACTTTCCCTGGCAGCTGATGGCAGATAACTCTGAAACAAAAGGAATGTAAGTGAATTTTAAGGGGGGTGAGGAGAAGAGATTGTGGAGTAAGAACGTGGTTCCAACCATGACCAACTGGAATTTTAATCAAATAACAAAGTGGTCACGGCCCTGCATAGCCACTGTTGTGCTCTTAACCAAGATTTTCTTCTTACTGTAGATAAATCAAGACATTTCACACTGAGCTTTTCCCACTGCAATGCATGAAGCTGTGTAATCATCCACCTAAAATTATCATATGAAAGAAGTGTCATTTCAATTCTTTTTGATTTGTCCACATCTCTGAAGAACACACTTTTGATGTGTATAGGTGCAGAGATTTAAAATTTTATATTTGTCTAGTACATAAAAGTTATAACTCAACAAATAGGGAATAATTTAAAACAGTAAGGTTGTCCTAGAATAACTTATTTTAATGTTTAGAATTATTTATGAAACACAAAATTACAAATATTCTGCAAATACCCCCCTGCTTAGTTGTGTCAAAGGAGAGATTGTTGAACAATTTCTGGTTAGAGTGCTGAGATTTGCACAAATTAGAAAAGGTTTAAAAAAGTTTTTTTTCACGGTAGTTTAATTGAAGCGATTGTGTGCAAACGTTTTTGGGTGTTTATGATATACCTTTAAGAATTGTTTCTTCCAGGTGCAATGGCTCATTCCTCTTGCCCCAGCACTTTGGGAGGCCAAGGTGGGCAGATTGCTTTAGTCCAGGAGTTCAAGACCAACCTGGGCAACATAAGGAAACTCCATCTCTACAAAAAATTAAAAAATAGCTGGGCACAGAGGCGTGTGCCTGTAGTCCCAGCTACTTGTGAGGGCTGAAGCGGGAGGATCTCTTGTGCTCAGGAGTTCGAGGCTGCAGTGAGCTGGGATTCCTCCACTGCACTCCAGCCTGGGTGACAAAGAAAGACATAAAAACAAAACATTGTCTCAGTTCCAAGTAATAGAAAACTTTAGATGAATGAGCTTAAACAATGAGGATATTTACTAACTTACGTAACAAGTAATTCAGAGGTTAATGTTCCAGAGAAGATGAATTCATTGGCTTGGTCATTTAGCTTCCTACTTTCTGCTGCTCTGCCATTCTCAGGTTCTGAGAGGGATTGGTTATCTCCCCTTATTGTGTCAAAGCGTCCTTTGTAGACACAAAATTATATTGTAGAAGAATGTGGGTGTTTTCTCTTGTTTCTCTTGAGAGGGAGGAAGTGTTTTCTCGTAGTCCTCAGAAGACGGTCCTTCATAGCTTATTGGCCAGATCCAAACCAATTGCCCACTCCCAAACTAATCACTGGCAAAGGAAATGAACTGACTGTAGTTGGTTTGGACCAATCAGTTTAGACTTGGATCACATAGGGAAGGCGTGAACATGCAAGCAAACAGTATTGAGATTCTACTAGCCAGGTGGAAGGGAGAGTCTATTGTGAAACAACAAGCATTTGAAAGTGATTTCCCATGTATTATATATGAACAGTAATCAGTGAATAATAGCATTTTAAATCAATTCTAAATATTTTAAAGTTGATTTTAAGTAAAATGGAAAAGCTACTAAATTAACATGTTTCTGATGAGCCATTAAAACTTTTATTTATTTGTAAGATCACAGAGATCTTACATAATCTTAAAATATTTACCATTCTAATCAAGATCCAACGAAAAGATTATATTTTTTGTTAAGTAAATTCAGATAAGGTTTAGATGGATGTGTTTTTAATAGTACAAAGGACACCCTAAAATCTTAGAAGTACAGTTACACTTACATGGTTGACCAGTTCTGCTAAGCACACGAACTGGCCCAATGGGAATGAAACCATCTTACAAGCTATTGCTGCAATAGTTGCTAAAAGTGTTGTGCTTTTTTTCTTGCTGTGAAACAGTTTTCCACTTGCGGAACTGTGGAAACACTCATCTGGAAGAAACTTGAATTTATCCTTTTGAGAGGTGTTGGCCTGCGGTTCAGACCAAATCCCATCAACCTAATTGCTCCTGCCGCAAGTCCTCAAGAGTAAAGAATGCTCCCTTTGTTTGTAAACTGACAGAGGGGGCAGAGCTCCACAAGATATATTGCTTGCAAGAGAAGAGAGAAATATGACTTTACATGACATCCTCCTCCCAGCTAGTTGCTTTTCTGGCACTACTTAGTTGTACATTGGGATTTTTCTGCATTCTAAAAACATATTTATTTTCAAATGGGAGTAGCCCATTCTTACTCCTGATTCTCAGTTTCTGAGAATTGACATGATCCCAACCAGACACTCGTCAGATTTTCCTGCTGTAGTACTTGGCTGTCAAAACTAAAAGTCAGTCCTAGTATAAGATCAGTGATCTCTGACTTGCAGAGAGGGTTGTTATGGGAGGAAGGAGAACACTGCTCAGGCTCAGGCTTGGTGAGGCTGTGTTGTAATCAAGGTTTTGTATGTTGAGCGAGACTGTCTCACCTTTTAGTTCTTTTTTGCATGTTCCCTCCTGCTGTGGCTTCGGTGTCTGCATCCTTTTTATCTCTTTCCCTCTATCAAATCTAATTGCAGAGAAGGAATCAAATAAACTCCATAACATACAAGGGTAAATGCTATAAGGTTAGAGACACATTTGCATTAACCTTTTCCTTGAATTTTCAAGTAAGACAAATCTCTGAGTCAAAGGCTGCATTTCTAATTGTGACATTTGGGTTTTCCATAAAAGCCAGGAAGAAAGGTTGTCTTTTTATTTTTCTTTAGGGATTATAATTCTTCTTGCAGTCCTAAAAAATCCTTCCATATACTGAGGTGGCTTCTTAATCTATAAAGGGCTTTAGTGAAAGGAAAACAGGCTTGGAAAGAAGTGGTGGTTATAGCTGGTGTAAAGATTCAGAGTTAAACCCATCAGATCAATGAAATTGCTCAATGTCACACCACTCACCACCCTCCCAATCCGTGAGGCACTGACATGTAAGAATGGTGGGAGCATTTTATTACCACATTGGAACCCACAATTTTATAACTTTGGGAGGCCTGGTAACTTTAGTGCATTAGACTATTGGGAATAGAATTGAGATAGGAATATTTTAGAAAATTATAAACAATAAATTTATGTCCTACCTACAGCCAAAGGGAAGGGGAGGCAGCTTACATTAAGACATCCTAAGCAATAAAATAGCAAAACCACTAAAAAATAAAGAGAGATTCAAGAACCAAGAAGTTAAATGGTAAGGGTAGGATTATACCAGAAAATTATTTATATTAAACTATTCTTAGCAGCATATAAGTTAGTTCTGAACTTAGAATCAAGAAGGAGTTGAAAGGTACACAGGTCTGCTTCTCTTCCTTGTCTAGCCATTAGGAGAGTAGAAGAATCCTAGTCCTCAGTTTAGGAAATAATCCATTATGCAAGTTTTTATGTGTGGGGGGAATATTCAACAATACAGAGGATAAGATGATTTATTGCTGTGAGTCATTTTGGTCAAGTGTAGATAGCTATTTAAGATTAATAGAGATTTGAAAATGTGGGGGAGAGGTTTGTGGTGAGCTGTAATTGTTTTTTTTTTCCTTATAGATTTGATTCCTGGTGGTTTAGGATTCCTGAGATTAAAGGGGTTACCTTAATCCATTTTAGGAACCCCAAGAAGTATGTTTCCTGGACTTGTTATGTATGAAGCAAAGTTCTGGGGAGATAACATGAGCATCCCAGAGTAGTCTCTTGGGGAAAGGATTTTACACATGCTCACAGGGTTTATAGAGTATTCAACTCACCGGTGACTCAGAAACAAAAATGGAATCAAAATACTTTCTTGAAACTCATATAATCCCTCTTGTATAAGCCTTAAAATGTGCCCAATAATAGCTATCGTAAAAGAGACTGTGTCCTCTGCATGAGAAATAGGCTGCTTAAATTTCTGAATCTTTTTTTTTCTGGGCTCTTTACAGAGAGAGATAACATCTAGCAAATTGGGTAGAAAAAAATCATAGCTGCTCTTTGTAGTCTTTACTGAGGGAGAAGCAAATGGTTGCCCTAAAGCCAGGCAAGAGAAAATGAAGGCCATCAAGCTCAGCTGTCTGAGAACCAGGCAAGGCTTGTGATGGGAAAAGCAGCAGAGCACAAAGCCCCTTTCACCAGCTGCCTGTGCCATTCAGATGGTTTGCTATGGATGGAGATAAGTTGAATTTATGGGAGAGGGTCTCCCCAAAGGGTCTAGCACACAATCCTCTCTTCTAGACAAACGGGAAACCTTATTCATCTGTTAACAGCAGCCAGGAGAAAATGGCCCTTGAAGATGATATCTGTGAAAAAGCATTGTGTGCTAGTCAAAGAAACTATTTGTTTCCATGGAGGTAGAGGAATCATTGAGGGTTTTAATTCTTGCCTGCCTCTTTTCTGAAAGGTCGCTGGCTAGGTTTTCTCATTTACAGCACCTGACACTGCTACTTCTGCCAGGATCCATTAGTACTGTCTCGATGGTTCCCTCTGCCAATTACAAAGAATTTAACATTAATGAGGGGCTGGGGCACTAAAGAGCTCGTCATCAGCAACTCAAGGGACAACTGGGAGAGGCACACACTCCGTCAAAGATGTAGATATTTGCTTTTTGCATTCTAATGAAATCACACAACACTCATGCTCACAATGCACTTATCTTGGCAGCTTTCCAACCTATTGAACGCTTGCTGATTATGTCAGCCATCACATTTGCTGTCCAGTGCAAACTCTGAGTTTGTCCAGGTCTGTCTGTCCCAGTAATTACTTGCTCATTGATCTAATTGTTGTTCTGACTTGTCACCTATTAGCAATATAGGCATTCTTGCTCTTAAATCAGAGGTTCTCAGATTCCTGAAGTAGTTCTCATCCAAGGAAGGCACAGTCCCCTTGGGGGTTGTTTGAGAATGTGTGGGGGATATTTTGGGTTGTCCAGTCAGATTTTATTAGGCAGAGAGCAGTGATGCTAAGCTTCCTGAAACACGCAGGACAGACCTATTCAGTATAAGATCTCCTCACTCCAAATGTCCAAGGTGAGTTTAAATGGACAAATATTACCCAATACCTACCTCTCAGTCCTCATGGCCCCTCTTAGGAACTTCACTTATCTCTGGATGAGGCAAATCTTAGACACACAATCAACTGGTAATGCCACAGCATGACTGACCTCAAAACGGCGCCCACCATGATCTGTGGCACAACGGGAACTCCTAATTGAGTCCAAAGACCTGGATTCAAGTCTCATTCTATCATTTCCTAGTGGTGTGGCCTCTGCTGAGTGACTTGACCTCTGTAAGCCTCAGTTTCCAGATCAGAAAAATGAAGGTGTGAAAACATACCTCACAGGGCTGTGCAGATTAAAATAGACGATTAGTGTGTAATCACTTTGCAAATAAGAAGCTCCATACACTTGATACCTATTACATGTATATGGCCTGCTGCTTCTGCTGTCTGGGACACTTAGGGGAAGGAGACCTAAGCCTGGTTCCCAGAAGCCTAAGGAAGTGAGCTTTGCTCCCCAAAAGCACGCATTCATTTATGAGTTTAGAGAGGACAATTTGTCTCTCCATTTCTTGGGCACATATGTAGGACACTCCTTTTGAAGGCTGTGCATAACAGATGTCAGACATTCATGTTTTTGGGAAGAATGCCCCAAAGAAGTTACTGAGCCACTGATTGTCTCTTCTGGCTTTTGGTAGTGCCTGGCCCTGATGGAGATTCAGGGCAGAGGTGTTGCAAAGAATGTGGGAGAAAGGCATCATTGTCATAAACCCCAGAAATGTAAGGGGCAATGTTGGAGGGGGGCTGTAGGGTTTGCTGCCAAGTGGAAGAATTATAAAGTTTTCAAATACGCACCAGCCCGAGATCTGGGATGAAACACATAAACAACTAGGGACTTGCACAGCAACAAGAGAAGGTTGCTGAGGTTCTTAATAGAGGGGCCTAGGTGGTGGAGGTGGTGGGAGTAGGGAGGGCTGATCCATGCAGAGTGTGTATAAATGCTGGCAGGAATTCAGGAACAAGAGCGGTTGTGCCCATGTGGAAAGTAGAGAGAGGTGTCTTCACGGTGGGCGGATTGGGAGAGGAGCATATCTTTCAGGAAAGGCCCAGAAGGAGATGCCAGAGGGAGAGCCAAAATCAGCATTTTCTTAATCATGGGGCCACTGTTAACTTGAGTAAATTTAGTAAAATGTATTTGAACAATTTTAGTAAAAGTCTCAGTAGTTTAAACCACTCAATCCTTTGCCTACCAGTCTATTTTAAATCAGGGATCCCAAATTATTGGCTTGATCAAATTGGCAAAATTACTTATTTTATTTAAAATTAAAAAATAATACATACTTATTGTAGAAAATTTAGAAAATAGAGCTAAACAAAAATAAGAAAACTTAAGGCATTCATAGTCCCACCACATAGAGATAACCCTGGTTAACATTTTGGTGAGTTTCCTTCAGACACTATTATACATTTAAAATATAATAAATGAGAACATACTTCATATAATTTTTTCACTTGCTATACTGCTAGTATCTCTCTAGCTTGGCTGAACTTGCTACTTGTCAATAGTTTGTCATCTGGCAATTTCAGGGTGTCCCTGTCGTAGTAGGAGGTGGCGGACAGGTCGGGGGTGGATTGGGCAAGGGTTTCCAGGGGCAAGCGCTCATTGTGTTCAGTTAACCTGGAGACCTGATTCATATCCTCTTAGTGACCAGGAAGGGGACTGTTCCTGATGGAAGTCCAAACAGCCAGTGAGCCAAAGGAAAAGATTACTTCTGTTTGAAAACAATGCTTAATATCCTTGTGGATGAACCGTGGACACTTTGAGCTGTGCTTCCTTACATGGGCTTCAGTAGAAATGTGACTTAAAGAGATATTGGTTGCGTTTGTGTTATTTATGTTGTAGAAGAGAACACACACACACACACACACACACGCACACACACACACACACACACACACGTCACTCATAACCCCACAGAGATAACTGCTTTGACTTTTTGATTTTTTTATGCTTGGATCTTTCGTTCTTAATTTAAAATAATTCTACCAATCAGAGATTCCTTTTACTACCATTTTGGTGTCATTATTTTTAAAAACAAAACTGTGGTTATTTTGATTTGCAGCTGCTGCTTCTTCCTGTAGTAACCAAGTGTTTTCCTTTAGCCACTGGATAATCTTCTACATCATTTCAAACAGGTACCTGATAGTCCATTGAATGGACTATAAGGATGAAAAAGAAACCTTTGTCACGGAGCATTTAGGTTATTTGCAACTTTAGACTTGTTTTCAAATAATGTTTATAATATTAAAAATAAAATTAAGCAAATAATTGTACAACCTGGAAACAAAATCATGATCACTGAATACCATGGTTATTCTTTTATGAGACAGAGCATGACATGGAAAAATCTCAGGAGGCCGACATCCCACTGGCTCTGCTTTTGAGGATGTAGTTTAGTCTCATCCTCTTGTTTTACACTATAGGGAACTGAGAGTCAACAAACCTGAACTACCTCTCCCAACCGCAGAACAAGCAAATCATAAAACCCGAAAGTCCCTGACTTGCTGTCTTGTGCCGTTTATTTGGTTAATATTGATTGATTGATTGATTGATTGAGACAGAGTCTTGCTCTGTCACCCAGGCTGGAGTGCAGTGGCGCAATCTCAGCTACTGCAACCTCCACCTCCCAGGTTCGAATGATTCTCCTGCCTCAGCCTCCCAAGTAGCAGGGATTACAGGCATGCGTCTCTACGCCTGGCTTATTTTTGTATTTTTAGTAGAGACGGGCTTTCCCCATTTTGGCCAGACTGGTCTCGAACTTCTGACTGCAGGTGATCCGCCCACCTCGGCCTCCCAAAGTGCTGGGATTACAGGCATGGGCCACCATGCTCAGCCTATTTGTTTAATATTTAAATCCAATATTCTTAGATCTAAAAATATAAATAAGTAACAAAAAAGGTGGGGATTGTTGCTGATAATAATTGCAACATCCTTTCTACCTGAGACTTATAGAATCATATTTCTGTTATTCAAATATATTTCCACTTATTTTAGAGATGATTCCCTGGAAAGATACCGTGTGTATTTGGTGGTGTCAACCTACACAATTTTGGTTTTAAATCTTTTCAATGCCTTTTTAAATTCATGCTGGCAGCTTTTTGCTAAAATGTTTTTACCTGTTGCTATTGCATTGTTCCATCCCCTTCCATTTTGGCTTCTATTTCTGTGAACTCTTGCCACCACATCATCACTCTGAGTCCTCAGGTTCACAGTGTTTATTATGGCTTGGACTCTTTTCATATTTAATAAAAGGGCCTGTTCATATCTTTCATCAGGTTTGCAATAATCTCAGTATCATGCACATCCCTGAGTCTAGCATCTGTTCTCCCTGACTTTGCAATTTTGAATTCCGCTATTGTAACCTTCAAAGTGGTCCATATCACACCAGTGTGAAGTCGAACAGATGCCATGGCACAATGCAACTGGCTTTACTCTCTTTATGTGCTCAACCTATTATGTGATAGATGTGACACAACCCTCCCTTCGCTCCCCTGTCACTTTTAGTAGTCTAAGCCTTCTGCTTTCTCATCATTGTATCTTCAAGGACTTCCAATTCCAGGAGAATGATTTAAAATCCTGTGAAAAAGAATCAGTGCTTCAAAACCCCTCTCTCTCATTCTTTTTAGGTCAATAGAAATGTTCATTTATCTGATTATTTGCAGCGCAAACACAATTATTCAGTGATGTTTTGAGCACATCATATCTTGCTAGTTTATTATTCCACAGTTTGCAATGACTCTTTGCAGAAGGAGGATCACAAATTAGATTAAGGAATATGTTTCATTTCCTTTGATCTAGGACACGGATAGGACTTCAGAGACTCCAGCAACTCTCCTTTGTCCTGCTTTTCAGACTCACATAATAGAACATCAATCTTGCAAAGGAGCTCTCTGCCAAAACCACTGAGTTTAATTTAATAGGCTACTTGATTAAGACTGGAAGTCTTTATCTTCCATCCTCCATTAATATATCAATCTAAAGCATGACTAAAAATGGGTACATTACTCATAAAGATAAATTTGTGGATGTACTCAGAAATGTCTCCTCTAGAATAATCAATAACAGATGTCCGATTATCTCATATTTTCGGGTTTAAAATGTGACTTTATTAATGTAATAACGAATTACAAGACAAACAGAAAAAAACCCAAACCAACCAACCCCCACCTACTTTCGTGATCTGATTCCAGGAACTGAGCTGAAGAAAGGTATTGTGAGGTGCTTTGGTGCCCTCTGGCGGGTAATCATCTGAACAACACAGATGTGTTTTAGTCGTGGTTCGTTTTGAAGGGTCCTTGGAAATCTGTTCCAATCGCCAAACTATAGGAGACAAAACAGAGCCTATGGGGACCAGTGACTGGCCCAAAGTTCCAGGAAATCGTTATCCTGTGTCAGTCATATTGAAACATTCTTGTTAAGGTTACTATATAAGTATATAATTATCATATATTTGAAATTGTTTTCAGAAAATATTATCAGAAAAATTCTTCCACAGAGTAATTTTGGTGTGGAATGATCTGACGTGTTTTATGGTAACTTTTAGACAATGAAATTTTATTTTAGAAGTGAATTATAGTCAGTTTAAATTCTTACTAAATTCTATGAAAGTTTTGAGAAAAATTATTCAATATATTATAGATAGAAAATGTAACATTGATAAAATAGAAAAATTGCCATGCTTTAACCAAACATCTGTTGAATGGAAGTTTTTTTTTTTTAACCATGGGGAAGGGAAAATACATCATATTATACTGTTGTATAAGACAAAACTTCTACACATATTCCTATAGCTCTATTTATCCATATGACTATAACGTGCATTTTCATGCAACTTAAAATATTAATAAATGTGAGTTTTCCAGAATATTTGGAGATTATAGGTTTTTTTCTTTCTTCTTTAATTTATATTCTTTGAGTATCTCTCCTGACTTGGGGCCATATTTGGTAGAATTCCATATTTTAATGCTAAACTTTTCTTCTGATACAATTTAAATTTCAGCAAGATTTAATCAAAACTACTACAAGCTTAAAAGCATACAGAATTGAATTATGGGTGTGTATACCAGTGGGTTAGAGTTGTTTTAATTTCTATTTTTCTTTCTCTTCCTGCCTCTTTAGGATGTTGAATTTTATCACTCATGTAGACAAGAGATCTAGGGAAAGAGGAGAAGGGAAGATATAAATCAAATTACACTTTGTAATCATCATTTAAAGATTCAAATTCAGACATGAAATCAATAGTTTAGAGAGGACATTTATGTTTAAATTGTAATGTAGCATCATCTGTCTCAAACTTGGTTTGGGGGATTTTTTTTTTTTTTTTTACATATTAAAACTTCAGATTATCTTCAAATGTTGCTTGATTTGATTCAAGCAGATTTGGCAACTAAAAAGTCCCAACAACAACAGCAAGAACATCTACATCTTGTTGAGAATGGACTAGGTGTGAGCCACTGCACTTGTCCTTCTCTATCTTGCATTCCCTGAAACCATATCAAAAGTGACACACATCATCATTTTATATATCCCTTAGAAAAAAGGTGCAACTAAAATATTGCTAAATGCTTTAATATCACATAGAGTTTCATTGTATATATATTGAAAGAGCTGTATTGGGCTTAGCTAGACATTGATTCTTTCATCATATATCACTCTTGTGCATGTATAAAAAGGTAGGTACACAGAAATTGAGGTATTTCTAAACTTTTTTGCATTCAATGTATCTTCACTGAATCACTCTGACTCAGAATTGTTGAGGTTCTTGATTCACTACCAATATTGTCTTCTGTGGATAACAGCACTTCTTAAAAGATGCCTATTATCTCCCATGCCACTGATACCTCTTCTGCAAGGCTTGGTGTGCCATGGTGCATTCTTGAGGTGTCAGCAGAAGGTTTCCAGAGAATAACCAGGACCCAAACTCCTTTCTCAAATGGTTCTGAGAACTTTGTTATTGCTGAAGATAATTAAAATTTCTCCATGGCAGAGCTCTGCTGCCCAATTACAAAAATAACATCAACAGATTAGTCTCCACAATCCCGAAGCAATCACTGCAGCTTTGATGATTTTGGTACAGGATGTGGTGAAAAATATTATGGAATTAATCTTCATTTGTTTTTCAGAAATCACAATCAGAACCCACTTAGATTTTATAAGTACTTTCGCACATTGTACGGTGTCTTGTGTATTTCTTTCACCTCCACGGGAAGTTGAGTTCCAGTCATGCTACCAGTGTTAACGGGTTTGTGCATGGACAGGCGACGATAGCTACATGTGGCTACACTCTTACCGATGGCAATGAAGATGCTGTAGATTGTAAGATGCACTTCCATTCACATAATTTTTCAAAGCAGTGAAGTATGATGTGTTACTCTTTAATTTCCATTATAACCTTGTGAGGTAGGTATTGCTTTCTCTAATTTACAGATGATTCAGTGAAATTATAGTACTAAAGGAAGATTTAAGAATACAGAGAACAGGGCCGGGCGCGGTGGCTCAAGCCTGTAATCCCAGCACTTTGGGAGGCCGAGACGGGCGGATCACGAGGTCATGAGATCGAGACCATCCTGGCTAACACTGTGAAACCCCGTCTCTACTAAAAAAATACAAAAAACTAGCCGGGCGAGGTGGCGGGCGCCTATAGTCCCAGCTACTCGGGAGGCTGAGGCAGGAGAATGGCGTAAACCCGGGAGGCGGAGCTTACAGTGAGCTGAGATCCGGCCACTGCACTCCATCCCGGGAGACAGAGCGAGACTCCATCTCAAAAAAAAAAAAAAAAAAAAAAAGAATACAGAGAACAGACTTTGTAAGAGGAATGGTTACCTTGAGTTAGTCCTTTTTAAGTAGTTAGAAGAAATGAGGAGTGATTGTTTCAGTTCATGGGACCTGGTATCAGGTATGTATCTTTTTTACAAAGAAGTAAATTTATCATATATATCGTCTTTAGAGGGGCCGAAAAAAAAAAAATACACAGGATACTGCAGAATGTGTAAAAGTACTGATAAGATGTAACCAACCTCTAGGTTTGATTTCTGAAAAACAAGTAGAGACACATTTCATAACATTTTTTCATTGTCTCCTGTACCAAAATCATCGAAGCTGCCATGATTGCTTCAGAATTGTGAAGACTGAACTTTTGATGTTATTTTTGTAACTGGGCAGCAGGGCTCCTCCATGGAGAAATTTTGATTATTTTCAGCAAAGATCTAAAAGCTTCTTCAGAGAGAAGTGCTTCACAGCAGGAACTGGTGGCTAAGAGATTAATCCTATCGAAACAAGAATGTGTCAACAAATTTTCCCAGGCGTGTGCCAAGAAACTGCCTAAGGAATTTAAGCTGCCTGCAAATTGTCAACATCTGGCCACAAAGGATACCTTTTATGAGAAAATCATGTTGTTATTCCATAAGGCAGTCATTACTTTATGTTGGCCACATTTCGCATGCAACTCACCCCTCTGTTGTTAAGGTGAAGACATTGGGTAGAAGTAATATCTTTTTGTCTCTATGGGGGGCAGAGGGGAGTGGGTACCCCTGGCATACAGTGAGTAGAGGCCAAGGATGTTGCTAAATATCTCGCAGTTCACAGGACAATCACTAGCCCTGTGTTCCCCGCCCCCAACAAGGAATGATCAGGCCCAAAATGTCAATAGTGTTGAGATTGAGACATCTTGGTCTAGCCCCTTATAGTGCTTCAGCTCCTACAAAATAGCGTCTCTTCTGGAAAGCCTGTTGAGTGCCTCTTCCATGAGCTGCCTGGCATCCTATACTCACTGCCTTCACAGAACTCATTATTCTGTTCTTGGACTCTATTATGTCCTTAGAAACTGGCATTGTGCTTGAATACATTACATTGGTTACAAATGAATGACAGAAATGTAATTAGAACTAGCTTAGGCAAAATAAAGAATCTCAGGAAATACTGAAAACCCTAGCTCCAGCAAGGTCAGAATCCATTTCCTCTTCAGCTTCTGCATCCTACCCTTCCACTTTTTTGGGAGCTTCAGTTTGATGGCAGAGCCTCAGTTGAGGGCATACATGTTTAGGAGAGTAATTAGTTATTTTTCTTTTATATTTACAACAGACAAGGTGAGAAAAGGTCTTTATATTGTTATAGGGAATTGCCAACAAGAATACAGAATAGTATAAGAACGTCTTTGGATCCATCACCTGGCGCCAGCAACCCTCAACTCATGGTTTATCCTGCATCATTCATATCGCCACCTGCTTCCTCCATCCTTCTCTAGCCCCTGGAGAAACTTTTATCTATAAAACTTGTTTCTGAAAGACAGGACTCTTAAAAATCACAATACCATTATCATACCTTAACAACGAGCAATATTTCCTTAGTAACATAAAATATCCAGCAATATTTACATTTCTATGCTTTTTAAAATTCATCCATTCATCCATTTATAATTTACAATTTTTTGGAGGCAAGAGTCAAATAAGGTTTATGTGTTACAATTGATTGATATATTCTTACGTCTCTTTTTAATCTACAGGCTTACCTCCCACCCCATCTCTCCCTTTTTTTCCCTTGTAATTTCCTCACTGAAAAACTGGTTATTTGTGCTCTAGTGTTTCCCAGAGTCTGAATCTTGTTGATTGCACCTCCATGGTGTGGTGTTGATTAATGAGCTTCTCTGTCCACTGTGTTTCTAGAAATTGGCAGTTACATTTAGAAGTCTGATCAGATTCGGATTCAGTCCCCTTGGCAGCACTATTCCACAGCGGGTGTCAGTACTTCTATCTTAAGCTTTGTAATGCCTGTCTCTTTTTGTGATATTAGTAACCATTTACCTGTACTTCATTAGAGATTGCAAAGTGGTGATATTCTAATCCTATCATTCCTTCTTAGTTAATTAGCCAGTATAATGTACAACAAGAACCCCCTGAGTCAACTCTTAAGTCCGTCTGAGGTTTAATTTGTATACGAATGGCAGAATAAAGGCCCAATTATTTTCTTCAAATAATAAGTTGAACTTTTTATCATTGTCCAGTGGTGACCAATAAGAATTACTTTTTTCATAGACTTGAACTTGTTGGATATGTTTTAATCCATCATATTTATCATCTTATTTATTTATCTGTGAGAGTCTCACTCCATCACCCAGGCTGAGTGCAGTGGTGCGATCACAGTTCACTGCAGACTTGATCCCAGGATCAAGCAATCCTCATCACAGTAGGTGGGGCTGCAGGCATGCACCACCATACCACACCATTTTTTGAGTCAGGATCTTGCTGTGTTGCCCAGGCTGGTCTCAGACTCATGGACTCAAACAATCCTCCCACTTTGGCCTTCCAAAGTACTGGGATTACAGGTATGAGCCTCCATGCCCAGCCATTGTATTTATTATTTTTATTATCATTAATGCTCAACTTAAATTGCCCCATCTGTGGTCAATGGGAATCTAGTCATGTCAGCTCCTGTGTCTTTTTTTTGTTTTCCTAATTTCAGCAGCTGTATGATTTTATTTCAAAAATGGATACTCTTTTTGTCATTAGTTTTACCTAGCAATATAAATTCATGGATTCATTTTCTCCTTTAATTTTTAAGATATATTTTTAGTTGAAATACAGCATATATTCAAAAAAGCACAGTTTATTAAAGTATATGTTGAATATGCATGGGACAATGACACTTGTATAACAACTATATCAAGAGACAGTTTTTATTACCAACACACTGTTTGCCCTTTCTGGTCATTTCCCCTTCAAAGATAACCACCACCTGACTTTTAGCCCCACAGATTCATTTTGCCTGTTTTTGACTTTATATAAATGAGATCACACAGTTTGTTCTTTTTAATGTCTGGTTTCTTTTACTCAGCTTTATGTTTGTGAAATTCATCCATGTTCTTCTGTGTAGTAATAGTTCATTCTCTATTATCAGATGTCACACCTCTTGGACAGATTCCCGACTTTCAAAAATCCTTTAAAAACATTTAGATTATGTGTTATATTTTGTTTTTAATTGACACCTAATAATTGTACATATCCATGGGATAGAGTGTGATATTTAAATTTAAAAATTATTTTCTCTTGTATTTCTCACATTTTAATTTTTTTTTGTTCTACTTTTTGATGATTTTTCTCAGCTTTATGTTTAAGTTCTCTTCTGTTCCCTGTAGGGTGTTTGTTTTGTTTTTCCTTTTTTTATTCCTGATGGTTTTGGTCTTTGTCTTTTATTCTATCGGCATTCTTAGGTAATTTCTAACTGGTTATTCACATTTCGATATTAGGGCTAAACAGCCATTTGGAAGCAACTGTTGGATGACTGGATGAAGAGCCAAGTTTTTATGATTACCTAATTGGTTCATAATAAACCACTCCAGGCTTAGTGTCATAAGACAACACTCATTGTTATTATCTGGCATGATGCCAAGGGTTGAATGAACTAAGCTAAGATGGTTCTCATTCAGGGTCCCTTATGTGGTTGCTGTAGGAATGTCTGGGACTAGGTCTTCTGGAAGCTTCTGGCTCCTGGGCCAGGAAGACTCAAATAGCTGGAAGCTGGAAGTGGTGGGGTTCTTCAGGCTTATCTCTGTTTGTGGTCTTTTCAGTGTGGCAGCTGCAGAATAGGTAGACTTTTTACATGGTAGCTCCAAAAGCATGTGTCTCAAGATAGACAGAAGCTGTAGGAATGACCTCTTCTTATCTAGCTTCAGAAATCATGCAACATCACTTTCTGTATAGCATGTAGTCAGTAGAAGTGAGCTACTAAAGCCAGCCCAAGTTCATAGGGAGCAAAATTGGACTCCACTTCATGATGGGATAAATTCCAAATAATTTGTAGGCATGTTTTAAAACCACTAGAGTCACGATCTGAAGATCTTTTCTACTTCTTTTTTTTCTCTTTGAAACAGAGTCCTCCTTTGTGGCCCAGGCTGGAGTGCAGTGGTCGATTTCGGCTCACTGCTACCTCCACTTCCCCGTTCAAGCAATTCTCCTGCCTCAGCCTCCTGAGTAGCAGAGACTACAGGCTTGTGCCACCACACCCAGCTAATTTTTGTATTTTTAGTAGAGATGGGGTTTTGCCATGTTGGCCCAGGCTGATCTCAAACTCTTGACCTCAGGTGATTTGCCCTCCTTGGCCTCCCAAATTGCTGGGATTCCAGGTGTGAACCACTGCACCCGGCCTACAGTTCTTTTCTTTAAGACTCTTGAGTTCTTCTTAAAATAAATTCTCCATTATACTAGGAGGCAGGTCAGAGTTGAATAGTTGTCTGCTAGTATACTTAATGAAGGAAGGAAGGAGATTGTTGCAGTTTGCTTGTGGCAGTGTCTCATGATTTACTGTACAAATTTTCATTTGATCTCCCCTTCTTCAACTGCATTGTTTTTTTTTTGTTTTTGTTTTTTTTTTTTTCCTTACTTGCATTCTCTGAATTCAGATTCCCTGGGAGCTCTGGTCTTTTGCTGCATGGAACCAGCTAGTTTAACTGTTCCAACTGATCCTCGTTTTCAGACATACAACTGTTTGATTTTTTGATACTTGGTTCCTGCAAACTTTGAGTCTTTCTGGGTGTTCTGGGAACCTTCCTTTGTCACTCTAGATTTACTGTCCATTCTTCTCCCCCTTGCTCTGGGCCTTGGAAGACTGACTATGTGGACTACACCATGGGCCTCCTTTATGTTCTGACCTTCAGGATTAGTAACAGTGCTGTGCTGAGCCATAATGGAGCCTGGGAATAAAGGAAAAATAATTAATAGTGATCCTGCCCAAATTGTGGTATTTTGTTCATCATGAATTTTTGCATCAATTTTGCTTTTAAAAAATGATGCAGTAAAATGTTTTCTTTTTTGAGATAAAGTCTCACTATTTTTCCCAGGTTGTCTTGAACTCCTGAGCTCCAGTGATCTTTCTGCCTCAGCCTCCTGAGTAGCTGGGACTACAGGTGTGCACAACTGCACCTGGCCATTAAAATATCTTTTATATTGATTACTGAGTCTTTTGGTCCCCCTATCTTTTACAAAGTGAGTGCTTCATTTACCTCACCCTAGTCCCAGCCCTGACATTTAACATATCACGTTGTGAGACTCTATGTCTTATTAAAATCATCTGGAGAATGATGGTTTTTGTCTGTCTTTATTTTTGTTTTATCAAGCACTCAGCCCCATTAGGCTGCAAGGTCTATTTCACCTTCTTCTTCCAATGTCAGTACAGACTTCAAAGAGGCCTGCCTCTGGCCGCCCAGGATTGGTTTGGGATGTGAGCATGGAATATGTTGTACAGTTCAGTTCTTGAGCCCTTTCCTCTGCTTCTTCGGGTGCGTTATACACATGTGCAGCTTGGGCTGATCCCAGGGCTTGGGTTGGTTCACATGCAGATTTCAGATTCCCCTCTCCAAAGTCTCTTCTCTCTGAGATTTCAACAAAACTCTCCAGCTCCCAGGTTCCCATTTACTGGTTTTCTGTCCAGAAAGATGGATTTTCACAGTTTTAGCTTCATGTGCTGGTGTGCACTTACACATAACAGGGGCTGCCCTTAGCAGAAGCTGGGAGAGACAAGAGAAAGGAAACAACAGAAACTCCCCCTCCCCATACTCTTTTCACAATGGGGACCCCCTTTTCTGTACCCCTCTCAGCATTGTTCACTACACTACAAAAATATTTGTTAAGTGCGTCACTTTCTTTGGCAGTGGCCTTCAAGGAATACAACCAAGAGCCCAAAGAGAGTTTAGCAGTGCTGCTCAAGTCATGCAGAGCATGGGTTCTTTGCATCAAAGTGGGCAGCTTATTATTTGTTTAGAGCCTAGAGTCCTTGCTAGGTTGTAAACTTGATGCCTGTGTTGTCATGGCTCTCTCTCTCTAATGCATGGCAGAAGGCTGGGCACAGAGTAGGCACAAAGCAAATATTTGCTAAACGTTAGAGAGACAGACTCCAGCACCGTAGCCATTTAAAGCTTGACTACAGCAAATTATGTTTCCAAGTTTTAAACATTCAGTAATAAGCTAATATTATATTATGCAAGTGTCTGTATTTGTCATGACAGAAACGGGTACCTCCGGTAGCTGGGTTGCCACAGGAATGGGCTGAGTCCTAGGGTGTGGGCATTTCACACTAACGCTGTAACTTGGCTCTGTGCTGTTCCTCTCTAGTCCAAGGCCCTAGGGGCTAACTTGTAGAAAGTAGACCCAACTGATGAGGAGTCTCAGAATACCATTCTGGTGCACACTGGGCAATGCTTATGTCTTCTTCTTCTATTAATAGATCTCTAAATCATCCAGGAGAGAGCTACTAGCACTCAAGGACCCCTGTGGAAGGTCTAGAAAACAAACTTCACTAAAAAGTTAGCAGTGTTCTTGTTGAGTATATTTTCCCCAAAATGTATTTTAGTTTACCTTTTGTTTATTCATTTAGTAAACACTGCTTAAAGTGTTTTGTGAGCAGCAATATTTAATACCCTTTTGAGGGATGAAAAAAAGGACCTATTAAAAAGATACAATCACTGCCCTGTCCTCCCTGCTTCTCCCCCAGCTAACATTCTTCTGGAGGCCAAAACCTATAACCTCCCTGTAGTACAAGTGCCTGAGAGGTCACCAATTCTCCATCATCCTCTCTGTTGCTCCTTCACATCACCCTTTTCACCCACCCATACCATCATCTTGTGCAGTCTTGCCCCTGCTAAGTTAGTGGCAGGCCATGTGACCTTGAGTACACCTGCTCCTGCCCCCCGGTTTGGAGTGGACCACAAGCGCTTACTGAATCCTAGCTGGTCAATTATATTCCTTCTGATAATTTTGACTTGGGGCCCGTTTCTGAATTGGCTAGGCTAACATCTGATGTGCATTCAGAGGTAGAAGCTGCCATTTTGAGCAGACTTTTGGGAGTTGGTGGCTAATTAGTAAGGGAAATGCACTGCTCTGTCTGCTACAGAAAGAAAAGGAAAACAGAATGCAGAGAGCATCCCAACAGAGTTTGCATCAGCCCCCGAGAGAGATGGAGAGAGAATCCTGCTTGGTTCCTAATGATGTCCCAGGTCCCCATCAGGCTGCTGTCCTCCTGCCCTTGGAGTCCACAAGATGCCCAGATTCTTTATGATAAAACTCCCAGTAGTGGCAACTTGAGGAGATTTCTAGGTTGTTTGCTTTCTTTTAACAACAAAATCCTCTTTCATTAAAATGACAAAACAGAAGGAAATGCAACCTAAATGCAAGTATAAGCAATAATGCAAAAGAAGAAATAAAAATAATTTTGATGGGTTAATTCAAAAGACAGGCATGTTCATTTTATACCATTTCTAATTTGCTGCTGTGCTGCTTCTCCTTACATTTCTAAGAATAAAAATTAAAAAATCAGTGTCCTGCAATTTTAAATTATTTTATTTCTGATTGGTGATTTTAATGAATTTAAACAGGTAGAAATATCTCTATTGCCACTTTGGTGATAGCTCTTAACATCTTTCATTTTTTTGGTCAAAAACCATTTCCTGGCAAGAATGTAACTTCAGATAATTATGGCTTTGCACTCTGAGTTTGCTTTTTAAGAGTTATTTTGATTTATGATGACTCAACATCTCAGTCTGTGGTTAACTTTTTTTTTTTTTTTTCCCAGGAGGCGGGTCTTTATGGATTAGCCAAGCTTTCTTTATTAAAAACATACAATTAAAAGAAATATGGTTTCATTTCTTACCTCAATCCGTTTTACTTCATTTGGGTTGTTCAGTATTAAGTTGTCCAACCATAAATTTCCCATCTCACTAAATTTATTTTATCAGGGCAGTGGATTATTTTCAAGGTTCATTTTCCTAGTTCCCTAAACAAGGATTAGAAAGAGGGTATTTTAAATTTCGCTTCTTCAGAAGCTATTCTTTGCTCTTTTCTCCACTTTAAGGGCATTTTTCCCCTTCAGGAGCACTCTCTAAAAGGAAAGTCACTGTCTTGTCCTAAGTGACAAAGACGCGTTTAGCATCTTCATCACTCACCTTAACCTGTCTAAACTTTCACATTGAATTTTTACCCCTATCTTGGTCCATCTGCTGCAAATTAAGTGGAAACACCTATCCCCTTTGCTTTTTCCGTTTCAAAGATAAATGATGTGAGGATTCTTATAATACATTCTGGCTAAAACCAGAAAGTCCACTTATATAGGATTGGGAAAGATCCCACTTCCTGTCTTCAGGAAGGAGGACAATTGCCCTGTTATCTAATCCCAGTGTTCTGACAGAGGCTGTCCCCAGCCTGAATAGAAAAGGAGACAAATTTGCTTCCCCTTCCTCCCCTCACCTTTTGGACTAGGATTCTTTGCTGACTTCTGTTATTGGTTCTTTCTGGTCTCCCAGCAAGTTGTCCTCTCCCCCTGGCCTCTTTTGTTGTCCTAGAATTCTTCCCAGCCACCTTCCCATGCTACAGAAGAACCTCTCCCTCCTTATTCTCATTCTGCCAGAAATCTTACTTCTACCGGAAAAATTTCAGATGATGGACAGGTGGAGCTTAGCCTGTATTTCCCCTGAGACAAGGGCTCCTGTGCAGTAGCTTACATGGAAAGTGTTCCCAGGGGACAAAAGTTGGGGTATTGGAGAAAGCGAAATGAAAAAGAGGAAAGGGCAATTCAGAGGTGTGCCCTGAGTTGGTACCCACATATCCTGGAATTTTCACTTAACTGAAAATCCTTTCTCAACTCACCCAGCCACAGCTATGCACCCTTAGATCTCTACTTCAGTATGATCACCTGCCTCTCTGGACTCTTAGCTTCTTAAGGGAAGAAAGCAGGTTTCTCCATTGTGCCCTTCCTACATGCTAAAGCACATGGCCCCATGTAAGCACTCAGAAACGACATATTTGTTCAATAAATGAATGCATGAAGAGGGCCCTCTCTTGCTGCTCCAATCACAACAATCATGTGACTGTGTATTCCTCCTCTATATATGCTGGTCCTGCCTACTCCTGTATGTAGTCATGTGAGCCATAGTGAGTGCATAAACGAATGCACAAAAATAATAGACTATGAAATGGTAATATTTTAAAAATATTAAATTGGTATGTTTTTAAATTTCTTTAGCTTATAATACCTCTCAGCTACCTGTACATAGAATCAATGGGTTTTGTTATTTCTGAAAAATAATACATATTCTTACTCCAGAGCAGAGAAGGCGATTTTGGTTTTGGTTCTCAGAGCTGACATTCTTGAGTCTTTAGCAATATAATGTCTTATCATCAGAAAGACATTTTCTAAATCTCAAAAGTTTCCCTTTACCCGTCAAGAGTCAGCCTGACTCAAATCAGAATTTAATTACAATGAGTGGATTCTGACCCTGGTTGTGTATCAGAATTACTTGGGGAGCCTTAAAAAATACTAATGCTTAGGTACTTCTACAGACTCTGATTCAATTATCTGGTCTGAGATGGAGTTCAGGTAATATTGCTTTTTTTTTTTTTTTTTTTTTTTAAATACTTCCTTGGTGATTCTAATGTGCAGCCTAACTGGAGAACACTTCTGTAAACTGTATTGTTTGAAGGCTGGATGAAACGACTTTTGATAAGACCCATTGCATGCAAGAAGGATAATAGAAGACCAGGGCAAGGAGATCAGACAGGAATGACTTGATTTCCTTGTGAGAGTTGAGTCCTGGTGAGGGGGTGGGAAAGGGCCAGTAGGAACACCCAGAAGTGTTGGGGGATTCCTGGTGTGGGTCTTAGGCATGGCTTCTCAGTTGTTTCACAGGAGACTCCCAAGCCACATAGGGAAGCCATGAATTCAACATGGTGCTAAGCATAGGGCTGCTGGGAATGTCTGAGGAATGTGACTAAATAGGTGGACCAGAAGGCTGCCCGACAGAGCGCATCATTCTTCAATTTGGTGCAGCAAAGGTAGCTGAGTGTTCCTGGGACCCAGGGGTGATGCAGAAGTTGTGGTAGACTGTTAACTGGATAGACCTGGAGTTGAGATGGGGAGATGCTGAGTGCAGGTGCCTCCTGCAAGAGGCTCTGGCAGGGACTGCTGAGTGCTACAGCGAGTGGCATCATGACACCCAAGAGACCAGGAGGGACCAGACCCTCACAGAGGACAGAGGCTCATCCACTGGAGACCAGCAAAAACCTGAACGTTATTTTTTGCCCGAAACTCCATCTGTCACTATCCTGAGTATAGGAATGCCTCCCTCTGCATTCAGGCATGACTCTGAGAGGAGTGGTACAGTTCTCATTGGGAGGTGGAATTTTGAGTGGAATTAATATTCATTCCAAATCAACTTAGGCCAGTACACACTGTTTTACACCATACTGAACTACTTTTAATTTTCACCTCTGTGTTTTTCTTCTGCTGTCATTGAAAGTAGCAGCAAGAGGGCTTTCTTACAGTAAAGAAAGCTATGTTTCTTGTGTGTTTAGATTGTGGTATGTAAATTTGTGATATGCTACAAAGAATATAAAGGATGAGTTTAAATATTGACAAGGTAGAGCTAAATAATTTCTCAGTACTGTTTCACATAAAGTAGCTTTTAGTACAACAGAATGATATTCAGTAGTAAAAAGGAGACTGCTTATTGCTGTACATGCAACAACATGAGTGGAATGCACAAACAATGAACAAAAGCAGCTGGACCCAAAAGAGTACATGTTGTATCAATCCACCAATATAAATTTGAGGAATAGGCAAACCAATCTACGGTCAATAGACAAACCAGTGTATGGGATTACAAGTCAGAGTATCAGCAATGGCTGCCGGTGGGGGTGTTGTTACTGAGTAAATGGTCCTTGAGGAAACTTTCTAGGGTGATGAGTAAGTTGTATATTTTGATCTGTGCAGTGGCCGTATAGATGTGTACATATGTGAAATGTAATTTAGTTGTCCAATTTGAAATTGTATATTTTACTGTATATAAATTATAATTCAAAAAATACTAAAAAAGATAGGAGGTAAATGAAGAAAACAGTTCTACTCATTTTTCACCCAAAGACTTGGGCTGAATTGTCAGAGCATAAAACCAAGTGTTGAAAAGCAAATGGGACAGATAGAAATATACGTGATGCTTAAAACCACCAATGTTTGACTCAGCCAGGCCCCTGAGTAGCAGAGAGAGAAGACAGAAAGTTTAGACATGAGCAATGAGGAAAATGTGTTTTACCAGAAGGCCCCTGGGCCTGCTCTGACAACTGCATTCTCTCTCTTGGAAATTTTTAGATCCCATTATATTACCACAGCATATTTCCAAAACTCTCCTCCTGGAATTGATTTGTCGAAAGACACACTGGCTCCTTTAAAATAAAAACTTAGCTGTCAACACATCCTAATGGTATTTTGGGGGAAGAAAGAATGGTGACATAAGGGGCCCAGGAAGATGTAGGGATCAGGCATGTGTACGTTCTGAGTCCTTGGGAAAGTTGCTTCATTTCATTGTCATGTAGTGGGAAGAGCATTGGTTTCAACATCAAAAACATCTGAGTTTAGCCACTGACTTCTCCATTTCCTATCTGGGTGATCTAAGAGAAGCCACTTGATTTTTCAGAACCTTTGTTTCTTCATCTATAAAAAGGAGATAATTCTTGTACAGATAATACTATGAATATGAAATTAGATCATATATAGGCACTTGGCATATGATAGACCCTAAACAAATGGGTATTTATTATTATTGTTCTTAAAGGACTGCAAAAAGCCATCTACTCAGATATCTCCCCATAGCAGTTATGCACCTTAGTTCACAGTTGCATTCTTTTGGGAGTGTCTTTCTACTCCTAACTCAAATGTTGTTTCCTATTGTTCCCACCCAGAAGTAATCCATGTTGTTCTTTGGTAAGATATGGGATTATAGCCATCATCAGGATAAGCCAGATTCTGCCTTTTGTCTCCCTTATTACCTGGTAAGATCTTAAAGGATAAGTTCCTTGTTCAACTGTGCATCCCACAGAGGTCCAGCAGTGTTTCATGTAGGTAAGCACCTAATGTTTGTGTAATTCGAAGGATATTTGTATTAGTCCATTCTTGCGTTGCTATAAAGAACTACCTGAGACTGGGTAATTTATAAAGAGAAGAGATTTAATTGGTTCATGGTTCCACAGGCTGTACAGGAAGTATGCTTAGGGAGGCCTCAGGAAACTTATAATCACGGTGGAAGGCAAAGGGGAAGCAAGCACATCCTACATAGCTGGAGCAGGAGGAAAAGAAAGAGAAGGGGGAGGTGCTACACACTTTTAAACAACCAGATCTCATGAGAACTCACCCACTGTCATGAGAACAGCAAGGGGGAATTCTGCCCCCATGACCCAATCACCTCCTCACCAGGCCCCTCCCCCAACATTGGTGATTATAATTTGATGTAAGATTTGAGCTGGGACACAAATATGGGGTAAGTGAAATAATGAATGAATGTGAAATCTGGTATTATTAACTGAACTCTCATCCAACTTATTATAAACAAATGATATGAATCTTAATCTGTTATGTAAATATACATGTGATAATACATTGTTTATCATTAATGTACAGAAAATAGTTGTTTTGTACTTAGATGAATGTTGCTTTAATTTTTATATGAATATCTGAAAAATTCAGTTTCATGGAAGTTTTTGTATGATATTTATTTGTAAAACATCTCTTTTCTTTTTCTTATTTGTATAGCAGTGTCTTGAAAGAAAATAGGACAATTGTAATTATTTTGGAAACATTAATTCTGGAAATAGAGTTTTTGTTATTTTGATTATAAGAGTAAGTTTTAAGAGATTGTTAGTATTATATGATGGCAGGCATACTATGGGTAAATGTCCTTGGTGAAATATAACAAAAATTCAGTTGCTTTATGTTAGTGATTATAGGAAAAATAATCCTTTCTTTGATTCTCTATGTTATCTAGGAATCCATTTCATTTGAGTAACACTAGCCACAAAAATAAAATGTAGAAAAATTTTGAAGGCAAATTTGAATTTTGGAATTGGAATCACTCTTCACAATGAAAATTGGCCGAAATAGTCAAATATGATTATCCATCACTGTCACTGTCTCAACTTTCCATTGGTTTACATTCTTTTGTGTATGAGACAGCATCTTTCTTTGTCACTCAGGCTGGAGTGCAGTCGTGCAATTATGGCTCACTGCAGCCTTGACCTCCTGGGCTCAATCCTCCCACCTCAGCTCCTCCACCATTGAGTAGCTGGGACTACAGGCTCATGTCACCATGCCCAGCTAATTTGAAAAAATTTTTTGTACAAACAGGATCTTGCTATGTTGCCCAGTTTGGTCTCCAACTCCTGGCCTCAAGTAATCCTCCTGCCTGGGCTTCCCAAAGTACTGGGATTACAGACATAAGCACTGTGCCTGGCCTACAATCAATTATTATTGTGAAGTTGACTTTGCTTCTAAATCAGAAAGAGGCATCTGAGACAAGCTGAAGTAACTTCTAGCTCTATCCCAGCAAATGAGTAAAGAGCCACAAACAAAAACAGACAGTCATTCACCCAGCAAAGAAGAACCACATGTGGTCAAAATAAAGTTTCAGCATTTAAATTATGATGGAAGTTGACAGTTATTGCTTCCATATGTGAGAAGCATGCAATTTTTTAAAAGCTTGGCAATAATTATTATTGCAGGTTCTGGAAGTTTTTTGCAAGGACAGACTAGGAAGGCTTCTCGGGCGTTGAAACTAGACTGAAAAGCCTTACCTTGCTCAGGTAAACTGCTACTCCTTAAAGCAGAAGGTAAAATGTAACTCAAATAATTGTAAGCTCTTTTGTGGATCATTTCAAAGACCAGATACAGACATTTAGTTACCTGCTAAAATGCCCACATGTCTCTCTGGGTGATCCCTATGGTGATTACTTTTAAAGGAAATCTTCCCTCTAAACCTTGGGGTATTTTACAGATGGGTCCCCAGGAATGCAAACAATTTCCTGGAACTGTCTTGAGAAATCTGAGGTTCTACTTGATAAAGGCAAGGATTCTACTCACATAAAGGCAATTTCTAGCTTGAAATTTTATTTGAATTGATCAGCTATGAGTTGTCTGCGGTGTTCTCACAGTACCAAGTCACAGGAGAGTCTCTTACCTACTGAGAAAGTGACTGGGTTCCCTGGAAAGTTCTAGCTGAACATATTCTGCTGGATTCCTGCCCCACAAGTGCACGGACCTTTCAGGGTGGTGTGTTGGCAAAAGTATGAGCATGGAAGAAAGAAGATTCAGATCGTGGTTCTCTTAGTCTCTTTAATTTGCAGAGTTGAGCTTTACAAAGCATCCATGTCTTCATTTCCTTTGCCATTAAAAGGAGATAACAAGATTAATTTTGAATTTCTGTTTTCCAGCCACAGTATTTACTAGCCAAGCCATTTTGTGCAAATCACATTTGAATATTTCTCATCTGAAAAATGAAAGTAGAAATGGCATATATAGTCGATGGTAGAATTCTGATATATGTGAACATGTTATATAAAGCATAAAGCAAGGCATTGATTTTGTCTTAGTGTAGCATCAGTGAGGCCAGCACACAATCCAGTTGTCCTCCTCTGCAATCCCTTTGCCCACTCCTGAAGAGCATTAATGCCTAAGTTTCATCCTCAGGTTAGTGGGATTTTTGCAAGAAGAAATAATACGGGAGTTAGGATGAACCACATTAAAACAACAATCACTTAGATGGTCTGTTTGGAACCCAATGGTGCAGTCATAATAATCCAGAATGTTTAGAGGAGTTTTTGTAATAGAAACCACGTATATACATGTCTAGAATCAAACTTCTGTTTTCCAGAAGTTTGGCTGCTTCTGACTTACCCGCCCTTTCCCCAAGGTACAGTAGAAACCACGTTATTCCTTTTCTGAAGTTTTCATTTTCAAAAACTAGAACCACAAATTAGAATGTATAAGCAGAACTTCCAAACCAGCACCAAATACAAACTTTGTTTAGCATGAAATACAAACATTGGAACCCAGTCACATGCTATTTGGAACAGGGGAGGGAAAATGATCATTTTTAAATTCTGGCTATTAACATTTCAGTATCAGTTTTTACAAATGTAATTTTTTAAATTTCAAAAATATTTTTATCATTATTTTTTGTGATTTTTAGTTTTAAAAATATAGACTTTATCTTTGCAAGCAGTTTAACATTCATGGCAAAATTGAGAGGAATGTGCCAGAGGCCTCTCATATATGCCCTGCTTCCATGTATGCACAGGCTCCCTCACTATCAACTGCCTGTACCAGAGTCATCCATTTGTTACAAGCCATGAACCTACACTGACATATCATTATCCTCTGAAGTCCGTGGGGTTCACTCTTGGTGTTGCACATTCTATGGGTTTAGACAAATATATAATGACACGTATCCATCATTGTAATAGCATACAAGATAGTTTCACTGCCATTAAATCCTCTGTGCTCCACCTATTCATCCCTTCCTTTCTCCTAATCCCTGACAACCACTGATCTTTTTACTGTCTCCATAGTTGTGCCTTTTCCACAATATCATATGTTGGGAATCATAGAGTGCGTGGTCTTCAGAACTGGCTTCTTTCACTTTCATTCATGTTTCCTCCATGTCTTTTCATGGCTTGACAATTCATTTCTTTTTATCAATGCATAATATTCCATTGTCTGGATTTACCACAACAAATGTAATTATTATTCCATCCTTGAATGATGGAGTTTATTGACATTATGTGAAAATATATTCTATCATATCTTATCAAAATTTTCAAATGTGCTGAGAAAAATTTCTTGGATTTTCTGTTTCCCACAAATGTATTATCATAATTTTTCTTATATATGGATATTCTTTTCTTCCATTCAGTTTTAAATTTCTTATTTCCAAATGTATTCTCTCTTCTCTTCTGGAGCATGGGAGTCTAATATTGGGCTCCAGCTTCCTGTCTGTAAATTGAGCAATGTAGCTCCTTGGAGATGAGTTCTGAAGCGGCGGCTATTGCACAGACCACAAACATTATGACTCTATCATGCCCTGGAAGTATGTTTCACACACCTACGAAAGTGCCTAGAGACCCTAGTACTACAGGCATAAGGAGACATGAATGCTGATTTTGTGTGTTCAGTCAACAAAGGGGTCTGATTTCTTTCCACTTGCTGACGCCTTGGGCTGCCAGGGAACATAGATTACTTGCTCCATAAGCTAACAACTCCTCATGGAAAAATATGCAGGTAATTTTAGACTGGAATCCAACCCAATCTAAAATCACTTGTGGATATTAACTAATTTATCATGATTTTCAAATGACTCCAGTGTGACAAAACTATTGGAAAACTTCATTCATTGTTAGAAGGGTGTTTGATATTGTATTAACACTAGGGAAAGCCAAACTGCTACTTGAATATAAACACAGCCAACAAAGAATCTCTGAATTTAAAGGTCTAGTGGGAAATTGATCAAATAAGTGTCTTCATATAATTATATATGAAATATTCCACTAGTCCTTAGACCTAGGTGGTCCTCCTCTCCACATCAACCAGGAAAAGTAGTGAAAGCATTAAACTTGGCCTTGAAAAGCTGCTGTCCTTCTCCAGCTGTATGACTTTGTGGCAGGGCACAAAGTCTCCCTCTCCAACCTCTGTATCTGTTTCGTCTCCTCCTGCCTGTGTGCCTTGCCCCAAGTCCCTGCCCCATCCCAACCTCCTCTCCTTTAAGTTTCCTCTATGTCTTTTCATGGCTTGATAGCTCATTTCAACCCCATGATCTCTGTAGTCCTCAGGGAGAAAGACCACAGCCTTGTGCTAAGAATGGAGTGGAGGAAACCCAGAACTGCTCCCAGGAGACTGATGAACAGGCCACTGAAGTGGGAGGGGCGAGGTGGGGCTCAGGAAAAATAAATCTAGGTCAAAGAAAAGAGGAAAAACCATGTATCTCTGAAGAAAAATACTTTTAATTAAGATTTGTTTGGCATGTATCGTTCTGAATTGGCATTTTTTTCCTCTCTGGGGTTTTATCCAATGCTAGGAAATTGAGCCTCTCCAATCCTGACTTAGATGTCCAAACTACTAGCATAAGTAATCCCATTTTTTCCAAAAATGTGATATGACTGCATCATATTATCTTTTGGAAGTTTTTCATTTGTGACTAGCTGCTTGCATTTATATATTTTTTCTGGCATTCTGCCTAGAAACTTATCCATTATACAGAAAACGTTAAAGAATGATGACAAAACTAGATTTGGAAAGTATTCTCTCAGTTGAGTTAAAGGGAAATATTTTTCTTGTGATTCTGGAAGTCGCCAAAGCTGGTTTAGATTCCACTGCACAAGCTTTAGTTCTCGCTTTAACTGAACACTGGTGAATATCAATGTTTAGAAATCTACTATAAAGTTCAAAAGAATGTGGCTTTCAAAAGTGAACTGAGTCTGTTTAATGAAGTGTGTGCTACCTGGAGTTTTTCCTTCATTAACAGAGAGAAAACCAAAGATTTGGTAATATTGACTATCAACAACATAAATTCATATTCTAGATCAGTAATTCAAAACTCTTTTGTTTTTCATACTATTTCAGGGGTGGAAAACCATATGAATCCTCATTCTACCAATAAGAACCACAACTACAAAATAAATCTAAAAGACCACTAGCAAAATAATAAGGGTAGTACTACTTTTCAGACACTGTAGGAGGTTTTGATTAAGTGCAGTAATAAATTTATGTTGGATAATAAAACATAGACATTGCCATCTAATAAACCTTTGCTAATTTTAGGAAACCAGCCTGTGAACTAAACACAAGGCCCTCTGACCACCAGACAGGCTCCCCTAGCCTGCAGGGAAAGCTACCTGATGAAGGACGAGGGCTTTGGAGCCAGGCCTGGGTTCCATTCACACCTCTGCCAGTTGGTAACTGTGGTTCCTGGGGGGAAGTGATGCAGCTTCTCTAAGTCCAGTTTCCATCTGAGAGGATGATGATGATGGCTAATATATAATGTGCTGTGCTTTGTACATGCTACAGAGTAGTTCCTATTAGCTTGGGAAATGGCTACTAGAGACAAGAAATACTCTGTTTTATAAAGATAATAACAAAAAGAGAGCTGCTAAGCAACTTTTTTAGGGATCATAAAGAAGCATGTGAGCTGGCTCTGCCACCCCAACCATCGTGGGACCACCGTTCTCCCCAGAAGTCTATATAAGCAGGAAACAAAAAGATCCAGGGACTCATTCAAGAGAGGAGTTGAGAATCCAGTATTTATAGTGAGCCATTACTTTCTCCCTTCCTGTGAATGTGTCTTCTCCCACAGACAAGTGGAGGCTCCAAGAGAATCTCTTAAAGTTATTAGAGAAGCCCCTCACATGGAGCCCTGGTCTGTTGTACATCTGCTTAGATAGCAGGCTGGCTGGTCTTCCGCCTGAATCTTTGATCAAAGGGAGAAGAGAAAGAGAGGGAGATAGCTTGGCTGGCAAAGGTGAATGAGTTTTCAGTTGGTCCATCGGACACTGTGGAAGGTACTTGGGCTTAGGCCACCTTGCAGGGACCCCACCCCAAAAGCAAGATGCTGGAGGGTGGATGGCCAGGGTGAGAGGGGGCAGGGCTCAGCAGGGGTCAGGGTGGAGCCTATCTCCATTATCAGAGAACTGTGCAATCAGGAAGCTCCAGTGCTCTGGGAAGTATGCTGCCTTCTAGAGAGTATGACAGCCAACAGGTATGGAGCACTACCAGCTGGGTTAGAGAAAAGTGCTCCTCTCTAAAGCACTGGAAGATAAATAAAGTGGAGTGACGTAAAAGAAAAAGTGCCTCACACCTGTAATCTCAGCACTTTGGGAGGCTGAGGCAGGTGGATCACAAGGACAGGAGTTCAAGACCAGTCTGACTAATATGGTAAAACCCCTATCTCTACTAAAAAAATACAAAAATTACTCAGGCATGGTGGCACACACCTGTAGTTCCAGCTACTTGGGACGATGAGGCAGGAGAATTGCTTGACCCTGTGAGGCAGAGGTTGCAGTGAGCCGAGATTGTGCCACTGCACTCCAGCCTGGGCGAGAGAATGAGATTCCATCTCAAAAAAAAAAAAAAAAAAAAAAAAAGAAAGAAAGAAAGAAAAGAAAAAAACCCTTTTCTTCTTCACTTTGAGTACCATAAGCCAAGGGAAGAAATGAGCATTACAGTGAATGTAAAACTGTGTTTTTAAAATTGATCTGGTCTAAGTAAGGCTTTTAAATTTGAGTATCTACAAATGATCCCAAATCAATGGGATTGCTCCAAAATACAGCAAAAGAAAAGTTTGATATAGCACACAAGGAAGATAGCCTATGAAGAGAAAGGAAAACTTTTCATGTTTGTATTCCACTGAGTTCAGACACAGTTACACATGTGTTACCCTATTTTACCTTTACAAGAATTCTGTGAGCTAGATGTTATCTCCACTTCACAGATGTTAAGACTGAGGCACTGAGGGAGGCCCAAGATGGGCCTCAAGATGGCCAGGGAGAGGGATGCCTGACTCCAGAGCTGAAGCCCTAAACCAGAAGCCTGGATTGGTGGTTGAGAATAAGAATTAAGAACCACAAAGGTAAAGCATTTTGATCCTGATAGTTTTTAATGTGGTGGAACACTTTCATGAGGCCTGGGATCCATTCACATCTCTGCCACTTGATAACTGTGGTTCCTTGGGGGAAGTGATGCAGCTTCTCTAAGTCCAATTTCCATCTGAGATGATGATGATGATGGCTAATATGTAATGTGCTGTGCGACAGAACGAGACTCATCTCAAAAAAATAAAAGAAAGAAAAGAAAAAAACCCTTTTCTTCCTCACCTTGAGTGCCATAAACCAAGGGAAGAAATGAGCATTACAGTGAATTAAAACTGTGTCTGGGATAATGCATGTGTGACTGTGTCTAAACTCAGTGGAATACAAACATGAAAAGTTTTCCTTTCTCATCATAGGCTGTCTTCCTTGTGTGCTATATCAAAGTTTTCTTTTACTGTATTTTGGAGTGACCCCATTCATTTGGGATCATTTGCAGATACTCAAATGTAAGAGCCTTACCTAGACCAGCCCCAGAGGTCTTGATTTGGTCAGTGGGGAAGGGGTCAGAGAATTTGCGTATCTAACAAGTCCCCAGCTGAGGCCGATGTACTTTGAGAAATCTGGGGGTCTTCAATGAGTTAATTTATGTGACGAAAGTGCTTCTGAGAGAACCTAGCACACAGCAAGTGTTTTGTAAATGTTAGCTGTTATTAGCCTTGTCTGTTGTCCTCATGAAACAGGCCTCATGGCTGTTTATAGGCAGACCCCCTTGAATAAATAATTTATTCTTAGAGGAATATATCCTTTCATTCTCCAGCCTTGCAGAGTAGGACTGGAAGATCTTAGAACATTGCAGGCCTTCAGTAAATGGTATAAGTTGCTATTGATGTAGCAATTTTTATTATTATGTGGTAGAGCCCTTCAGAAACCCATTCTAAATTAAAAAGGTTCATTGTCCAGAAAATGTTTAAAACTAGGGGTGTCCAACATTGTCATGTCCACTCATAGTTGTTATTTTGGTGGATCAAGAAGAGCCTCCAGGAAAAGTGAGTTTGTGGAGCATATTTGTAAAAGAAAAAGAAATGAGACAAATCTCTTGGAAGAGTCAGCTAAGGTCTGAGCTAGGAGCAGTTCCATGAAACAATTAAGGGTGGCAGGGGAAGATTTGTGGACATTTAAATGTGAAAAAAGGCATAGAGAGTATTTACTTAGTCAAAACAAAGCAACAGAGCCCAGATTGGTTTTGCCAAAATAACTGGATGAAAAATGATCCACCCATTGTTTTGGGCTAGACAGTACCAAATAACTGGTTTGACGTATTTCTTTTTCCCACTGCTCTGATCAAAATTTGGTTGAGTAGACACAACCTAAATCACAGAGCAGTGAGAATACCAGGAGGATAATTTTACAGATGCTGCTATTGGTCCTAACAATAATGACAGTAACTTGAATTTGTATAACCCCTTAAAAAATTTGTTTTCACATAAATGATCTCATTTGGTTGAGGCTGATTTCAATTTGTGTTCTTCAGTAATTCACTGTTACATATCCTTGAGGAGAACATGGCTGCAGGGAAAAATAGTTAATCTTGGTGGTTTTGAAGGAACTCATACAATCTCTAAGTCTGGCTTTTACTCTCCCATTTGCAGGGATCTGGGTAAAACATTTTTAATGTCAGAATATTTTCTTATAATCTGTTTTTGTTCTACCACATTAATTAGTTAAAATCTCCTAAAGTGAATAGTATCCACATAGACTAGTTAGATTAAAAATAAAACAGGAAACTCCATATCTTCAGTTAAGTTACTTAACTGCCCTAGGTATGTTTCAATGTTCTAAACTAAATTATAGGGATTAGAATTAATTCATGGGGTATTCCAGTGGGTTTCAAACTTAAGCTGAATCAGAATCACCTGGAGGACCACTTAAAACAGATAGCTCTGCCCCAGCCCCAGAGGTCTTGATTTGGTCAGTGGGGAAGGGGTCAGAGAATTTGCATATCTAACAAGCCCCCAGGTGAGGCTGATGTACTTTGAGAAATCTGGGGGTCTTCAATGAGTTAATTTATGTGACGAAAGTGCTTCTGAGAGAACCTAGCACACAGCAAGTGTTTTGTAAATGTTAGCTGTTATTAGCCTTGTCTGTTGTCCTCATCATTGTTGCAGTTCTCTTAGTCATCATCATCACCATCATGGAGTAGATGATAATGCAATGAGTCAATAGCAGAGTCCCCAAACTCTCACAGTTAAAATAATGCAATAACACAGTGGAGACTGTATCAGCATTCCTCGGCAATTACCATGGAAGGAATTAAACTAGGTATCCATGGCAGGCCTCTCTGTAGGCATCTCAGCCTGGCTTCACCATGTAGTTGTGGGAATAAATAAAGCCCAAACAAATGAGAAAATCAGAGGCCATTTATTCTGACGTTGCTATAGCAAGGGAGTTGGCCATTGTCACTTGTGTTTTGGCAAGGACACAAAGGCAGGCAAAGGAGTGGTAAAACTTAAAGTGGAAAAAATGGAGAGTTTAGATATGCCCCAGTTGGAGACTGTTCACATAGTTTGGCTGTAGGAAGGCTAACTAAAAGAGGGGCATCCTATGTGATTGGTTAGAGATGCAAATTTGGTTTTCTTTGGTTGGTCCTAAGTCGAAAGAGGGGACAAAGACTAGAGAAGCTGCCAGTTGTAAATTAAATCCTGGCTACTTCAGGACAATTGTTACGGGAGTTGTGGCTTAGTTTCTGGGATTGTCACTAGACATAGCAATCTGATTTCCCGCATGTCTGACTTGTAGCAGGCTGATTTGGGCTGTTCATTATAGGTAAGGGGGTTGGTTCCTGGGAAGCTTGCTGCAGGTTGTGAGTGAAAGTTTAACTTTTATATCTAGCCTGGCCGTTGTCCATTTGTATATTTAGTCTTTCACAGTGCAGAGACAATCTATAGAGAGAGGAAGTTCTGACTGCACCAACCAGTGGTCCAACTCATGTGGTACTTACAGCCCTTATGACAGCTCATAGAGTGACTCATTTTTGCATCATCTATCACTAGCCCAGTTAGTATTAGTCTATCCAAAAAAAGCAATCCATTCTTGGCACACTGGCAAGTTGTCTTTGTTTTCTGCTGCTATAACAATACCAGAGACTGGGTAATATACAAAGAAGATAAATTTATTTCTCACAGTTCTGAAGGCCTGGAAGTTCAAGAACATGGTGCCAGCATTTGGTATGGACTTTTGTGCTGCTATATTTGATGGTAGAAGGGCAAACATGCACTCAAGACAAAAAGAGGAAATTGGTTTGAACTCATTCTTTTATCAGGAGCCCTCTCCCGTGATAACTAGCCCATTTTCACAATAATGCTTTATCCACTCATGATGGCAGAGCCCTCATGACCTAATCACTCCTTAAATGCCCCAGTTTCCAATAGTGTTATACTGGCAATTACATTTCAACATGAATTTTGGAGGGAATATTCAAACTACAGCACAAGTCAAGACTCTGAGCCAACTAAAACCAAGGAACAGATTCTATAATTTACTGAATTATAAGCTAATGCTTTGTGACAAGCCTCTTGCTGGCCATGCAGCCATCTTTCTATGGGAAACAGCCTAATCTCATTGTAGTTTACAATTAACTTATGATTTTTTTTTTGTGCAACTTCTTTATGCCACCAAACCAGGACCAGAAGTAATAATGCCAATTATAACTCAAAATTGTTGTGTTTTCCTTGTATACTAAGCTAAAGTGTGCAAAAGTGTTTTATATATGTCATCTCACTTAATCTCCACAGAAGTGCTCTAAGGTGGGTAGTATCATTATTGTACTAATGAGTTTCAAATTCAGCAGGTCTGGGATTGGGCAGTCTGAGAACTTGGGTTTCTATGTTCCCAGTTCATGCTGGTGCTACTAATCTTGGGGTTCTACTTTGAGACCATGTTTCTCGAGGGCAGATGGACAAATATATACATAATTAGAAATTGTGATGAATTTTACAAATAAAAGAAAGTGCTCAAATTCTATTGGGCAGTCATGAAAGGCTTCTCTGAATAAGTGACTTCTTATCTACTTCCTCTTTCTATAGCGCTTAGCTAACCGATGACTCTTTACTGAAACTCCATACTGTCATATGCAAAGCATATACTGTATCTATCTGATAAAGGACTTGTAACCAGAACATATATAGAACCCTCAAAACAACAGAATCAAAAATGGGCAAAAGATTTGAACACAGATTGGATCAAAGAAGACGTACAAATGGAAAATAATCCCATGAAGAGATCCTCAACACCATTAACCATTAAGGAATTAAATTAAAGCAGCAGTAGATACCACTACTCATCTATTACAATGGCTGCATGAAAGATTCACCACACCAAGTGATGGTAAGGATATGGAGGAACTGAAACTCTCATATGCTACTGTTCGGAAAGTAAAATGATATTACCACTTTGGAATATAGGTTTTTTAGTGTCTTAAGAAACTTAACATGTATGATCCAGCCATTCAATTGCTAGATATTTCCCAAGAGAAGAGAAAGCATACATCCATATAAAGACTTAACACGTGAATGTTCATAGCAGCTTTATTTATAATAGGCCAAAACTAGAACAACCCCAATGTCCATCAACAAATGAATGAATAAAATAATTGTGATATATTTATACTATGAACTACTACCAAGAAATAAAGCAATAAACTATTGATATATATTGCAATATGGATAAATCTCAAAATAATTATGCTGATTGGAGGAATCGAGGTAAGGGTACATACTGTATGAATTTATCTGTATGAATTTCTCAAACACTGCAAAGTAATCTGTGATGACAGGAAGTATATTGGTGGATGCCTAGGAAGGGGAGAGAGGGAGGGAGCAAAGGAAATTGGAAATGAAGGATTGAAAGGAACACAGGAAACTTGCAGGTGATAGACATGTTTATTATCTTGATGTGGCGATTGTTTCACAAGTATGTATATTTATCAAAACTTATCAAATTGCATTCTTTAAACGTGTAGTTTATGTCAATTATACCTCATGCTTTAATAAATATTTAAACATGTGTAGTATATTGTATGTCAGTTATACCTCATGCTTTAAAACAGGCATTACCACAACACTATATTCATTTATAGTAATAAATGAGTATAGTAATTACTATAAATGTAATTTATAGTAATAAAACTGTTTCAAAAAGTTAGAAAATATGGCACTTTCTATCTCAGAGTGGAAAGAGCTTCTGAAGCATAAGTGCAGGAAAAAAAAAACATGAGAAAAGGTTAATAGATTTAATGAAATGAAAATTTAAAATTAAACAACATGGAAAACTAAATGAAAAAGGACAAGTTGGTAAAATATTTAGTGATATGTCCAGACATATCTGCTTATAATTTTTAATGCATAAAGAATTTTTACAAAGTAGTTGGTATGAGAACATACCCACTGAATAATGGGCACAGAACGTTTAATAGGCAGCTTGTAAAAGGAGAGATACAAATGGTTAAGAAACATCTAGAAGTTTTTATTTTTTAAACAAATCACACAAAAGCAAATTATAACTGAGTAGAAAGATGGCACTCTCTATCTAGTTAATTGACATGGATTTTAAAAAACATACAACCCAGTGTTGCAAATGGTGACAAGAGAATAAACAGTCTCCTACCCTACTCTGCTAATGGAGGGGCAAACATGTAACCCTTTTGGGGGGCAATTTGGTGACATGTATTAAAAACCCCAATCCTTTGAGACATAAATTCCATCCATAGTAATCTATCCAAAGAAAATATTACTAATGTATAAAAAAATGTTTTACACAATTTGCAGCTAGATTCAACCACAACTAAATGATTTTTTGAACATACTTCTGAGTATTCTTCTGGCTATATCACATTAGTGTTCCTCTAATATAGTCCTTACCAGCTAAGAATTTGCATTCTAAAACTAAAGGAGAACTACAAAACACTGATGAAAGAAATCATAGTTGAAACAAAAATGGAAAAATAGCCCATACCCATGGATTGGGAGAATCTGTATCATCAAAATAGCTATACTGCATAAGGCAATCTACATATTCAACACAACTCTCATCAAATGACCAAAGTTATTCTTCACAGAATTAGAAAAAAAGAATTCTAAAATTAATAGAATTACTTAATTCTAAATTAATACCTGCAGCATTGTACAATAATAACTAGAAAAGGCAGTATACTTCACTGATGCTTGTCTGGTAATATCACTTCTGTGTTATAATGGAAGTTTTCTTGTGATGTATGAAACTTGTGTTTTTTATATATAAATGAGTGTAGTTAGTGTTGTGGTAATGCCTGTTTTTATCTGTAAATAGTTAAGTATGTACACGGGGCACTACTTCTGATTTATTGCAGTGTTTAGTCCTAGTTTTAATTTTTATTCTTAAAGCATTCAGTTTTGCTTTCAATTTTATGTACCTTAGTTCTGAGTTAGACCTGCAGGTGGGTACAGATAGTTCATATTTATGTTCACATTTTGGGAACCAAAAAAGAGTTCAATTAGGCAAAGCAGTCCTAAGCAAAAAGAATAAAGCTGGAAGCATCACCTTACCTGATTTCAAATTATACTAACAGGCTTTAGTAACCAAAACAGGATGGGTACTGGTATAAAAATAGACATATAGATAAATGGAACAGAATAGAGAATACAGAAATAAAGCCACATACATACAACCAACTGATCTTTGACAAAGCTGACAAAAAATACAGTGGGAAAAGGATACCCTTTTCAATAAATGGGAAAACTGCACTGTCATATACAGAAGAGTGAAACTGGACCCCCGTCTTTCACCACGTAAAAATTAACTCAAGATGGATTAAAGACTTGAATATAAGACCTGTAACTATTAAAGTGCTGGAAGAAAACCTAGGAACAACTCTTCCGGACATTGGCCTAAGAAAGAATTTATGACAAAGACCTAAAAAAAAAAGCAGCAAAAACAAAAATTGACAAATGGAGCTTAAACTAAAAAGCTTCTACCCAGAAAAAAAAAGACAACCTGCAGAATGGAAGAAAATGGAAGAAAAGACAACTCCATTAAAAAGTGGGCAAAGGACAGGAGCAGACATTTTTCAAAAGAACACATGCAAATGGTCAACAAGCATATGAAAAAATGCTCAACATTACTAATCATCAGATCAATGCAAATTGAAACTACAATGAGATACCATCCTAGAATGGCTATTCTTAAAAAGTCAGAAGACAACAGATGTTGGCATGGAGAAGAGGGAATGCTTATACACTGCTGGTGGGAATGTAAATTAGTACAACCTCTATGGAAAACAGTATGGAGATTTCTCGAAGATCTAAAAATACAACCACTCTTTGATTCAGCAATCCCATTACTGGGTATAAACCCAAAGGAAAAAAAAAAACATTTACATCAAAAAGGCACCTGCACTCACATGTTCATCACAGCTCTATTCACAATAGCAAAACCATGGAATCAAGCTAAGTGTCCATCAGTGGATAACTGGATAATATAGGAGACTCCAAACTGTGAGAGGGTGGCAGGGAGGCAAGAGATGAAATATTACTTGTAGGGTACAATGTTTATTATCCATGTGATGGGTACATTAAAAGCCCAGCCTTCACCACTGTGCAATATGTTCATGCAACACTGCCCTTGCACCCCTACATCCATGAAAATATAACTAAAACATTTGTATTTGTCTTTATATCAGAGGAATAAAGGACTGTTTCTCTACCTGGTAGTCCAGTTTTCCTAGCAGAAAAATAAAATAAAAATAACAGAGAAATTGCTATCCAAATATTTTTATTGATGATTTACTTAAAGAGCATAGTTAATATTAACCAATGTGTTTTTAGTGTTTAAAATGTATTCTCTCTGTGTTTATTTACAAATATTTTATTTTTGCTTTACCTTCCTGATATAGCAGTGAATTTGGTTTATACCAAAATCCATCTTAATAATTTCCAAATTTATTTGGAATAATTCCAAATAATTTCAGATTATTTCCAAATAATTCTAAAATTTAATATTTAAATAAATGAATTACATTTTCTTAAACATGCCCAGTGTATCTGGAGATCAATATACATTTATATTCAAAGAAAATCAACGTGTGTTTCATGACATAGAAAACCAAATGTGCTTGTAGACTTCCACTGGTTTTAAGATCTAAGGTTATATTGAATAGAAAACTTTTAAAAGAGCAGATCATTTTAGTTTTTATGAAATTAGTTTGTGGTATGATACTTTGTGGTCAAATCAGCTACAGAAAAACTTCATTAGTAAGAGTCTTCAAAAGTTCTATCCTTGGAGAAAATTAACCTTGTGGTTATGACTGCATTCTCTATGTGTCTATGTCATATCTTTTCCATGCTGAAGTTACAGTGGTCTAGACTATGCTAAGAATCACATGCTGATATATGAAGCCTTTATTAAACTTAGTTCAGAAATTGGAGACTACGTGCTACACCTATGGTAAGTCCTAGGGGACCTTTTTGAACCTTCTCGACAGTTTGGTGCCTTCCAAGTTCGTGGCAGCCTTATCTAAAGCTGTGACCACAGTTTGTGGAACTATCTAGGCATATTGCTACACAAACAGCTGTTGTTCCGTGTATGTTCTCAGCTGAAAAACAGTAACATTTCCTGACAAACAATCCTTTTCATTTCCTCTCACCTCTGAACTAAACTGTAAGAGGGGAGAAAATGCAGCTGCCCTACATTATCCAGGCAGCAACATAAAAATCAAGATAGGAAATGGTCCATTGTGGTTATACAGATTTGGCTTTTGAATAGTCACTAATGTGAAATACATTTCCCTGACTTCCTCCACCCCTGGCTTTCTCCATCTACCTTTTTCCTCCTCCACAGCCCTGCAACTGGGTAAAGCTCAAAGAACCAGGGAACCAGTGATAATAGGATAGTCCTCATAATTATTAAGTGTGTGTGCATCTGTATATGATTATATGCACACACAAAATATTTAAGGTAGTCAAAGTTAAACAAATTTGACATGGCAGTACACACATGTCATGTAATAATGATAGTGATACTAGCTATCATTTTTGAGCCTATACTATATGCCTTACACTGTTTAAAGCAATTTGTAAATAGATGTTGCTTTTTTCATTTTAAAGATGACAAAACTGAAAGGAGAGAGGCATGCATTGCTTGCCTGCTGGTCACACAACCGGTGTGCCAAGTTGGGATTTGAATCCAGGCTTGTTCTGACCCTAAACCTGGGCTCTGAAGGCTCTGAACTATACGACTCTTCCTTTGGAATTGTCCAGATGACGCAGGAGCCTTGCTGCTACTGGAGTATTTAGATTCAGCTGGTTAAGTGATCATGGTGTTAAGACCCGCACCCCCAAAATGACGGTCTGTGAGCTCGATTAGCAGAGTTTGCTGGTTAGTATTTTTCTCCCTGTTTGCTATTTGGAGGCGTGATTTTCTGTTATATATTTTAAGATAGTAGGTGGGAAGACATGCTATAATAGTAGAGTTCAATATTTACAAAGTAACTCCTTTTTGTTTTGGATACGTTTGTGAATGCACAGCTTTCATCAAATTAGAAAGAAGTTTTGTTTCTGTGACTCATATTAATGCTTTATTATAACTTGTTATTTATTCAAGTCTTTCCTGGGCTTTGAGGATTTTGTGGAAAATGTGACAAGCAGGGTCTCTACTTTATTTTTTTCCGTGTATAATAGAAGACAGATATACAATTAGTGAATAGTTGATGAATTGTAACACCTTTCAGTTTAGTATAGGTGAAGTACTGTTTTATGCTATACCACTAGAGTGATAGGGAAGTATGTCTTATAACCAAACGGCAATTGAAGAGACAATTATACTCTGGCTTTGGTAGTGCGAAAGCTGTTCTGTATTGTACCTAAAGTTCAGTATGCATATTGTATTATCAAATTTGAGATAGGACAGACTATTAAAATGTATTTAAGAATTTTTAATGGGAAGAGCTCATATTTTAAAAATAGTTGACCTAAAAAGTATTTGCAGCTGTCACTGTGAAAAGACAAGTTTACACACTTGGTTTATATAACTATTAATTTATTTTGACTCACATAATTAAGGATCTGAGAAATAGTTCAAGAATTTTTAGGGGTAAATTGTGAGCCTCTTAAAACAAATATTTAAAATGACCCAACTCCCAAATGTATGATGGGCAGCCTGACCCCATATTTATGTATTTGTAATCTGTCTTATATTCCACAAAATAGCTACTTGTAATCAAGCTATTACGTTAGCCTGATTCCAAACTTAACCATTTCTCAGAGTGATTTTTCTCAGTTGCAGGTGCTGGGTTAGTCCCACTGTGAGATGGTTTCCTAGCCAGGCATTCTATGGATGATTGTCTCATTATTTGTCATAGCAACCCTAGCAGGTAGGTACTGTGATCATCTCCATCTACATTTTGAAGAAACCTAAGCTTAGACAGGACAGTGAGTTGCGTAGGAGTATCTAACTGTTGGAGCCAGGATTTGACCTCAGGCCTGCTTGATTTGTTGAGTTCAAACCTCACCCATGATTCCAAATTGGGTATGGTTTTATGCAGTTTTCTAAGTGCCTCCATGGCTCCAGAGTACTGTCTTGCCTTGGGCTCCTCTACCTGGGGCTTCTGGCTTCTAACCTGAAACCTGATGTTTCTCCTTTTGCTTCATGTTCCCCTACACCACATGTAGGCATCTGGAAAAGTGGCCACCTGTTTGTTTCTGAATCCATCACCTTAGTGTTTTCCATTCCCCAGGCCAGACACTTTTATTCTGTTGTCAAAATTCACTATTGACCATGTGGTACAAGGTTTACATTTTTATTTACTGTTTAAATAAATAATATTTTATTTCTAATTTTGATATTTTCATATTTTATTTAATTTGTCTTATTTCATTAAGTATTTTTAACATTTTAATATATTTTTAATATTTTAAATCTTTTATTTAACATTTTAAATCTTTTATTTAAATTTTTATTTTATTTAAAACCAAGTTGTTGAATTTAAAAAATAGAGTTTTAGAGCATTTGACAATACATAATATTAATAGCTGCAAGAAAGGACTAAATCTAAGTAATAAAAGGACCGAAGCAAAGTAATAAGTAATAAAGTTTTACATCATCAACTGCAAATTAGGATGTTAACTTGATCATACTGGTTTACATAAAAAGGAAAAAAGTCCATTCTGAAGATGTATGTGTCTCTACAAGTCATTTCCTAAATATATAACTGGTATGTAAGAATTCCCCCTTTTCTGTTAAGATTTCCCTTTTATTGAGTCCAGCTATCCAGTGGAAGTAACTTTTAGAGACAGACTTAGGCGTGAATAGTCCTATTTAAAACTAAATCATTCCTGTGTTGCCCACCATTGTTCCTAATCTAGTCAAAATAGAAATGAATATGTGTTTTTAACTGAACAGATGAGTTGTTTATTGAACTAAGTTATTTTATTAAAGGTGTCCACAATTTCTTTCCTAACTTAATCAAAATGGTCACTTTGCTAAAAAAAGATGTTTTGAAGAATTCCAAAAATTGTCTACTGATCACTAGGTAGGATTGTAAAACTGTCAACCAGAGAGAAAAACATGGCTGTTATTTTGATTTGTCATGCTATCTCAAATTAGTGTGATACAATATCACTAAATTATAAGTAGATTAGTTTTTGTCCCTCTGGCAAGATTTGAGCGTCTAATGAAATTGGAAAGAAGATAATTTTAGGTAAGAAAGAAACAATGGGCATGCTACCGCCCATGTTGCAGCTACTTTCTGAAGTGGGGAATCATTATTGTCCTCTTGCTTCTAACTCAATATATTTTTATAATTTTCCAGGTTATTTGAATTAATATATGTGAATTACATATTGCATTTTTAATATAGTAAATTTTAGCCAACTGAATAATTCAGTTATTCAAAATAACCTCCATTGATTACTTTCAGTATGTTCAAAAGATTTTTAAAACTTAATTGTCTTTTTCATTTTGTATATGTGCACTTAATTAAAATGTATGAAGAATTTGATAATGAAAGACAACATATCTAATCAAATATGATATTAAATTAGAACCATGTGTTTCCCAGATTTGTTTTGTGTTAAAATTCTTAATCAGTTATCATAATTAATATTATGTATTTATATATAATATTATCTAGGGGAGAAAAAATATATTTTCCTCATCCTAGGTTCATGGCCAAGGCTCCTATAACAAAAGACAGATTAACAAGAGAAAAGCATGCACATTTATTTGATAAGTTTTCTGCAACATAGGAGGCTTCATACAGAATAAATAACCTGAGAAACAGGTAAACCTGAGTATTATTATGCTAAGCTTGATGAAGAATGAAGAGTCATGGAGAAACAGGATAGGGCAAAAACGGCATGATCTAATGGTAATAAACTAGGAGAAACTTGGCAAGGTCTGTTTGTTCATATTCTTTGTGACCCTTCATCTTCAAAGATACAAATACTCTGTATATAGGAAGGCATCTTTCATATGAGGGTCTCTTGACTTGCTTTAGGGCAAGATAAGAAAATCCTTCCTGGGTTTACTGACCTGCTTTAAGATAGATGGTGAGCAGAAGGTCAGAGAGACCTTCTTGCACATGCTATTTTTCAAATACCTTCAGGTTAAAATATTCAGTATGCCAAGTTTCAATGATTTGGGTAGTATGTTTTGAACCCTATCAGTTAGATATTAATATAGAGTGTCTAAGTTATTATACTAATGTAATAGGAGTGGGGGTCCATGGCTGTTCAGATGAGGTAGGACGTCTGGTTCTATCTAGTTTCACCATGATCAGATGTGTGCAGGGTGGGTACTACTCCCAGCCAGGTATCCAGGACCCCCCTCCACCTCATATTCAGGCTGGCGAATGGAGAGATTGCCTCTATGAGGGGGTCAGATGGGGGTGCTAGGCAACATGTTGAGGCAGAGATGACTGTCATTCCTGCTGACAATTCAAGGCAACACACAGGCTGCTAACTGGACCATAGAGAGAAGGGCAACTGGACACTGATTTGGTTCTTGTGCCTGTGGTGACTGGAGACCTCTTGTCCTTACTCTGCTCCTTTCTAGATGGTTGTGGTATCTTTTATTTAGTCTAAGGGCAGGAAAGGCTTGCTCTGCCAGTTTCTATCTGAGCCATTGTGCCATGTTATACTTAGAACTCAAGAAGTGAGCATTGAAACCTGTTTGAGTTAGAGGAGAAGACCCTCAAAGATTGAAGGATTATGGACTCAGGGGTGGGGAAGACCATAAAGGAATGCTTTGAATTACTATCTTACTACATTAAATTAATGTTGATCTCTGTGCTATACTTTTACTTCCTACATCTGTGTTTCTGTGAGGATTATCTCCAACCCAAGAGCACAACCATTATTTTTGTAAGACAATACTTCCAGCCTTTATAATATCCCACAAAATGATTTATTTAATAAAATACCAGAACACACTGACAAAGATTCTTTGCTTGACCGGCTTTAGTCAGGCTGTCCTGAACCCTCTCCCCATCTGCGTAGCTCCTTACATAGTTTTAGAAAGTGTTTTCTAACATTTTTTAAAATTCAGGTTACATTGTAGTAATAATTATTAAAGTCACCAAATGCTTAAGTAAATACTTATTAACTATAGTGTACTGACAATGTACTATTGACTTTTAAGCTGAGTATTTTCTGCTATTTTAGATTGAACATTTAAGAAAGAGCTACTGCTTCAAAAAAGCAACATTTACCTTAAAATTATGACATCACTGTAATCCCAGCACTTTGCCAAGGCAGGTGGATCACGAGGTCAGGAGTTCGAGACCAGCCTGGCCAACATGGTGAAACTCTGACTCTACTAAAAATACAAAAAATTAGCTGGACGTGGTGGTGCGTGCCTGTAATCCCAGCTACTGGGGAGACTGAGGCAGGAGAACGGCTTGAACCCAGGAGGCAGAGGTTGCAGAGAGCCGAGATCGTGCCACTGCACTCCAGCCTGGGTAACAGAGCAAGACTCCGTCAAAAAAAAAAAAAAAAAAGAAAAAGACCTAATTTTAGGCATACCTAAGGAAGAAACAGTGTGAATTATCTTTGAGTTTGTTCCCAATTAGGTATTAACAAGTGATTTTTCAAGAAAACAATATGAAAACCTTTGATGTTCATGCCATATCTGTAATTCTCTGCTTTAATGTTTCTTAATTATACACAAATGAGTATAGGCTTAACGGATACTTGAAATTTTTATTTTAATTTATTTTTAGTTTCTATTTTTGTAAATTCATGGGATACATGTTGTGTGGATATATTGTGTAGTGGTAAAGTCTCGTTTTTAGTGTAGCTATCACCCAAGTAGTGTACATTGTACCCAGCAGGTAATTCATCCTTCACCCTTGCCTCCTATCCTCCCACGTTTCTGAGCCTCCAATGTCTATTATTCCACTCTCTCTGTCTGTGTGTACACATTACTTAGCTCTTATTTATTAAAAAAACTTGAAATTTAAACTTGTATTCTTTGATGACATGATATTTTTATCAGATAATTGAAAACTATGATTTCAAAGGATTTACCTGGCATTTTGAATTAAATATTAACATAAATAAAAGATTAAACCTTTCCTCTACAGTTAATTATGTAAGTTATACAGAGAATCGAATAAGGTTCAACCAAATGGAATATCTTTAATAAGTTTAAGGTTTATAAGAATCAAGGATAGAAATGGCTAGTATTCACTTGGTACACCTGGGAATAGTAGTATAGTGTTTGTCAAGAACTATGAATGCTCTGAGATTTTACTTACTTTCAAACACATCTTGATTAATAAAAATAGGAACCATTACAATCAACACATTTTTGCCAATGAGAAATAAGTTTGCTTATTCCTGTAGCATAAAAATCTGTGGTTCGGGATTTGACAACCTCCTGGAAAGCATTTTCCACATTCCGCTGGTTGTGGAAGTGTTTTCCCTGCAAAAAGTCAAGACACTTGAAGAAGTGGTAGTTGGTTGATGAGAGGACAGGTGAATATGGTGGATGAGGCAAAACTTCATAGCCCAATTCCTTCAACTTTTGAAGAGTTGGTTGTGAGACATGTAGTTGGGTGTTGTCATGGAGAAGAATTGGGCCCTTTCTCTTGACCAATGATGGCTGCAGGTATTGCAGTTTTTAGTGCATCTCATCGATTTGCTGAGCACACTTCTCAGATGCAGTGGTTTCGCCAGGATTCAGAAAGCTATAGTGGATCAGACTGGCAGCAGACCACCAAACAGTGACTATGACCTTTTTTTGGTGAACAATTGGCTTTGGGAAATGCTTTGGAGTTTTTTCTCAGTCCAATCACTTAGCTGGTCATTGCCAGTTGTCGTATAAAATCCACTTTTCATCGCATACTGATTGAGAAATGGTTTGTTGTTGTTGCATAGAATAAGAAAAGATGACGCTTCTAAACAACTTTAAAAATTTTTCGCTCAGCTCATGAGGCACCCATCTATTGAGCTTTTTCACCTTTCCCATTTGCTTCAAATGCTGAATGACCATAGAATGGGTGACGTGGAGTTCTTTGGCAACTTTTCGTGTAGTGTAAGAGTATTCAACTTTGATGATTCTCTCAGTTGGTCATTGTCAACTTCTGATGGCTGGCCACTATGCTCCTCAACTTCAAAACTCTCCTCTCCTTTGCAAAACTTCTTGAACCACCACTGCACTGTACATTCATTAGCAGTTCCTGGGCCAAATGTGTTGTTGATATGGTGAGTTGTCTCCCCTGCTTTACGACCCAGTTTGAACTAGAATAAGAAAATTGCTCAAATTTACTTTTTGTTTAACATCATTTGCATGGTCTAAAATAAACATAAACAGCAAGTAATAAATTTTTGGCAAAAAAATTAAAGTGACAAATGCCCACTAAAGTGATGTATAACATAACCACATTTACTTAAGAATGTATTCCAATATCAAATGGCAAATTCCAACAATGCAAAAATCTCAATTACTTTTGCACCAAACTAATGTGTAATAGGCTTCATTTTAGGAGAGTAACCTTGAACCTAGGGAACCCAATTTTTTTATAATGGGCAACAAGCACACCTTTGTTTGGGAGGCAGATACTCTCTCTTAATTTCTAGGACTGATCAGTGTACAAAAATTCTTGAAAACATAGTCTAAAACAAATGGCAAGCAATGCCTTGACTCAGAAGATGTGCAGAAACATGAGATACCCATGGGGAATTGATTCCCAACCATGTTGGAATCAACTGAGGAAGAGCTATGTTTAATTAGAAGCTCTGCAATTTCTAGCAGTTCTGCACTCCTAGTGGATGAGCTACTTATTATTTTCCATCTCTAAAATTTATTTTTTTCATCTGTGAAATTTAGTATTTTTTCAATTAATATATATTGAATGCCCACTGTGGCCAGGCACTGTTCTAGGCATTTAAAATAAAGTAGCAAATAAAAAAGTCACTCTTATGGACTTTATATTTTAGTGAGTACATATTGGTCATAGAAAAATCAACAGTGAATAGTGAGTTAAAGATGTAATTGCTTTGGAAAAAATAAAGCAGAAAAGAAAGGAAGAGAGTCCTGAGTAGAGTGTGTTTTTATTTTAGAAAAGTATTAGGGTTTTTGATAAGGTGAACATTGAACAGAAATCTGAAAGATGTGAAGGTACAAGCCACATGAATATTAATGGAAAGAGATTTCTAGGCAGGGGAAGCATATAATGTGAAACTATGAGGCAGATCCTGATTGGTGAGTGGGAGAATTAGCAAGAAGGCTGTATAGCTGGAGTGGAGGCTGTAGGGGAGAGAAGAAAAAAATGAGAGTGGGAGGGGTGTGTGTGTGTGTGTTCAGATTGTGTAGGACCTTGGGGGTTATAATAGGGACTTTGAAATTGACCCTGGAAAAGACAGGAAGATTTTAGGGCTTTGAGTTTGGAAGTGTCCTGGCCTTATTTTAAAATACAATCTTGAGTTGAAGATACCCTGGTGGAGAAGCACAAGGAAGGAAGCAGAGAGGGCTCTGAGGAGGCTTCACGCTGATGTAGGAGAGCTGATGGCTATTTGGAACAAGGTAAAGATACCAAGTTTTAGATTTATTTTGAAGGCAGAACCAACAAAATTTGCTGAATGATTAGATGTAGGGTATTAGGGGAAGAAAAGAGTCAAGGATGATGTTAGGGTTTTGGACATTGGAAGGATGAAGTTGCTATTTATTGTAACATGTAAGATTATGTGAGACATAATTTGGGGAGTCGTAGAAGGTAAAATACCAGTTTAAGATATGTGTTGCTTTGAGAGACTTACTAAGTATCCAAGTAGAGGTGTCAAGTAGATGGTTAGACATGCAGGAGTCTGGAGTTGTCAGTATCTCATGGTATTTAAAGAGGTGAGCTGGAGGAAGCCACAAGTAACCAGATAAAGATAACATGTCTATTGATCTCTGTGAGACCACAAAGTTTAAGTGTAGGGAAAGTGTAGGGAAAAATTCAAATGGAACTGGTCTAATTAAGGTAGAGCTGTTAAGGTAGAGGTGTTAAGGATCCTGCCAGACATGACCTAAGACAGCCTGTCAGGTATATCCCATGGCTAAACTCCTAAGCTTTCATGAAGAATCCACAAAAATCTGAGATTTTTAAATTTGGTAGGTCTAATCAGCTTATTCAAAAGCATAATACTCAGGCTGATCTCTTTGCCAGCTAATCAATTTACTCAAAAATGTACAAAAAGTCTGGGTACGGTGGTTCAGGCCTATAATCCCAGCATTTTGGAAGGCCAGGGTAGGCAGATCACCTGAGGTCAGGAGTTTGAGACCAGCCTGGCCAACATGGTGAAACCCTGTCTCTACTAAAAATGCAAAAATTAGCCAGGCATGGTGGAAAGTGCCTGGCTTTCCAGGCCCTCAGGTAATCCCAGCTACTCAGGAGGCTGAGGCAGGAGAATTGCTTGAACTTGGGAGGTGGAGATTGCAATGAGCAGAGAGACTACTGCTGCACTTCAGCCTGAGTGACAGAGTGAGACTCCATGACAAACAAACAAACAGACAAACAGTACAGAAGATCTCTGTTACAGGCCACTTGCAGTTTTTTTCCACCTTTCCTTCCCCTCTTGACTCTGCCTACCAGATACTTGTGAAAACTTCTGCATGCAAAATAACTACATACAGTGCCAAACAACTATCTAAATGTCTCTGAGTTACTTCGTGATAATGGAGAGATGAAAAGAACCACCAAAACAGGTTAGGAAAAGCAAAGGAGGGCAATGTCCCAGAAACTGAAGAGAGTGTTGAGAGGGAGGGTGGGATCAACTGTGACAAGTGCTGCTGGAAAGTCAAGGGAGGTGAAGACTGGGAATTGACTATTTAATCAAACATTGTAGTTGGTTACCATGGCAAGAGCAGTTTTGGAGATGATCAAAAGGTTCAATGAAGTAGGTTTAAGAGTGTGTGTGTGTGTGTGTGTGTGTGTGTGTGTGTGTGTGTGTGTGCGCGCGCGCGTGTATGTATGTGTGTGTATTTGGGGGGAGCTGTGGGGTAGGAAATAATTTTGGACAATAGGCACAGACAGTTTCAAGAAGTTTTATTGAAAAAATGGATTCAAAGAAATAGATTAGTAGCTAGTGAGCTCAATACTAGATATATACTTTTTTAAGATGGGAAAATTTATAGCATATTTTGGATGGGAATAATCTATTAGAGAAGGAAAAATCTGTTAATGAAGTCAGGAGAGGTGTGCTTGAGAAGGTAAGAGGAAGAGGATCCAGTGCACATGAGGTAAGATTGAACTTAGTTACATAAAAGAACCACTCATCAAGTGTAGCAGGAATGAAGGCAGAGAACATGCACAGAGATGGAGGATAAGTGGGTAGAGGTAGTCAGGGGAGGGCATGGAAGTTTTCTCCTGATGGCTTCTTTTATTTCCCCCTGCAATAGAAAAAGGAAATGTGGCCATCAGCTGAGAGTTAGAAGTGTGGTGAAGGTGTTGAAGGGTTGAGGAGAGAAAAAATCTGAAAAGGGATTTAGGGGAATGGAAGAGTGAATGCACTGGGAAGTACAATTGGACTTCCACGTAGCACTAAGGGTTAGTGGACACATATTTAACTTAAAACCAGTCAGGATGGTTGAATATTTTTTGGCCATGTTCACTTTCACAGGTACAGGGATAGGAGTAAGTAGAGTTAGATTTCACCAGAGTGGGAGTCATACTAAGAGAATGTAAGGAAGAAGAAATGGGTTTGAGGCTGTATGCAAGAGAAAAATAATGATGGACCACGGTCATTAACATTTTTTTGTGACGAAAATAATTAAAATCTACTCTCTTGGCACTTTTTGAATCTGTAATATATTGTTTTTACTGCAGTCATTATAATGTGCAATAGATCTCTTGAACTTGTTGCTAACCGATTTTCTTTTTGCACATGGTACTTAATGTGTTACTGTATTTTAATTATGTGAGCGTATCCTTGAACTGCCATGGAGTCAAATTATAACTTTGCTACATGCCTGCTAAGAAAAACTACAATTAAAAACATGCTTAAAATTGTAAATAGACTATTCTTATTTTTATAAGGAAAGGAAATACAGTTTTGTAAAAATACTCCAAGAGATCAAGTAGGTGAAAGAAGGTGGATCATGAAGGTGGCAAGGGATGGTGAAAAGTAGAATGGATGGTTGCATATCTACTGTCATTGAAATTGGGATAGGAGGACTAGAGAAATTGAGCTGGAGATATACGAGGTGGTAGTCAGAAGGTGATATGTTTAAAATTGAGATTATGAAGCGATTCAGTTATTTGTAGTGACCAATGCCATTGGTGTGACCATGGAGTTGGGGGTTGAGGCAGGGTGAAGGACACGATTTACTGAAGAGAGGAAGGTGGTCAATGGATTAAGAGGCTGGGGTATTGGAAGAGTCATCTACATGATTTTGAAATTTCTAAAAGTTATGAGAGGAGCAACAACTGAATAAGGAACTAAAATCTTCACATACTGAGGAGGAATCACCTAGAGGTCTGAAGATGACTGCAATATAAGAGGCGTTATGACAGTACGGGGGATTGCAGCAGAGAGCCACATTATTATTGGGAAAATAAAGGCATAGAAGCTTATAAAACATTTTGCATGGTGCCAGGCAGGTAGTAAGTGGTCAGTATATCATTTCTGAGATTCTAGTTTTAGTTTCAGCCGTACAGAGCTCAGAATTCATCACTCTCACCTTTACTACAATAGAAAGCTGAACAAATTGAAAATCAGTGATTTTTCTTGGTCTATAAGCAAACTGAGGTTGAGGGATAAACTGCCACCCTGACATCTGGAGAGAGAGGTGAGTGCAGACAATCACAGCTGAGATCTGCTTACCTGGAACAGAAGGTGCTGGAGCCATAAACTGGTAGGAACACTTACACAATAATTTTGATTCATTGCTTGATGTTGAGTGTGAAGTAATCTAAAAGAGAGAAACTCCTTGGGGCTGCAGTCTTTGTATACTAAATGATAATTCTGAAGCAGAAGAAATATGCCCCAGTGACTAGACTGGGCTTGAAATTTTGTGCACCCTAACCCAGCCTGCTGTTCAGAATTTTAAATGTCAAACTACTTCATCTCTTGAAGTATTTTTATAAAACTATACTTCCTTTTTATAAAAAATAAGAATAATTGGCCTTGTGCAGTAACTCATTCCTGTGAACTGAGGGCACTTTGGGAGGCTGAAGTGGGTGAATCACTTGAGGCCAGGAGTTCAAGACCAGCCTGGGCAACATGACAAAACCCCATCTCTATTAAAAATACACGAATTAGCCAGGTGTGGTGGCACACGCCTGTAGTCCCGGCTACTTGGGAGGCAGAGGCACAAGAATCACTTGAACCTGAGAGACAGAGGTTGCAGTGAGCCAAGATCATGCAACTGCACTCCAGCCTGGGTGACAGAGACAGACTCTGTCTCAAAAAAACAAACAAACAAACAAAAAAAAAAAACTATTTAGAATTTTAAAAGATGTGTTTTTAATTGTGGTTTTTCTTAGCAGGCATGTAATAAAATTATAATTTGACTTCATGGCAGTTCAAGGATATGCTCACACAATTGCAATATAATAAATAGCACATTAAGTACCACATGCAAAAATATTGGTTAGCAATAAGTTCAAGCAAGAGATCTATTGCACATCATAATGATTACAGTAAAAACAATATATTGCATACTTGAAAATTGCCGAGAGTAGATTTTAATTATTTTCAACACAAAAAAATGTTAAGAATGTGAGGCAACACATATGTTAAGTAGCTTGATTTAGCCATTTCACAGTGTATACATATATCAAGACATCATATTGTACACCATAAATATATACAACTCTTACTTGTTGATTAAAAGAGAAAATTGGTCAGCAATGGCATAGCAATTAGCATAGGTGTGTTTTCTTCTCCCAAATCTGTTGAGGTATGACTGACTAATAAAAATTGTGTATGTTTAAGGTATTCACTGTGATGTTTCAATAGATACATACTTTGTGAAATGATTACTACAGTCAAGCTAATTTAACATATCCATCACCTCACATACTTATCTTTTTTTTTGTGGTGAAATTACTTGAGATCCCTCTCTTACCAAATTTTGATTATATGATACGTTATTATTTACTGTGGTATGCTTTTAAGTTCCTTTTCATGGGGAATAAAGAAGGACTTAATTGACTTAACTCAGGCAATTGCGAAGATCCATGTGCAAAAACAGGTAGAGGAGGGGTAGCGGGAGAAGGGGGAGATGAGAAGGAAGAGGAAAAGGAGGAAGGAAGAGGGAAGGAGAGGGAGGGATGGCGGGAGAGGAGAGAAAAGTCTCAAAGGGAGCTAGGAACAACCTTTAGGGCAGAGTAGAAACTGTAGTTTGGAAATGTGAGATTCAAGATTCAACTCAGATCTAAAGATGGGCCTTTCTGTTGGTCCTTCAGAAGGAATCAGAGCTCATCACTCTTTATCTTTTTTTCACATATTTCTTCCTGCAATTAAATGACTAATTCTCTCCATACTTCTAAATTTAACTTTTGTAATGAGATAATCTTATCGGTGTAGCTGTCATCCTTGACCATGTTTGTAGAGAACTCTTCAAGCTGCCTCATAAGTGACTGGTCAGCCTATGTGTTCATCTGCCCTGTGGGATCAATCAAAAGGCAGGCGTGTAGGCCTGAGAGGCGGGGAAGCTCTCACAGGTGGAGAACACGGTCACCTTGCTCAGGGAATAGCTCAGGGCCTCTCCGTGAGGAGATATTCCTTCAAAGGAAACAGAATTTAGCTGTCCTGTGTTTTACAATCAGACATCTGGATGAAAAGAAAAAGTCAATTAGTTATTGAGTTTACATTCATGTATTTACCCTGTTCTTAGACTGTCAAAATGTCTATAGCATTTATTACACTGGCTTTAAATAATTATAGGTTGCATTGATTTTTGTAAAGTTACGTAGTCTGCCTTTGCGGTAACACCCCATAATACTGCTTGTGCTCAGAGGTTCCGGTGATTCTTGTCTACAAGTGCTCAAATGCCAAGGAACCAAAGAATCTGTGTTGCTGTCCTGCCCTCTAGTGGTTTTTGCTTGGGTTTACAGTTACTGTACTGCATGTATAGAAAGCAACCTTCGCTGATTCAAAATTACAAGGGAAACTGTGTTTTTGTTCCATTTAGAGAGTGCACTAAGAACCATAATATCACAATATGTTTCTATTTCTTCTCATGGGAAAATCACAAATGGCACATAAAACTCTGATAGAAAATCCAAAGTTGGAGACTATGAAAGCTGAGTGTTTTGAACTTTAGAAGCTTTATGTATTGTTAAAATTATATAATGTTAGGAATGGAATAAAGTTTAAGATCACTGAATTCAACCCAATCACTTTGAAGTTGAGGGAAAAAGGTTCCAAGATTTAAATATCTTGGCCGAGATGTTGCAGACAATTTATATTGGAACTGAGCTTAGAACCCAGGTTTCCTGATTCTAGGAATCTTTCTTTTATACAATCCACATCTTACAATTAGACTTACTCAATGTGAAGAGGACTCAAGGTCCAGGCTGTTATCAAGAAAAAAAAAAGGGGCGGAGCAAGATGGCCGAATAGGAACAGCTCCAGTCTCCATCTCCCAGCGCGAGCGACACAGAAGACCGGTGATTTCTGCATTTTCAACTGAGGTACTGAAAGGATATGAACAGACATTTCTCAAAAGAAGACGTTCATACAGCCAACAGACACATGAAAAAATGCTCATCATCACTCGCCATCAGAGAAATGCAAATCAAAACCACAATGAGATACCATCTCACACCAGTTAGAATGGCAATCATTAAAAAATCAGGAAACAA